>NC_045732.1:47674854-47974854 GCF_009834535.1 Camelus ferus | reverse complement strand
TGTGTGGAAGAGATGAGGTCTGGTATAAGACAGCATTCCCAGGCCTGCTCTAGATGACTCAAAAGCCCCAACCCCGCCCTGCCCATCTGTGAAAATGGCTTGAGGGCTGGGCAGGGAAGTCTGGCCAAAAAGCAGACTGGCCTAATTGTGATACATCCCTTGGTAATGCTGTCATCATCCCCAGTCTGTTAGAGCAGTAGCCTAGAACTGTGCCTTGGAGGCACAGCAGTAGTCTGGGCAAGGTGGGTGTGTTGAAGTTTACATTTATTAGCTGTGCAGTAAGGACAGGGCAAATTTTAAGAGGACCCTGAGAGTTCTAGCTTGGGTAACAACAGATCTGTAGAAGTAAATGTTTCAGAACTGTCTGTCATTGATTACACTGGGCACAGTGCTTTGCTCTGAGAAGATTGTTTCTTCCTTCCCACCTAGGTAACCTATGTATGGTGACTGGAGGTGCCAACCTGGGGAGAATTGGTGTCATCACCAACAGAGAGAGACATCCCGGTTCTTTTGACGTAGTTCACGTGAAAGATGCCAACGGCAACAGCTTTGCCACCCGGCTGTCCAATATTTTCGTTATTGGCAAAGTAAGTCTGGGATTCCCTTCTCTAGTCCAGAGAAACCTGTAAATGCAGGTATTGCTTGGAATTGCAGCAGCTGGCTCCTGCTGGCTCTATGAACATAAAGTAGCCTCCTGGGATAGGGCTCACACAGAGCAGGCCTGGGGCAATCCTGTACCCCAGTATCACAGAATCAGTGGTTGACCAGATCACCTGGGTTGGGGAAAAGTGCCAGTAACGGGATGAACATACCTTATATATAGTTAGGTTCTTTAAATTGTGCCTTTGGAGTTTTTTGGTTTTGTTGTTTTTGGAAACTAATACCTGGCGTTGGGCACTACCTCAGTTCTTCTAAGGCTAGTTATGAAGGGTGTTGTAGTTTGCATCTGCATATGTGGGCAGCAAGTTTAATACATCCCAAGGAGCGGATGTTTCTGACAAACCAGCATCTAAGTGGCTTAGACTGCCTGGCTGTTGCTGAGTGCTTTCACAAACGGGGCTTCTCTGTTCTCTGAATAAGATGACAAATATAGCATGTGCTGACCTATTGACGGAGTTGGTGTGTAGCAGGTTTTGATTCTCTTTGTTTTCTCCTCCAGGGCAACAAACCATGGATCTCTCTTCCCCGTGGAAAGGGTATCCGCCTTACCATTGCTGAGGAGAGAGACAAGAGACTGGCGGCCAAACAGAGCAGTGGATGAAATGATCCCTAGGTGACAGGATTGGAATTAAATCTTTTACTTTAATTAAAGATAAAGCCGAATAATTAATAGCCCCTCTATCGCGGTTTGGGTTTTTGTTGTTTGCTTTGATTTAGTTTCCTTTTTACTTTGTAACATGAAAAGTGGATTGAATTTTCAGACGTGCTTAGGGGTTCTGTGACGTGGCTCTTCCTGCATCTCCTATAGACTGGACTGGGGTGGTGGCAGGAGGAAGAACACATCAAACTTGGCAAGAAAGAAGTAGCAGGTAACCCGGGACTGGAGAGAACCTGGGGAGCCCATACTGTCAAGCCCCCTTACTGGGCTGGGAACTCATCTACCCCGTTAAGTTCTCTTAGCTTAAAAAAATCAGTGCCTTCCATTCTCTGGTCATTATTGCATTACCCCATCCATAAGCCTGGCTCATCTGTTTTTTTCCTACTCCTGTGCCCAGCTTGCCAAGTGGCAGGATGAAAGTCTCCAGCTGCAGATACAGGTCATTATAAATGTATGGGCTCTTAATGTGGCAAAGTGATGTGCTTGCTTGGAGTTAGTTCTCTATCCTGTGTCATTTCTCCAGCTGCCACTGCAGTCAGTCCTCAACTCCCTCAGAACTGCAAGACAATGTTGCCAGACTCAAGGGGTGCCCCTGCTGCAAGGGGCCAGCTCTTAGACCTGTTGCTCATTTAAAGCCCTGGGTCCCTTCTGAAATTATCATTTAGTCTGCCTTATATCAGCCAGCTCTTCCTGTTCCCCTACAAAATGCCTGCCCGCTGAAAACCCAAACCACCTTGGCCTATAGCAGGATTTCTCAACCTTCATACATACTATTGGACCAGGTAACTTGTGGGTGGCTGTCCTGTGTATATCATGGGATGTTGGGCAGCATCCTTGGCATCTGCCCACTAGATGTTACAACATACCTTTTTTTTTCCTTTTTATGAGACGGAGGTGATTAGGTTTATTTATATTTGGAGGAGGTACTGGGGTTTGAATCCAGGACCTCGCGCATGCTAAGCATGCACTCTACAGCTTGAGCTATACCCCCCCGCCCCAACATACCCTGTGATAGCCAAAAAATGACATTACTGGATCGCCACCAGGGAGCAAGAATGCCCGTGTTAAGAACCACTGCCCTGTAGATCTCACCATCCTCTTCATTTAACATCTTTACTTGCTGCAGACCACTCAAGCTTACTAAATCATCCCACAGTGACAGGATTTGGGGTGAAAAACCTATCTTCCATCTGAGGTATGAACCTGTGTAAAGTT
The DNA here is from genome assembly GCF_009834535.1 of Camelus ferus. Taxonomy (NCBI): domain Eukaryota; kingdom Metazoa; phylum Chordata; class Mammalia; order Artiodactyla; family Camelidae; genus Camelus; species Camelus ferus. Next base: position 47,972,321 of record NC_045732.1, on the reverse strand, counting down.
ACTGCATGTTTAACTGGGCATGTCTAGTGGTCAGGGCTGGTGTTCAGTGGGTGAGGAAGCATACTGAGGAGCTGTGGCTTGGGGCAGCATCTCTACCACTGACCGGGTCCTGGGCTGGAAGTCAGAAGCTGTAGAACACTGGTTTTACCAAAGAACTGAGCAACATCTGAACTCAGCTATAAGAGGAGGCATGCCCAAGGGTCTTCCAAGCCCAGGTTTGGACACTCAGGACATCTCTGCCTTCCATATTGCAGACAAAAACACAACTGGCTGGGGCCTCAGGACCTCTACTTAAGCAGGAGAAGGGGACTTTCTGCAAGAACTGGGTCCAGCCAAATCCGGTGGGAGAGAGGTGTGGAAGTGGGCTTGCCAGACACATTGCTTCAGCCTGGTTCTCTTGCCAAAAATGGAGCTTGCCCAGAAAGGCAGTTCTGATGAGGGGCCAGATCAGAAATAATCTTCACGGTGCCCCTTGAGAAACAGGCAGGGGAGACAGTGAAAGGCCAGGGGCAGGGGTCCCTGAATGCTGGCAGATTCTCTTGCTGCCACCCTGCCTGCTGCAACTGTAGCTGCACTTTGCATCTTTCTAGGTTTGTTCTGTCTCAGCAGATGATGGAAATGATTTGAATTTTAGCTAAAGAACCAAAGTGAATGTGGAGGGTAAGAGGCCTCCAAACTGGTTCTTTCCAAAAGTGCAGTGGTTTCCTAGATGCTAATTGGCCAGCCATCTTGTACAACTGGGGAATTGGTGTGTTTGACTGCAGTATCCTCACATCACCAGAATTTTTTAAAGCACTATTTTCAATTTATTTTGTTTTTTAAATTTATTTGTTAAACTAACACAGGAAAAAAAAAAACTAGCATAAGATTTTTTTTTAATTAGCAACTACAGTGTGGGGAAGAATTTCCACCCTCATACCAGGTTGTACCTGGAGACTTAGCCAAAGCAGCCTGTATCACTGGAATGAGCTACAGTTTCCAAATAATGTGGCTTGCATCTTTGTAGCCTTTTTAAGGCTTCCACTTTGATTCATAAAAATCTTAAGATCTGGAGAGAAGCTTAGAGATCATCTCAGCAGAGAGGCAGGCAAAACGTCCTGAGATAAAACTCACTGAAGCAAGCAGCACTTTATTGGGTTTGGTTTACTTCCTTTGTGCCTTCAGGAGGGTGGGCCTCACGGTGTAGTCCAGAAATTTAAATGAGAACAAGAATACAAACAGCTAGGACTTGTGTAGAACTTTATGGTTCATGAGATCCAAATCCTGTGTTATTGTTGCTAAACTAGATGTTACAGAAAGAGGGATTTCCGCCCTCACTGACCCTGACCCGGGCCAATCAGCTCCCTCCATAATCTTTCCCATAGCATGTCATGGTAGATTCCATCCTATGGGTTACTCAGGCCAAGCACTTTGCTCAACTTTTTTTTTTTCTAATGGAGGTACTGGGGATTGAACCCAGGACCTCTTGCATGCTAAGCATATGCTCTACCACTGAACTCTCTATCTTTCCCCTCGGGCTAAGTGCTTTGGACATGTCCTTATTCGTCTCCTTTTCTTGTGTTCCACACATAATTTTATTAGAAAATTCTGTTGGCTCCACCTTCACAGTATATCCAGGATCCATATTTGGTTATATTTAGAAATGATTGATAATTTTTTCTGTGATAATCACGGAGTCCGTATCTTGCAGAACTACATACTCTGAAGGAGTTGCTGAACAAATGACAAGCAGTCTGGAATTTGCTTGAAAATAATCTAGTGGGTGAGGATTTATCAATGAAACAAGATGGACCATGTCCTAATGATGTTGAAGCTGGGTGACAGGTCCCCGGTGTTCATCACACCAGTCACAACACTTCTGTATATGTTTGATATTTTTCACAAGAAACTCATAAAGGAACAGAGAGCTAAATAATAGAGTTTCTGCCCTCCCTCCTCCCCACAAAATTATCAGACCACTTCTCATCATCTGCATTGCTACCACCCTGGCCTGAGCCACCAACAACTCTTTCCTACATTATAATTACAGCATTAACACCTGACTGGTCTAGCTTCCATCCTTGCCCCGCTACAATCTCAACCCAGCAGCCAGAGCAACCCTGTTTAAAGTGTGTAAATCAGCTCAGGTCCCTCCTCTGCTCAGAGGCCCCAAATGGCTCCCTTCTCAGTTAGATTAAAAGCCACAGTCATCACCAGGCCCCCCACAATCTGGCCTCTGACCTCATCTCCTATTACTCTCCTCTGGATCAATCTGTACCAGCCACACTGGTCTCCTGCTGTTTCTTGAACAAGAGAGGAACTTAGCACCTTGCACTGACTCTTTTTTATATAGCTGCTTTATATTATAAACTTTTTCAAATATACAGGAAAAGCCGAAAGAGTAGTACAGTGATCACCTATATAGACACCAGCTAGATTCAGTAATTAACATTTTAACATTTGGGGGGTTGGGGTATAGCTCAGTTGGTAGAACACATGCTTGAGATCTTGGGTTCAATCCCCAGTACCTCAAAAAAAAAAAAACCCAAAACTAAGCATTCCCTCAAGAGGTAACAGGAAGGTGATAAAACTCCCTTCCCCCTAGAAGTTCCCATCTAAGAATTATATATTAACGAAGGGAATTAGTACCATACAAAATCTTAAAATTTTCAAGGGGGTGAGTATAGCTCAGAAGTAGCGCACATGCTTAGCATGCACAAGGTCTTGAGTTCAATCCAGTACTTCCATTAACAAAAAATAAATAAATTAGTGAGAAGGGTATATAGGTCAGGTGGTAGAGCACAGGCTTAGACTGCTGAGATCCTGGGTTCAATCCCAGTAACTCCTCTAAGAATAAATAAATAAATAAATAAACCTAATTACCTCCCCCTACAAAAAAAATAAAATTAAAAAATAATAATTAACATTTTGCCATATTTGCTTTATTTCTCTGTATAGACATGTACACACACACCCCATACCTATTTTTTGAACCCTTTGAAAGTAAGCTGCAGACATCATGACCTTGGGTTCCTGGTGCCAAGAGAGTGCTGACTCTCCAGGGCTCTGCTCAAGGAGTTAATTTCCACCTTACCTTAGGTGTAAGCTAGATGCCCAAGAGAGATGCTATCTTTTTGGGGAGGATTTATCCATCCTGAATCAGGGGATGTTGTCAGGCTGGGAAAATGCCCCAGACACAAAGATCAATCCCAAAGCCCAAAGAGAAAATGAAAACTGAAAACATTTGATTTGCTCAGGCAGGAGTTTATGGGTCATTTTTTTTTCTCTACCAATTTGACTTCTGAGGATATGATACTGTTCGGCTAATATATAGTAATAATAACACAAAGTATTCCCAAGAGACAACAAACAGCCTTTAATATTAATTACAGAAAGAAGACACTTCCCAAGAGCCAAGAGCATTTCGGTTTATTCCAGAGACTTTCCTAGGGATATGCTCATGTATTTTTTTTTAGCTTTTCTAGCAATGGTAACCATGTATAATCAGTGGTGTGCTGGTAAATGTGTAACATCCAGCTCTCTGGAGATAAATATATATATATGGTTTACTGTAAATTTTACTAATATAAAGGATATGTAACACAATTTGTAAATAATAATAAAATAGGCCAGACTCTTTATTCTGAATTCCATATAGCCAGTTGATTCTCACAGAATGTTTTCATTGATTTTTGCCAAACTCTTGTATCTGTATCAACCTATCATTATGGTTGCAATTGACAAAGAAATGTAGTTCTGACAAGAGTGTTGGTTGACATTTTTGTTTGCATTAACAAATAAGACAAAAGTGAAACAACCAAGACATCTGTTAGAATTTCCCTTGTTTGTTAGGGACATGAACAACTTCTTTACTGAATCACATAATAGTTTTTGAATACTGAGAGAATGTTTTCCTTAATTTTTTTGTGTGCTATTTACAATGTAGTGGCTAGAAGACACAACATACTTTTAAGTTTAATCAGCATTTTAACATTTTCTCCAACACTTTCTTAATTCTAGACAATCAACAAGACAATTAATCAAAGTCCTGATTTGTAGTGTTTACCAATTTCCATGGTCAATTTCAAGCTACCACCATCAACAGGCAGCTGGGAAGAAATTCGCAGGAGGACGGTGTTATATAGCATCTCCACTGCGAGTGTACAACAGGCGCAAATAACCTCAAGGCTGTAGATAATAGTAAAATGTAGTAAAATAATTAGGAAGTGAGTTTTTAGTATTTATTTATTACCTCTGTATTTAATATAATTTACATAATTATAGGTTTATATATTAACATTTAGAAATATTTTAAGTATGATATATTTTTACATTTTTAATTTTTTTGATTGAAGTAGTATAGTTGATTTACAATATTATGTTTCAGGTGTACAATATAGTGATTCAATCTTTTTGCAGATTATACTCCAAGTTATTACAAAATAATATTTTCCTGTACTGTACAATATATCTTTGTTGCTAATTTATTTTATACATAGTAGTTTGTATCTCTTAATCCCATACCTCAATCCTGCCCCTCCCCCTTTTACATGTTTTTTTAATCTTTTTTTTAAAATATCACATTTAAAAAAATTTTTAAGTGGCAGTTTCTTTTTATTTTATTTATTCTTTTTTGGGGGGAGGCAACTAGATTTATTTATTTATTTATTTTTTAGAGGAAGTAACTGGGGATTGAACCCAGGACCTAGTAGTGCATGCTAAGCACTCTACCACTGACCTATACCCTCCCTCCCATCCTCCCCCCCACCTTCCCCGGCCCCTCTGCTTCCACCTGCTGCCCCTCTGCTTCCCCTCCCAGCCCCTCACCTCCCCTCTACATTTTTAACAATGGTTATTTTTTACAAATGTCTCAGAAAATTCCTGAAAATTTAACAGTTGGCTTTGACAAGCACAGCACTGTATCATACTCTGAAGCCCACTTGGCTGCCTTGGTCCTGTTGAATGTGCCTCTTCAGGACCCCTCACATGTGCCCTCCACCCCTTCAGCCACCCCCGCCACAGGTGACTTCCTTTGCTCCCACCCTAGTCTATCCTCCACACATGAGAGCCCACTTTGAAATGTATCACTTCCTCTTCAGAACCTCTTGTTCCAAGGCACTGTCAGTAGAATCAGGTCCAAAAGGCTTGCTATCCTTGCAAGCCCTCCCCAACGTGGTCCTATTTTCCCATTAAAGGACAACATACTAGCTGCCAGCTCCCAGGTCCCTATTCCCCGTGACTTCTCTTTTTGTTTGTTTGTTGTGGGGATTTTGTTTATTTATCTATTTATTGGAGGTTTCGAGGATTGAACCCAGGACCTCATGCATGCTAAGCATGCACTCTACCACTAAGCTACACCCTCCCCACTGCGACGTCTTTATTGGACATCAGGCCCGCAAAATCACCTGCCACCTGGACAGCTCATCTTGGATGTCTCCTCAGCATGTCCCAAGTAGAACGCATCCTTTTCCTCTCCCTCCGCTCTCCCCACAGTGCTTCTATTCCCATAGTTCATGATTTTCTATTTTAGGCCCTCAGATTTACCCTCTTCTTGTCTCTCTTCATATCCTTTGGACTTTTTCTTCCAGGAACATTTTTTTTTTCACTCCATTCTCCTGCATTCCCCTCCCCCTATTTTTTTCTGGCTGACTCTCACCCATCCTTCCAGTCTCAGCTGAGATTTTGCTTTCTCTGGGGGAACCTCAAAGGTTAGGGGCCCACAGTCCACCATTTCCCTATTCTTCCCATCATGGAATTTACCGCAGTGTATTCCAAATGTCTATTTAATTGTCTGTCTCCTCCAGGAGACTGCGAAGTCCTTAAGGCTAATCTTGCTCACTGCTGTATCCTGGTATCTTGCCCAGTAACTGGCACATGTGGGTGAGGAATGAAAGAATGAATGAATGAGAAGTCTACCCTGTGGTTCCCCCTACAAACACTTCCCTCCATCTGATTTGTTCCCTTACTATTCCCCAAGCACACCTTGTACTTCTTCACTTTCAAAAAAAAAAAAAAAAAGCCACAGTTTTTGCTTGTGCTTAAGGGGACGAGGTCAGAAAATGTCACCTGAAATTGGAACTAATACAATCTACATTGAATACATGAGGTCAGCCATGTTCAAAATAATCCACTTTAAGGGTTGGTTTGTAAATATTGGTACCAATGAGACAAGGAGCGCTTCTCAGGTCTCTATGGTGACCAGTAAGTTGCCACAGGCTGGGAATCTGCCAAACATAAAGAAAGCAATAATGTCAATCAATTATAACTGGATTGCTAGAGATAATGCTGTATAAAGAGATCCCTTGTCTACATGGGGTCTTGAAAAGAACTGAGCCAAAGAGTGACACATTTTCTGTGTTTGATCTTCATCAAGTGTTACATGCAGCCCTTCCCAGTTTCCGAAGCACCTCCGTGTGTCACCTCAGTGAATCTCCATGGTGACCCTGCCAAAGTGGGCCTCATTTGTCATTTTATAGACGACAAAAATAAAGTTCAGCGGAGGTGAATCCACTTGCCCTCAATCACCCCCCACCACTACCACCTACACCTTCACGAAGTCCACAGGGAGTGCGAGGTTTAGGAACTACAAGTCAGAAATACCTTTAGGGCAGAGACAGAAAGTTCTTGCAGTGACCAGGTGGTCAACCCACCCGCTTGGGTTCAGTCTGATTCTGTATTCAGTTAACAGCTTTTGGCTTTGAAGAGGTTTGGCTCAGGGCCTTGGATCTGGTAAAGGGAGGCGGAGGAGGGAAGCAGAGGACGGGGAGGATGGCTGCCAGGCCGGTCCTTTGTTCATTCAGCAAACATTTACTGGACAACTACAGTGTGCCCAACAACGCTAAGAGCTTCAGATCTAGTGGTGAAGAACACACAGAGCACCTCGCCATGTTGACAGCCTAACTCCAGGATTTTGATAAGTAAATGTTTACAAGCATGCTGTGATGGAGGCTTTGCGAAGGGAAGTATGGGGTGCTTAGGGGGCCCAAAGAAGAGGCATCTACAGTGGTCTGGGGGTAGAGGAGGATCTGAGAAGGCTTCCCCAGAGAATCCATCCCTGAGTGGATACAGAAAAGGACTTAGCAATACAAAAATGGGCTGGAGGAAGCAGAGATGGGGAGAGAATTTTCCAGGGAGAGAGTGAGAAAGCTGGTGGAGGCAGTGGGGTGGGGGTGGCAAGAGTATGTAGCAATAAAAGGAAAGGAAAAGATGGGGGAGGTGAGGTGTGAGGCTGGAGAGATAATCATAAAATCCAAATTAATATAATAACCCATAATAATAATTATAATACAATACAAGGAGAGCCACAACGTTATTAATCATAATTATTCATTAGTTGATTAAATCAATACTAGTTTATATGACTGATACTGCTAACTTTTATAATCATAAGATCAAACTTGCAGTCAATTATTAAAGCATATCAACTCGGGGCAGGGGGCTCAGTGCGGTTCATGCACTATCTCCTCTCAGCCTCACAGCAGCCGTATCAGGTAGGCGCTGCTATTGTCCTACTTTACAAATGAGAAAACTGCAGGTAAGAGAGGTTAAGAAGTGTACCTGAAGTCACATTCGCTATTAGGTGGCTAGTCTGACATCAGGATCCAGGTTTTTTTTTCTTTTTTTTTCTTGTGTTTTTAAAAAGTATTTTATTTGTTTATTATATTATTCAATTATTTTATTTTGGCAGAGGGAGGGGAGAGGTAATTAGGTTTGGATTGAGGTTTAATACAGATGCTTGAACCCACCCTGGAAAATGTCACAGCGCTTCATTGAATGTGTGTAAGAATTTGGACTTAATCTTAAGAGAAATAAAGTCGTGGAAGAGTTTTGGGCAGGGAAGAGATGCCCAGATTTTGTTTTCAAAAGCTCGTGGTGGCGGGGTTGGGTATAGCTCAGGTGGTAGAGCGCATGCTTAGCACGCACGAGGCCCTGGGTTCAATCCCCTGTATCTTCATTTCCCAAAAAAAAGCTCACCGTGGCTGCTGGGTAGAGAATGGACTGGAAGGTGGAGAATAGAGGCAGAGAGCACTGTTTTCTACTTCATCTCTCAGCTGGGGGTGGCCTGGACTAGGGAGGTGGTGGCGGCGGGGATAGAGAGAAGGCAGTGGATTCAGGAGAAATGTAAAAGGTAACACCAACAGGTCCTGATGCCTGATGGGATGTGGGGAGTGAGGGCAAGGAAAAGTCGAGGATGCCTTCCAGGGTTCTGGCTTAAGCAAATGGACAAGTGATGGAGCCATTCTTGGAAAAGAGAAGCACAGAAGGAGGAAGAAGTTCTGAGGGAGGAAGATATCCACAGAGTTCACCCCGCAGGGAGCACGCCAGGTTCATGAGACAATAGGTCCGAGGGGCAGTTGAGACATGGTTCTAGAACTCAAAGAAGTCTGGATCAGGCATCAGGATAAAGAAAGGAGGGGTGAGGTCTCCCAGGTGTGCAGGGTGAGCAAGGCAAAGGCGGATGTACATTGCTGTCTGAGGGAGGACCAGGTGAAAAAGATCTGCGGGGAAATACAGAGTCTACCTGCTCCTCTGGGAGGAGGCAGCTGACAGGCCCGAGGTGGATTTGAAACTTCAATTCCTTGAACTGAAAGGATCTTTGGAAGATGTGTAGTTCAAACCTCTCTCTCACTTACAGATTCCTCCCCAGAAAGAGACACTGGGCAGCCCCATGGCCAATTTGAGTACTCGTGTATCTTTTTAATTTTGCATTAAAATGTAGTTGATTTACAATGTTAGCTTCAGGTGTACTGCAAAGTTTCAGTTGTACATACATACATATATTTTCTCTTCAGATTCTTTTCCATTATATGTTCTTACAAGAAATTGAATGTCGTTCCCTGTGCTATAGTGTAGGTCCTTGCCGTTTGTCTATTTTATATACAGTAATGTGTCTGTTAATCCCCACCCCCTAATTTATCCCTCCCTGCCCTTTCCCCTTTGGTAACCATAGTTTGTTTTCTATGTCCATGAGCCTGTTTTTGGTTTTTAAATGGAATTTGTATCATTTTTTTTAGATTTCCACATGTAAGTGATATCATATGATATTTGTCTTTCTCTGTTTGACCTACTTCACTCAATATGATAATCTCTAGGTCCATCCACATTGCTGCACACTCGTATTTTGTAGTGAGGGTGAGGGCTCGGGGCTGGGTCTCCAGCCATGGAGATGGCTACTGAGAGCAAATCCCACTCTCTCAACCCATTCCAGTCCCCCTTGGGATACAAGGGTCTCACCTGTGTGACAAAGTGTTATCCAACCATTTCAAGAGACAGTACAGCACAGTGGTTAAGCATGTGGCCTTTATAGCAAGACTGCCTGTGTTCAAAACCTCCACTAACATTCACTAGCTGTGTGATGTTAGTAAGTCAATTCATACCCCACCCCTGATGCTCAGCTTTCCCATCTGTAAAAGGGGAGCATAATTTGTACCAAGCTCATAGGGTTTGTTGTGAGGATAAAATGAACTAGAACATTCCCTGGCAGGTAGAAAACTCTATTGAGTGTTCACAGATCCTGGCCAGCAAGAATGTGTCTGACCTGTAACAGTTTCCAAATCCAAATTCTCCAGGGCCCAATTGCTCAATAAAAATGCTTCGGGCATTCATAAAGCAGGAACAACAACAAATGTGTGGGGGAAAAGAATACGATAGCTGATATTTCAAAAGACTCCATCAAAGGAGTCATCACAGGAAAAATCTGAGCTTGGTTGGACTTTCTGCCCCTTCTTACAGTTTGTGATCATTTTTACTCCTAGTCAGTTGTAGTATTGAGTGTGGAGTGGGTGGGTGTGTGGGGGGTGTGTCCAGGTAAAATCTACATCTTTTCAATACTGAGAGCCTCTGGATCACAGTCTCAAATAATCCCATTGGAGCATTTCCTCAAGCCTGTGAAGGAACTGTCTTTTTTTGTTTGTTTTGGTTTTTTTTTTTTTTTTTTTTTTTTTTTTTTTTTTTTTTTGGTGAGGGGGTAGGTAATTGGGTTTTTATTCATTTATTTTTAAATAGAGGTACTGGGGATTGAACCCAGGACCTCTTGCATGCTAGGCATGCACTCTACCACTGAGCTATACCCTCCCCCCTCATGAGGTGCCATTTATATCTTTCTTTGTAGAGATGGAAAATAAGGCTCAGAGAGGTCAGGAACCTGGCCCAAGCTCATACAACTAATAGAGATGGAGCTGGCTGGAAACCCAGGCAGTCTGTTGTCAGAGTCTCCTGCAAAGTAGGGGGTTGGTGTTCATGATTCTGGAGGAAGGGTTCCTTGGCATGAGCCTAGTGGTCCCACGTAAGGAGAATTAATGCTTCTGTGCAGGGAGTAAGGGGGCCCTGGTGGCAGGCCCCAGGCCAGGGTGATTCAGGCCAGAAGGCAAACTTAGCTGTTTCAGAAAACCTCCTCCTGGAGGGTCATATGTTCGCAATCAGTGTGTGTCCGGCTGCAGTGGAGGGCTGGGGCTTGTCCTGGCCAGTGGCCAAGCCAGATGTCTGTCGTGTGACTCCACACAGTGCAGAGCTCCCTACCCCTCACCATGCTGGGAATTTGTGTGCCACGGTTACAACCAACTTCACCCTTACCTCAGAAGGTTTCAAAGGTCCTCTGGGCCAAGGCTGGCCCAAGGCAGAGCCAGAGAGGAGGAGGAGAATTGGCCTCCCATCCCCTCACATCTCCCTGATGGGGCTCCTTTCTTCATGCATGACTTTCTTTCCATCATACTCTTTCTATGCCCAGGTGTTCCCAGTCCCCCTGCAGCCTTCCCCACCCCACGGTGTCCGTTAAGGCCTGCCTGGCCATTGGCTCCATGCCACCCTGCCTGTTGTGAAGGATGAGTCTCTTGCCTCTCTTTTCCTCCTAACAGAGCCCTACTCATCCTTCACCATCCCCTCTGATCTCGCCTCTGCTTCGAAGCTTCTTTGGCTTCCTCAGAAAGGGGAGAGCAAGGGGGAAAGTGCTCAGGGAGCACCTACTCTGCGCCAGCTGTGGCACTGGGAGTTTTACACACCTCCCCTCAGTCAATCTTCACAGCTGCCCTGCGAGGTTCTACAAGGAAAGGAACCTGGGTTCAGAGAGGGAAAGCAATCTGCCAAGGTCACTCAGCCCAGAAGGGTAGAGCTATAGCAAAATTTAACTCCCAAATCCTTACGAACTTGAACTCTCTCCTGATTAGACCACCCTGACTGTCCCAAAAGACCTTGCTCCTTGCTCACCTTCAACTCCTCTCTTTTTAATCCTCCCACACATCCAATCCAGCAGCAAATCCCATTGGCTCTCCTTGCAAAGTCTACCCAGAATAAACCACGTCTCACCATCTCCACAGGTGCCACCCTGGTCTTTCACCTGGATTACTACAATGATACCCTACCTGCTCCTTTGCCCCTCACCACCACCCCTCAACACACACACACAGTCTATTCATCACACAGAAGCCAGAGGGCTCCTCACCTGAAACTTAACACAACATTAGAAATCAACTATACTTCAATAATAAATAAATACATAAATAAGAAAAAAAGAATCTAGAGGGACCTTATCAATACACAAGTAGGGAGAGGGGAGGGTATAGCTCAGTGGTAGAGTGAGTGCTTAGCATGCATGAGGTCTTGGGTTCAATCCCTAGTGCCTCCATTAAATAAATAAATAAACCTAATTACCTCCCCCTCAAAATTTTTTTAAAAAGGGAAAAAGAAAAGTCAAATCATATGGTGTCTCCACCTCAAAATTGTGCCCTGGCTCCCATTTCACTTGCTTATGTTGGCCTACTGGCCTGTGTGTTCTGTCTCTGCCTCTCTCCTAGCCGCCTCTCCCCTGGCTATACTGGACTCATGAAGAGTTGAAGGAAGCAGGGGAGGGTATAGCTCGGTGGTAGAGCATATGCCTAGCAAGCACAGGGTCCTGGGTTCAAGCCCCCGTACCTCCGTTAAAAACAAAATGGACCTGAAGATGGTCATTCTAAGTGAAATGGACCGGAAAGAGAAAGAAAAATGTTGTATGATATCACTTATAAGTAGAATCTTAAAAAATAAAAAAATAAGGACACAAATGAACTGCTTATTATTACTGTCCTTTATGATTGAATTACCACATTCTGTTGATTCTTGGCTATTGTAAATAGTGCCACTGTGCCACTGTGAACATTGGGGTGCATGTGTCTTTTTGAAACATATTTTTCTCTGGATATATGCCCAGGAGTGGGACTGCTGGATCTTATGGTAACTCTATTTTTAGTTTTTTAAGGAACCTCCATACTTACATTCCCACCAACAGTGTAGGAGGGTTCCTTGATATGATCCCTCCAGAAGGAGTCCTTCCTCCAACACACCAGACATGCTCTTGTCTCGGGGCCTTTGTATCTCCTGTTTCTTCTGCTTGGAACAATTCTTGGACATCCGTATGGCTTGCTGCTTCACTTTTTTTTCCTTTTTCAGTTTTATTAGGTAGGATTACTACAGTTTGACTGCACACACACATTATATTGCATGTAGATACAGATATACAGTATACTGCACATTTTTTCAGTTTACATATATGTACTGATCATTGTTTCTAAGAACAGTTTAGAGCTTTAGCTTTTTAAACTTACATAGCTATCAAAGGAATAAAGCCAACCACAAAAATAAGAATCAACAGAATGTGGTAATTCAATCATAAAGGACAGTAATAATAAGCAGTTCATTTGTGTCCTTATTTTTTTATTTTTTAAGATTCTACTTATAAGTGATATACCACATTTTTCTTTCTCTTTCCGGTCCACTTCACTTAGAATGACCATCTTCAGGTCCATTTTTTTTAATGGAGGTACTGGGGCTTGAACCCAGGACCCTGTGCTTGCTAGGCATGTGCTCTACCACTGAGCTGTACCCTCCCCTGCTTCCTTCAACTCTTCATTCGAATGATATCTTCTCAGTGAGCCTTTTGCCATCACCCTGTTTAAATTTCCACCCCACCGGCACCAGTGCCTCCTAGTCCTCCTTGCCTGTTTCATTTTTCTCCCTTGCTTACACTTATCACCAACTGTGATGGCTCATTTTCTGTGTCAACCTGACTGGGCCATGGGGTGTCCAGATATTGAGCTAAACATTATCTCTGGGTGTGTCTGTGAGGGTGTTTCTGGATTAGATTAACATTTGAATCTGGTCGACTGAGAAAAGCAGATTGCCCTCCCCAGTGGGAGTGGGCCTTATCCAATCCATGGAAAAGCCTGAATGAGATAAAAGGTGGAGGAAGAAAAAAAATCCTTTCTCTCTGCCTGACGGATATCAGTTCCCTCTTTTTTTAAAAAACACCTTTATTTTGGCATGATTCCTGTACAGTAAATGATACATATTTCAGATGTACAATTTGATGAATTTTGATAGGTGTATATAGCCATGATACCATCACCACAATCAAGATAGCTAACATTGCTATCACTCCCCAAGAGGGGCAAATTTCGAATTCCCAATTTATCCTTTCCCATCCCCTTTACCCTCTGGTAACCATAAGTTTGTTCTCTATGTCTGTGAGTCTGTTTTTGTTTTATAGATAAATTCATTTGTGTCTTTTTTTTAGATTCCACAGATAAGCGATATCATATGGTATTTTTCTTTCTCTTTCTGGCTTACTTCACTTAGAATGACAATCTCCAGGTCCATCCATGTTGCTGTAAATGGCATGATTTTCTTTTTTATGGCTGAGTAGTATTCCACTATATATATATATATGTGTGTGTGTGTGTGTGTGTGTGTGTGTGTGTGTGTGTGTGTGTGTGTGTGTGTGTGTGTGTGTGTATGTATGTATATATATCTATCTCACATCTTCTTAGTCCAGTCATCTGTTGATGGACATTTGGGTTGTTTCCATGTCTTGGCTATTGTAAATAGTGCCACTGTGAACATTGGGGTGCATGTGTCTTTCTCTGGATATATGCCCAGGAGTGGGACTGCTGGATCTCATGGTAACTCTATTTTTAGTTTTTTAAGGAACCTCCATACTTGCATTCCCACCAACAGTGTAGGAGGGTTCCTTTTTCTCCACATCCTCTCCAGCATTTATCATTTGTGGACTTTAATGATGGCCATTCTGACTGGTGTAAGGTGACACTTCACTGTAGTTCTGATTTGCATTTCTCTAACAATTAGCGATGTTGAATATCTTTTCATGTGCTTGTTGGCCACCTGGATGTCTTCTTTGGAGAAATGTCTATTTAGGTCTTCTGCCCATTTTTGATTGGGTAGCTTTTTTAAAATATTAAGTTGTATGAGCTGTTTGTGTATTTTGGAAATTAGTCCCTTGTCAGTTGCATCATTTGCAAATATTTTCTCCCATTGTCTTTTTGTTTTATTGATGGTATCCTTAGCTGTGCAAAAGCTTTTAAGTTTAATTAGATCCCATTTGTTTATTTTTGCTTTTGTTTCCATTACTCTAGGAGCTAGTTTGAAAAAAATATTGCTATGATTTGTGTCAGTTCCCTCTTGCCTTTGGACTTGGACTGGAACTTATCCTATTGGCTTTTCTGGGGCTCCAGCTCACCCACTGCACATCTTGGACTTCTCAGCCTCCAAAATGGTGTGAGCCAAATCCTTATAGTAAATCTTTTTATGTATGTATACACATTCTATTGGTTCCATTTCTCTGGAGAACCCAGACAAATACACTAACCAACAGCATACTTTTGTTATTAAAAAAAAAATGTTGGTCTCCTTCCACGCCAACATAAACTTCATGAAGGAAGGGATTTTTATATGTTTTGTTCATTGCTGTATCCTCAGCAATGCCTGGTACTTAATAAATATGTGTTGAATGAATGATGGCCTTTATAATTGTACCTTGTTTGTGGGTCGTGTGTGTGTGTGTGTGTGTGTGTGTGTGTGTGTGTGTGTGTTTGCCTCCCAGGATTCTGTGAGCGACTCCACCACAGGATGGCCTTTGCATCCCTAATGCCAGGCAAAGTACCCACTACCAAATGTGTCGAGTACATATTGAATGAAATGCCTTGATATGATCCATCCAGAACGTCTGAGTTTCCAGAAGCAAACAGGTGCAGACAAGGAATGTTACCTGCCGTTCCGGTAAACAACAAATCTTGCCGCCATCAAGCCACCAGCCATCAGCCACTACAGCACCCTCCCCCCCTTTCCCTAAGGTGTACCTGAAGGGGAATTCAGGATGGAGAAAAACAGAAAACATTCCCGTGCTTTGGATACCGGCAGGCCCTAGACAGTTAAGATGCTTATCTAAGGAAGAATTTCAATGGTCTCGAACTCTTGCATCTTCCCATACACAGAAAAGCACTAAAGTAATTAGCTGAGATATCTGATCCTTGTGACTAGCAGTAACTTTTCCCAAGATGTATGCCTGACTATATATATTTCCCAGGCCAAAAAAAAAAAAAAAAAAACGTATATATCCTGGCTCCTTCCCTACCTCTTCGGAGCTGTTCCTGAGAGCTTTCTGAGAGACTGACTCCCAGGCTTTCGTCTTCAGTAAGGTTCCCCAAATAAAACTGGCAAGTGTTAGGTTGTGTGTTTTCTTCAGTGGACATAGGGCAGAGCCCTACCTCAGTACCCAGTGTGGGAAGTCCTCCTCTCTGTTTCCCCCACCTCTATCTGAAACCCCAGCCTCGCTCTGGCCACCTCTGCCCGGCCTCCCTCCCTCCATCCTTTCCTCCCTCTCTCGCCTCTTTCCTCCCTTCCCCCAGCCAAGTCCTCCTCGCCTGCCCGGGTACAGGCGATTATCTGGGGGTGGTAATTATTGCGAGTAAATTGGAAGTTGTTTTGCACAGGGCTATGTCTCATGCAGGTCGATTTGTATGCTTCCTGGGCACTTGTGACACTCCAGAAATGTCATAGCAACGGCCCCGGCGCCGCCGGGCTCCGGGCGGCTGGAGATGTGCGGGGGAGCGAGCACCGCGGGAGCCGCCGCCCTCCCAGCCCCGCCCCTCCCGGAGCCTCGGTTTCCCGGTTGCTACCACCGGATGTTACACTAACACGCACGCAGGGTGTCGTGGGGGCAGAAATGAGATAATGGCTCGATCAGTCTGTAAAACCGTAAACCGGGGGCCAGCTCTGAGAACAATGACTATTCTTCGTCGGGGAATTGTCGCCTTCCCTATTTCTCCCCGCCTTTCTGCAGCTCCCCCTGCCCGCCTCGCCCCCGCCTCGAGCCGCCTGCCAGATTCCCCCGCCGCCGCAGGGGCGGGGGCCCCGCTGGCCCGCCTTTATTCAGTGCAAAAATCACGGCCCCTGGAACACCTTTTAGCGATGAGGCCCGCAGAGACACCGCCAGCTCATCCCGCGGGGGCCGAGCCACTGATTAAATTGTATTCACTCTGCCTTTCGGTCATTCAGATGGGCTGGGACGAGGCCAGCTGGAATTAGTGACAAATTTGAAGCAGAGAATATTGACAAAGAAAGGCCGTTTTATTGCCTGCAATGACACGCGATAATTCAAAGGAGCCTCCCCGAGTGTTTCCAAGGAGAGCTTTAGTTAGTGAATAGATAAGACTTTTGCTAATTTGGATAGTTGCAGACCTTGAAAGTCCCTAAAATCAGTTTTGTTCCCTGCAAGGAGATGAAAAACAACCCTTCTTTTTCCAACTGCCTCCTCCCCCTCTAAATCTGAGCTCCAGACCAGAAGGCTATGAAAACAGGAAAGCACTATTGAACTATTCATTCATTCCAAATACTTTTAAAGCACCTACTATGTGCCAGAACTACTGTGAGTATTGGAGGTACAGACACAGAGCTAGTGTTCTAGAGGAGGAATGGACAATATGGAATTAAACAGAGAAAGGAGATAATTTTAAATAGTAGTGAGGGCTCTAAAGGATATAAAGAGGATGAGTTGGGGGTCGCTACATTAGACATGATGGGTCAGGAAAGGTCTCACGAGAGACGTGGGTGAAATTTGAATGGTAAGGAGGAGCCAGCCAGCCATACAAGGTTTTTGGAGAAAGTGTTCCTGGCAGAAGGAATAGCCAATGCAAAGACCCTGTGTGGAAATGGGCTGGATGGTTGGTTCCAAGAAGAGAAGGAAAGCCGATGTGGTTGAGGTGAAATGAACAAACAGGATGAGATTTGGACAGGCCAGGTCACTAGTGACTTGAAAGGCACGGTAGTTTGGATGGTATTTTCAGTGCATTGTGAACTCACTGAAAGGTCTTAAGCAAAGGCATGATGTGATCCGGTTTATATATATTTTTAAAGATTCTTGGCCACTGTTTGAAGAATGGATTAGATTTTCCTAATAAGAAAAATGGACTGGGAGTTGAGAATGGGAGGGGGTGTGGTTAGGAAGCTATTGGTAAATGCCAGGTGGCTTAGGCTTGGGTGGTTGCAGTTGGGTGGAGAGAGGTGGAGAGAGGTGGAGAGATTCAGGATGTACTTTGGCGATAGAGCCCATCGGGCTTGGTGATGGATTAGATGAGGGACAAGAAGAGACATCGTTTCTAGTTTCTGGGTTTTGGGCTTGAGCACCTGAGTGGATAGTGGTGTCATTTATAGAGATGGGAAAGACTAGAGCAGATTAAGTTTGAGGGTTGGGAACGAATCCTTCACTTTTGCATGTTTTCAGTGTGAGATATAAGGGAGACCTTGATATAGGAGTCTGGGGCTCCAGCGAGAGGTTTGGCCCTAAGAAAGACATTTGAGAGTCCTCAAATGAACTCCCAGAAGAGTTCTTGGGATTCTTGGTGACTTGTTCAAAGCTAACCCTTGGCTAGAACAGAAATGTAGGGGGGATGACTGCCTCCCTCCCTTCCTGCAAAACAACACCCTTGCCCTCCACTTGAATGCCCTTGACTTGTCTCAGTGAAGACTTACTCTCAGGAGAAATGCAAAATGAAAGTACAAGGTGTGACTTTTTAATAATGAGAAGAGTGAAGCTTAGAAGGTTGGAAAATACTGTTAGCAAAAATATGGGGAAAACACACCCTCCTATATTGTTGATGGGAATGTAAATTCGCCTATCCCTTTTGGAGGGCAATTTAGCAGTTTCTATCATAATGAGAAAGACACACTTTGATCCAACAATTTCACTTTTAGGAAATTGCCCTACAGATAGACTCACATACGTTCACAAAAATGCATGTACCAGGATATTATTGCCGCAATGTTTGTGATAGCAAAAGATTAGAAAAAATATCCACCAAAAGGGGACTAGTCAAATAAATTAAAGTGCACTCTTACAATGGGATACATGCAGCCATTAAAAGAAAGAAAGAAGGGATAGGTATAGATCACTGGTAGCGTGCCTGCCTAGCATAGACAAGGTCCTGGGTTCAATCCTCAGTACCTCCACTAAGTAAATAGGTAAACCTAACTACCCCCCCACCTCAAAAACAAACAACAGCAAAAGAATAAAGCAAAGGAAGCCCTTGATGTTGTTATTTTTCACTTTTTAAAAAACTGAGATGAAATTCACATAACATTGACTTCACTATTTTGAGCATTTTAAAGTGTAAAGTTCAGTGTCTTTTTTCAAGTTTTTTTTGTTTTCAGAGAGGTAATTAGGTTTATTTATGTTATCTTTTTTATTTAACTGGAGGTACCGGGGATCAAGCCTGTGACCTTGTGCATGCTAAGCATGCAGTCTACTACTGAGCTATACCCTCTACCCAAATTTAGTGTCTTTATGTTTTGTTACGATACACCCTCCCGGATATATTGGTAAGTGCCTACCCTCACTTAACTTCTGTTCCCACCTCTGCTGGTGATACTGGGGGGACTTTTCCCACAGGCACCTTTGAAAAGCCTCCATGACCCAGGAGGCTGAGAGGGTTTGGTGCTAGGGAAAGGTGGCAGTAATATGAGTCAACAATTCTCAGACTGCTGCACCTGGGGAGATTTAAAAACTGCCCTTGCCTGGGCCCCACCTCTAGAGATTTTGATTTAGTCAGGGGTGGGGCCTGGGCATGATTTTTTAAAATTTTTTTTTATTTAATGGAGGTACTGGGGATTGAACCCAGGACCTCCTGCATGCTAAGCATGTGCTCTAGCACTGAGCTATTTCCCTCTCCATGATTTTTTAAATTGAGGTGTGATTAACACACAGAAAAATGCATAGGGCTTAAGCATATAGTTTAATGAATTGTGATAATTGTAGGCACCTGTATAACTGCAGTCCTGATAAAAACATAGGCCAATAAAAACATAGACCATTCTAGTCAAACTCCTACCCTTGCCAGAGGCAACCACCATTCTGATTCTGTTATAGAATCATTTTGATTGTTCTTGAAATGCATATAAATGAAATCAAGCAGTCTGTGATGTTTTTAGATTGGCTTCTTTCACTTAGCATAATGCCTTTTTGATTCATCCAAACTGTTGCACTGATCAACTTCCTTTTTATTGCGGTGTGGTATTCCCTTGCATGGATACATCAAAGTTTGTTTAGTCATTCACATATCCAGGGACATTTGGGCCAGGGACATATTTTGGGGTCATCATTTTATTATTGATTTGTAGGGACTCTTTACGTATTCTGGATACTAGTCCTTTGTCAGATACATGTATTGCATACATAATCACTGTTTAAAAGATCCCCAGTGATTCTAATGTGAATCTAGGGTTGAGAACCTCTGGTACACTAAAGATCAGCCCCAGAGGCTCCCTACTTTTATGGGTCCCCAAATCTGCCCCCTGGCAACTATGCCTGAGGTTTGGTTCTGCAATCTATGTGAACCTCCAGAGTTGTGAGAATTTAAGGAGTGAGGGGCCCCTTGTCAGTCTCCCTCCTGTGGATCTGTCTGGCTTCTTGGATTCTTCATCTATTCATCTGAACTCTTCTCATATCCTCTGATGCAAGACCTTAGGTAAGTCTTTTCTTGTCTCAACCTTAAAATGTTCTTCTTGTGAAACTTGACCTTATCGCTTGACCCATTCCTACCACCTGGACATCTCCATCTGTGTGTCAAAAGGGCAAAGACAACTTTTCTCCTGAATGGAGCAAGCTACATCCCAGGCATGGAAGGAGTGCGACTTTCTCTATCTCCTCCCAGCCATTGTCCTCAGTTGGCCTACCTACTCACTGACAGGGAAAATCACTTTCTAGTAGCCTTGGCAACCACTTACTGAGGAGCTGAGAGTTGACAGCCTGGTCCTGGGCTCTTTGACTCTGCTATGTACTTGCTGCCTGACCTCAAGTAATGAAATTAACCTCCCTGAGTGAGGATTCCTGTGACTGGTAAAGGAAAAGAGTCATTTCTCGCCTGTTGTGGGTGGGAAATGCCTGGTATAAAGTAGATGCTCTCACAGCCATAGCTCCATCGGAAGGGGGGCAGGGAAAGCTTGGCCTTCAGAGCAGTGCAGCTGGGATGTGAGAGAAGCCCTCTGCTTGGGGATTCGCCATGCCCTCAACATGCCCTGGTGTCATGTTTCTGCCCCTTCCCTCCACACCTTCAGAGGCCTAGACTGGCCAAGGTCCCTCCTGCTATGTTGTCCTCATCCTGCCCTTCTTGGCTACTTTGAACACAGCATCCCACGAGGGCCCGTAGGCTCTTTAAGCTCAGAGCAGATGGCTGGGAAGCCAATTCTCTGGGACATACAGTTCCTGACTCAGATCTGGGCAGGGGGCCAGGGCCTTCGAAGGGCTGGAGAAAAACGTAACCCTCATCCCCCATTCAAGAGCTTGTAGGTTTTACTGTCTGGATCTTTTAGTGCCAAAAGGAAGGCGAAAGGACCACAGAGGTTAAGATCAGTTCCCCCTTGGGAGTCCCTTCTTTGGCTGGCACCAAGGAGGAACTTTGATTCCAGATTTTGGGAGAGGCACCCATCCGTGGAGGGAGGGTTTCTCTGCTGCTTCAGGAGGGGAGGAAGCTGAAGGGGAACTCACAGTGAGCTGTCAGAAATGCCCTTGACCTGGGCAACAAGTGGGTACAGGGCATCAAGAGAGTCCACCAATACTCGGCACTGGCTGGAGCCCATCCATCTCACAGCCAAGCTTGGGTGGCTTTGTCCCAGCACAAGATTTACAAAGGGAATAGAAAAGAAATATCTGGTTCCTGGGTGTAACTCAGATTCCTCCACACTATTTCCAGGTCCGTCTTGAGGCAGGTTCAAGATGGAGACAGGGGCAATGCTGGCCAGAGGAGTGGTTGGCCTGGACATTCTGGGATCACCTCCTTCCCATGTTCCTGGTCCACATCATCTCTTTAGATGTATCCATCCCACCCACAGCCTCATTCTAGCTCTCCAACATGGTGCCTATGGCTCTCCTTTAGTATAGTGCATTGACAAATTCATCCACCCATCCACCCCTTCAACAAATATTTACCTATCAGCTCCTACATGTAGGCACTTGCTAAGCTCTGTGAAGCTGTCAGGGTGAAAAGGAGAGATCTGTCCTTCACAGAGTTCACATGATCATGGGGGAGCCAGAGAGGTAATCAGCCAGCCACATTCCATGGATTAAATCCAAAGATAAAGGCAGGGTGTGTTCCATTGCATCACAGAGAACCTCTGCTGGGAAGGATCATGGAAGGTCCCTGGAAGGAGGGAGGCCTGAAAAGCAAGGAGCAAATGGAGAAATAGTGAGAGAAAAAGGAAGGGAAGAAAGTCCAAACAGAGGAAACAGCACATGAGAGGGCTTAGAGGCACGATTTGAGAAAGTGGAGAAGATTGTGATGTATGTGTGTATGTATGGGCAGTGTGTACGGGCAGTGAATAAGGTGGGAGAAGCAGTCAGGGGCCACCTCGGGGAGGTCTTGCAAGCCATGGTGAGGAGGCAGGATTTGATTTTGAAGTGTTTAGACTGGCCCATGACATGATCAGATTGGTTTGGTTTTTTTTTTAACCTTAACCTCTAAGATTTATTTATTTATTATTTTGTTTTAACCTTAACCTCTAAGACTTTTTTTTTTCAGGAGGGAGGTAATTAGGTTCGTTTATTTATTTATCTATCTTAATGGAGGTACTGGGGATTGAACCCAGGACCTTGTGCATGCTAAGCATGTGCGCTACCACTGAGCTATACCCTTCCCCCCAACCCCAGATTGTTGTTTTTGAAAGATCACTCTGGTTTCTGGGTGTAGAGACAGTGGAGAGAAGGCACATATATAAAAGCAGGAAGAAAGTCAGGAGGTTACTGAGCCAGGTGAGAGATGGTGGTGTGGACCAGAATGGACACAGTGGAGATGGAAAGAAGTTGTTTGGATTTGAGCTCGATTTTAAAGGTGGAGCCAACAGGACTTACTGGTAGATTGGAAAGCTGCCTCCCAGTTTCTGAATCAAACAATTGGGGGGGTTGGTAATGCTGTTCATGGAGACTGTTCATGGAGTGCTGTTCATGGGAGGACTGAGGGAACAAACAGGTCTAGGGGTGGGTGGGAAATGAGTTCAGCGCCGTTTTGAGTTCCAGCTTCCAGGGAGACATGCCTTTTAGCCAGCTGGCCGTCTAAGTCTGAAACTCAGGAGAGAAGATGAGGCTAGAGACAGACTGTGAGGTCCCGGGAGTGGATGAGGTAGCCAAAAGAGAGTGGAGGATGCCATGTTTTTTGCAGCAGCACTGTCTTTCCTGTCAAAGGATTCCCTCCCCTTTGGTGCTTGCTTCAGCCCAAACCCTAGGAGGCAGGTTTAGAAGGCATTCATTAGACCTTGAAATTTAGTGCAAAGACCCTGTGGATAATCCTAACTTTTGGCTCCCTCTTTCCTCTCAGTTCCTGTCATTTCCACAGCATCTTGGGCTGACCTGACTAGATTCCAATAAGAATGTGTCCAGCCCTGGGGCCAAGCCAGCTGCCATTAAGAAATTTGGTTTCCGGCTCCCCCTGCTGGCGGAGCTGGAGATGACTCATCGCGGGCTGCGAAGCAGGAGAGCACCCTCCCTCCTGCTTCCCCTGGGTCAGACCCCTCTCACCCCAAAAGAGGAGAGGAAGGCATCAGTACCAGTCCCCGTCTCCACCCCCAAAAAACGCCTCCACCCACTTTAGAACCCTATCTAGAAATAGGGAGAGAAAAGCCTAAGGTATCTAGGAATCACAAGTTAAATTCTTCCTGTTTCCAAATCCCTCTTTTTATCTGCCCCAAACCCACTCTTTTTGTTTGTTTGTTTGTTTTGTCGGGGGGCAAGTAATTAAGTTTTTATTTATTTATTTTTTAATGAAGTTACTGCGAATTGAACCCAGGACCTTGTGCACCTCTACCACTGAGCTATACCCTCCCCCCACAAAACCACTCTTGATCTCCTTGCCCATGAAGGCTTCGTTTGGTTATTGCTACTTATCTCTAAAAACACCCTCATTCTCAGTCCCTGAGAGCTGCATTTTACTGACACCCAGTTGGCTTCCTTTCTCCTCATACGCAGGGAAGCCATGGTCTGTGCTGGAAAGAGCATCCAGCTGGGAGTAAGGGAACTTAGGTTTGAATCCCAGTTCTGCCACTGATTCAGGGTGTAACCTTGGACAAGTCATTTCCTTTCTTTCCCAGTGGCAGTTCCTTCACCTGTGACATTGAACTGGACTTCAGAAAACCGTTCCAACCCTAGCATCCTAGGCTTTGCTCCAACTACCTTAGCTTTCTCTGTTCTTTCCAGGCATCAAGCTCTCTCCTGTCTCAGGGTTTAGGGTCATGCTCTTCCCTCTGCCTGAAATGCTCTTCCCTCCACCCCCAACCATTTTATGCTTTGTTGAATTAACCCCTCTTTACCCTTCAGCTCTCAGCGCAAATGCTATTTTCTCAGAGAAACCTTTCCCAGCCCTTCCAGTACCTCATCATATGTTCTCAGAACTCCCTGGAGTTTTCCTTCCTACAAACTTCATCATGGTTTGTAATTTTCTTTTTTTTTTTTTAAATGGAGGTACTGGGGAATTGAACCCGGGACCTCCATGCATGTGCTCTACCACTGAGCTATTACCCTCCTTCCTCTTTTTTTTTTTTTAATGCAGGTATGTGGATTGAACAATCCCAGGACCTCATGCATGCTACACATGTGCTCTACCACTGAGCTTTACCCACCTCACCACTCCTACCCACCCCTGGTTTGTAATTTTCCACATATTTGCATGATCACTGTTTCACTGTTTCAAGTCTAGCCCCCTCCTGCCCTCCCCTGATCAAACTTTAAGTTCCTTGATAGCAAGAACCTGTCTGTCTGTTTTGCTCATCACTGTACCCCAGCACTCAGATCCTTGCCTGGCCATCTTGTAAAGGCTTAACACATGTTTATTAAATAAATGAATAAGTAAATAGATGAATGAATCCTTCTCTTCACCTATCAGATTTCTGTATCTAACTAGCGTAATGTTTAAGAGCAAAAAGTCAAAAGCCAAGCTGAGGGGAGGGTATAGTTCAAGTGGTAGCATGCACCCTTAGCAGGCACAAGGTCCTGGGTTCAATCCCCAGTACCACTCCCAAAACCAAATAGACCCAATTACCTTCCCCCTTGAAAAAAAGCCAGGCTGCTTGGAACTCAGCTTTATGGCCCACGAGCTGTGTAAGCTCTGTGTTACGGGGTATTCAACCTTTTTGTGCCTCAGTTTCCTTATTTATAAAGGGACAATAATAATAGCATACTTTACCTAATAAGGTTGTTGTGAGGATGAAAAGACTTAACATATGTAAAGTGTGTAGACTCAAGTGCCATGTTAGTCATGGCTATTGTTCTTATTCTGCCTCATCCATCTCTCCATTTACCCACTCTTGAACTTTCCCACAAGGCCTCATTATCTTATTTCCGGTCTGTGAGTGCAGGTGACTCAGTGTAATTTGCAGATTAGAAAGCAAAGGTTTTTTTTTTTAATTTTTATCATGGAAAATTTCAAACATGCAGAGACGTGGAGAGAAGAGGATAATGAATCTCTGAAACAAGCTTCAACAGTTATCAACATTTTGCCAATCTATATTCATCTCTCTCTCTCTCACTTTTCTCTGTCCTGGAGTACTTGAATGTAAATCCCAGATGTCATATCATCTTATCTGTGAATACTCCATTATGTATTTCTAGCAGATATTTAAAAAATACAAGACCATCACCACACTTCAATTTTTTTTTTTTTTGCAGGGGAAGGTAATCAGTTTACTTACTTATTTTTTTGGTGGAGGTACTGGGGATTGAACCCAGGACCTTCTGCATTCTAGGCCTGCACTCTACCACTGACCTATACCCTCCCCCATGACCACATTTTAAAAATTAACAATAATTAGGGAAGATTTTAAAAACTCCATTTCCTTGAGAGAAGCGCATTCCAGCCCTTGCTTTGGGGGTAGATGTGAAATGAGGAACAGCCAAGAGAGTTAATATAAGTAAAGTGCTTTGAACAGGGCCTGACACATAAATGGGATATTGGAGTTAACTCATATTTTGATCCTCTTTTGTTCTCTCCATTTATCCACTCTAAATCCTCCCCAACTTCTCTCTTATTTTTGGTCTGTGAATGTGTGTGACCATTTACAGAGGAGGACTAGGAGTCCAGGGTGGCGCTGGGTTTTGGGGTTCCTGGGTCATTGGCCCCCTGGGGAGGGAGCTGGGACTCTAGAAGGCACTGAGAAGGGCCCAAAGGAAGCAGCCACCACAGGAATGAGGGGGAGGGAAAGGAGAGCTCGAGGACTTAGTGGGTTTAAAGAAAGGTGAGTCTTAGGACGGTGTGAAAATGGTGCTGAGAAAAATCCAGCAGCCTAGGGAGGGTTGGTCCTTTCATCTAGTGATTGGGCCCTTTGGAGATCACTGTCAGCTGGGAAACCTGGAGGGAGTAGCTCGGCTCCTGAGAGAGTTCCTTTTAGCTTTTCTCCAAAGCTGACATAGTGGCAGCTGCCTAAGGCAGCAATCAGGGTTCTGCTTTGCTTCATCTTGAGTTCTCAGCAGTTCCAAGGGTATGAGCGATGATGGCAGATACTGAGCCAAAGCACTAGAGATGGCCTTCCCCAGATACCAGATGAAGATTTTTGTGCTTCCATCTTTCTTTTCTTTTCTGTGGCATTCTCTCCGCCATCCCTTCTTCTCCCCACACTCATCCTCTGGGCACTCAGGGCACCTGTACACTTGACTGTGCCCCACCGCCCCTCCAAATTTGCCACCAGGAAAAGAAGTGATTCAAACACTTCAGCAGGGAGCAGAAGCAAGCTCCTTCACAAACTGGCTTCCAACTACCCCAGCAACCTTATTTCCCACCACTCCCCTCTTTCCAGCAATAAGCAGTGTGATACAGTGACTGAGCACAGATTTGTGCCCATACAGACCTGGTATGGAATTCTGGCTCTGTCATTTCCCAGCTTTGGAACCCTAGGCAAAGTCACTTATTTCTCTGAGCCTCAGTTTTCACATCTGAAAAATGATAATCATGGTATACTAAAAGTCCTCTTAACAGAGGACCTAAAGCCATATGAACAAATGACTTAAAGTCATATAAACTGGGAAAATAGCCCATCTTCTCTAAGATCTCCTTTTTGCTCCTAAGGATCTATGAAATTTACAAAAGGCTTCAAATCCTCCGGACATATGGTAGCCATGTGACTGGGCCAATGGGTGAATTTTCAAATACTGATTGTTAAGTAGTGCCTCAAAGAATTGTAATGTCCATGTTCTTACCAGTATATGAACAAGGGCAATTTTTTTTTAATTTAAGTATAGTCGGTTTACAATGTTATTATCAATGAACAAGGACAATTTTTGTTGGCCTACAAACCTGCCATGTAGCATCCCCCAAGGAAGCAATTTAAACTTAATCACCACATTTCCTGAAGCTCTGAGCTCTGCCTTTGAAAATAGGACTGCATCTCAGTTGGCGCTTCTGAAGAAATGGTGGTGACCATACACCGCAGCACTACTTATTTCTTAAATGAGACTTTCGACTTGGTTCTTTTAGACCCTTTTTCACTGTTAGTTTAAGTCACGGGGACTACGCTTCCCAGGGAGTCTGAATTCAAAGCATGCTCAGTGCCAGGCGTTGACGAGCAGGGAAGAGAGGATATTTGGGGACGCAGGCTGCGGAGGTGGTTTCTAGGGGCCACTAAAACGACTGAGGTCCTATCAAGCAGTCTACTCCACTCGCGAGGATAGCACACGCACACGCACACGCACACGCACACGCACATATACAAATTCGCCACAGCAAGGTTTGGATTGGATTGAAAAACGCAACACACAATGAGATGACGCAATACAGCCGCGCCACCCGCGCGGCGACCGCCTCTGAACTCCAGCGCGAGTAGGCGCAGGCGCGCGACCTTCGTGGGCGGGGCTCGGGCGGTGGCGCCAGGGAGCGGTGCGGCGGATTGGCCGGCCGCTACGCTGACGGTTGGCCCTGCCCCGCCTCCATGCGCAGGACGCATGCGCAGGGCGGGAGCGAGGGACATTCAATCTCCAGCCGAGATAAACGGAACACGATCTGAGGGTCATGGAGGCGTCCCGAGGGTTTGCGGAAGCCGGGGCCTTAAGCCCAGAGCAGGCTGCCCGTTACCTGAGGTATGTCTGGGCCGCTGGGCGGGTCTAGCTCACGGGCCCTGGCCGGCATTGGGGGTGTGTGTGGGGGAGTCCTCCTCCAGGGACCCAAACTGCTGAGGTGGAGCTTTGTGAGACGCGCGTGGATGTTCTCAGAGGGAGGCGTGGAAATCTCCCCAGATTTCTAAAGCCTGGGGAGCCCCGATGCTGGGTCAAATAACTCTCCGGTATGAACTCCTGAAGAGCCAGAACTTCAATCGACCAGGCCTTTCTTGGGTCTACAGCGTTCAAAATTACCATCTCGAAATCCATTTCCTTTTAATATGTAAAAATTGGTGATGCGTTATGTTATTATTACTAAATTTAAATATTATTTTCTATTATATTTTGATTTTATAATTTAACGTATACATTTTCGGTCAAGGTTCAACCTTTGGAGATAGTTTTCTTTTTCCGTTTGGAGATAGTTTGGAGATAGTTTTCCGTTTGGAGATAGTTTTCTTTTTCATATAAAATATATGTTGGTATATTAAAGATATAAAATTCACTTTATATATGGTAAGATATTTCCTTTTGTAGTCTCTCAATGATTTTTGTATATACAGAAATGTACATTAATTTTAAGATCGTCCCCCAAAAGCCTTTCTTGGGTCTTTCCAGCCTTGGTAGGGATACAGAGAGGGTAAAACACTGTCCTTGCCCCCAGGTTGTTTATGATATAGTTGTGAAAAGAGATAGGTAAACCATAATTGCTATGTTGGTTGATAAGTGCTCTAAGAGGTATAATGGGCAAGGCATACTACAGGAGGGAATAGCCAACTACAAGGGTCAGTGAGCTCACGTGAGAAGACATTTGTGTTGAAAAATGAGCATTTAATTTTTTTTAATTGTGATAAAATACAACATAAAACTTACCATCTTAACCATTCTTGAGTGTACAGTTCAGTGATGTTAAATACATAAACAGTGTTGTTCAACCATCACCACCATCCATCTCGAGAACTCTTTTCATCTTGCAAACCTAAAACTGTACCTTTTAGACAACAACTCCTTATTCATCTCTCCCTCAGCCCCTCGCAACCACCATTCTACTTTCTCTGTGAATTTGACTCCTCTTGGGACCTTATATATAAGTGTAATCATACAGAATTTGTTTTTTGTGTGTGTGTGTGTGACGAGTTTATTTCACTTAGCATAGTGTCCTCAAGATTTATCCATGTTGTGTCATGTGACAGGATTTCCTTACTTTTTAAGATTGAATAATATTCCATTGTATGCATAATATCATGTTTTGTTTATTCATTTATCTCTTGGTGGATACTTGGTTTGCTCCCATCTCTTGACCACTGTGAATAGTGCTGCTGTGGACATGGGTGTGGAGAGATCCTGCTTTCAATTATTTTGGGTATATATCCAGAAGTGGGATTGCTGGATCATTTGGTAATTCTATTTTTACTTTTTTGAGGAACTGCCATACTGTCTTCTATAGCAGCTGCACCATTTTACATTCCCACCAACAGTGCACAAGAGTTCCAATGTCTTCACATCCTCATCAACACTAGTTTTGTGTTTTTGTTGTTACTAGCCATCCTAATGATAGTGAAGTGGTAACTTGTTTTTTTTAACGGAGGTACTGAACCCAGGACCTCGTGCGTGCTAAGCACACACTCTACCATTGAGCTATACTGCCCCTCTGACTCATTGGGGTTTTGATTTGCATTTCTCTAATGATTAGTGATATTAAGCATCTTTTCATGTGTTTATTGACCATTTACTTGTATATTTTCTTTTGAGAAATAATCTTTTCAAGTCTTTGCCCATTTTTTTTCATTGGGTTGTTTGTTTTGTTGTTGTTGAAGTGTAATTCCTTATATATTCTGGATATTAACTTCTTATCAGGTGTATGATCTGCAAATATTTTCTCCCATTCTGTAGGTTGCCTTTTCACTCTGTTCATTGTGTCCTTTGATGCGCAGAAGTTTTAAATTTTGTTGTAATACAAAGAAATAAATTGGAGCAGTGGAATAGTTCCATCTTCTTTTCAAAAAAAAGAAAGAATGTTTTAAGGCTGTTAAAAGAAGGTCTCCTTACAGAGGAGTAAAAGCACACCTTTGGACTAAGTTACATGACTTCCTTAAGGAAGACTTGGGGAAAACAGGGAGGCACCGTGGTAGTGGTAGAGTGCTGGCTTCAGAGCTGGGCCATTTAGGGTTCAAATTCTGGCTCTGCCACCTGATAGCTGGGAGACCTGAAGTAAGTCCCCTGACTCTACTGAGCCTCAGTTTTCTCATCTGGAAAATGGGGATAAGGCTTAAGACCTTTAGTCCCCAACCCCCTCCTTTCCCTGCGCAAGCAAATGGGCCTCTTATCTTGCCCTGATTCCCCAACCCTGCCTCTCACACTGGCATCTGTCTCACTGCTCCCTTGTACTTTCTTCTGAGCATGAGCAAATGGTCTCTTACCCAACCCCCTCAAAAAGCCCCTCTTCTCACAGTCATCATCTTGTACCCTCACAGTCCCCACCTTTCTGTCACATTTCCCTGTCTCTCCTGACATCCCATTTCCCATGAGCCGTTCAACTCTAACAATCCCTCTTTGATTTCTCCTGATCTTTCTCAGTCTCTCCCACCCTCTTCCAACCCCTCCTCCGCCCCCAAAACCCCCTCACACAAAGCATTGCTTTCTCTGTCTTCTCAGTTGCTCGTCATTCTACTCCTTGGCACCATCCTCCTCTCACAGTTTCTCTGTCTCTCTCTCCCTCCCTCTCTCCTCTCCCCTTTCTGTCCCTCTCCTTCCCTGTTTCTTTGCCTCTCCTGCCTAAGAGATGAAAGAAAACTGAAATTTGCTGTCACAGGGTCTCTGTATATGTGTTTTTCTTGTCACACACCTTCATCTTCTGTCACATACAGTGACTCTGTCACACACTCTATGTCATCCATCCTCCCCCTTGGCGATGCCCGCCCACCAGCTCCTCCCTTGCCCACCCTCTCCTCTGGTACCCACCACCCCTTGTGCTCTCAGTATCCCCTGCTTGCTTCCACTCTCTGTTGTCCCTCTCCCCCTGTTGCCCCCTCTTTCTCTCTGTCTGGCATTCTCTCCCTCCTTCCCTCCCTCCCCACCTCTGTTTCTTCCTGTTGCCCATTATCTCTTTCTCTGTGTCACCCACCTCTGTCACCCACTCACTCTCTCTGACACTCATTCTCTCTTGTTCTCTCCCTCTCTCCCATTGTCTCTCTCTGTCACTACCACCCCCTTCTCTCTGTCACCCACCTGTTCACACTGTCAAGTACCTGCTCCCACTTGTCCATTCTCTCTCACCCACTTACTCTTTCTGTCTGTCACAGGCGTGAGGTAATACCTCACTGTGGTTTTGATTTGCATTTCTGTAATAATTAGTCATGTTGAGCATCTTTTCATGTGCCTGTTGGCCATCTTTATGTCTTTGAAAAAATGTCTATTCAGGTCTTCTGCCCATTTTTGATTGGGTTCTTTCACCATTTCTATTCAATATTATAATTCCTTATGATTCAATATAATAGAGGTTCTAGTCAGGGCAATTAGCAAGAAAAAGAAATAAAAGGCATGCAGATTGGAAAGAAAGGCAAACTATCTGTATTTGCAAGTGACAGGATCTTTTATGTAGAAAACCCTGGTGAATCCACAAAAAAAAAAAAAAAAGAAACCTGTAATAGCTAATAAATGAGTTCAGCAAAGTTGCAGGATACAAGATCAATATTCAAAATTTAACTGTATTTCTAGACATAACAGTGAAAGAAATTGAGAAAATAATTCCATTTACAAGAGCACCACAAAGAATAAAATGCTTAGGAATAAATTTAACCAAGGAAGTGCAAGACTTACATACTGAAAACTGTAAAACATTGTTGGAAGAGGTTCAAGAAAGCCTAATTAAATGGAAAGATAGTGTTCACCGGTTGGGAGATCTAATCTTGTTAAGATGGCAGTACTCCCCAGAGCGATAGACAAATTCCAATGCAATATCTTATAAAATCCTAGCTGGGTTTTTTGTTTTTGTTTTTTGTTTTTGTTTTTGTTTTTGTTTTGCAGAAACTGACAGGCTATTATAAAAGTCTTAAGGAAATGCAGAGGACCCAGAATATCCAAAACAGTCTTGAAAGATAACAAAGTTGGAGGACTCACTGTACCTGATTTCAAAACTTCCTACAAAGCTATAGTAGTCAAGACAGTGTGGTGCTTATATAAGTTAGACACAGATCAGTGGAATAGAACTGAGTCTAAATTCTTCTTTCCTGTAACATAAGACACCCATGCTTCAGGCATTTGCTAGGTGAAGAGGATTATGGTTGCTATTGTGTTTTGTTGTCTTGGTTTTTTTTTGGTCTGCTCAGCAGGCTTTCACATTCACCTTCTTCTGGTGATGGAGCTTATCATCTGCCCACTAGGATGGGCAAGTAACCTTTTTTAACATTTTTGTTCTGGAATATAAGACATATAGGAAAATGTGTAAAATGTAAATATTCAATTTAATGGTTATTATTGTAAACACCACCTAGGTCATAGTATTTATATTCCTGTCTTAATAGAAGGGCTTATCTACGTCCCCACTGAGGTGTCCTGAAGGTGAACTGAAAGCAAACTTGAGTGTTCAGAATTTCTAAACATCCCGAGGTATGTGCCAATTTGGGATTAAATGCTTGCTTGAAGCCCCAGAGTTTTGCACTCCAGTGCAGTGGTTAACCAGCTAATCTTGGGCTGGAAGATCAGGGGCTGGAGGTACCAAAGATCTATACCTACCATAAAGGAACCTAATATTGTTCCTGGAGAATTTTTCAATTTTAGTTCGACTTTATCTCAAAGGGCTAGTCAGGATGTTAGCCACCAAATGCTCCCCCAAATAATGAAACTGTTTTTTCCTGCTGAGGAGCATTGGCTGGTATGATCCATCTGGAAACCAAAGCACATCAGCTGCGCCAGAAAAAAAGATAATTTTGATTTTGGCATAATTATTAATTAGCTGCTTCTTCCGGAGTAATTAGCTAGCAAGTTCAGCTGCTTTCTGAGGTCATGTTGTTAACATGTAATAGGATGCTATCTTCTGTTTATTCTGGTAGAAGGGTATTTGCCCAGTTCAACCAAATTTTTCAAGTCTTAAGTCACAAAGGAGGGGAACTAGATCCCTGTCTGCCTCTACCCACTTTGGAATAAGCCTTGCTCTTCCTGCCTGCTTATATTCTCTTTGTAACAGTGTATAAAGGACCTAAATGAGCACTGAGTACCTTGGATCTCTTTTGGGCCATATGGTTTGGTCCAGATAGTTCTTGTCTGTGGGATCCAAAGCCAGTGACACAGATAATAAATACTACAGAAAGTCTTAATTGTTTGAGGTGAACCAGAATACATAGATGGACAGTGTTAAGCCCCAAACCAAACCTTGTGTAGGCTCCTATCCTGAGAGCCCTAGGCCTACCATTTTTGGGGGGATGGGGGGTGGAGGAGAAAACATTTGGAGAGGAGATGCAGCCAAAGTTGATGGTACTTTTTCTGAGATAAACCAGAGGTCACGAACTGGCAGCCCATGAGATATGTTCACAGATAAGTTTTGTTTGCCCTGCCAAGTGTTTTAATAATGTATGCATTGGCAACATGGATCAACCTGGAGGACATTATGCTAAGTGAAATAAGCCTGTTACAGCACAAATACTACATGATTACATTCACATGAGGTACCTATAATAGTCACAGTAATGCAAACAGAGAGTAGAATGGTGGTTACCAGGGACTGGGAGTAGAGGGAAATGGGGAGTTGCTGTTCAGGTATAACGTTTCAATTTCTAGTGAATAACATGAATGCAAGATGAATACATTCTAGAGATCTGCTCTACAACAGTGCCTAGAGTTAACAATATTATACTGTATAATTCAAATTTTAAGAGGGTAGATCTCACGTTAAGTGTTCTTATCACAATTTTAAAAAATAATGTAATAATTTTAAAAGGAATAAAAGCCCATGATGATGGGCATACCCAACAAATGCATGCCTCAGTTACCATTTAAAGATCAGGAGAATTCACACAAAAATCAGGTAATTAGGTCTATTTATTTATTTATTTTTAGAGCAGATACTGGGGATTGAACCCAGGACCTTGTGCATGCTAAGCATGCGCTCTACCACTTGAGCTATATCCTCCCCCTGCCCTTTTTTTTTTTTAACATTTTTTAATTGATTTATAGTCATTTTACAATGTTGTGTCAAATTCCAGTGTAGAGCACAATTTTTCAGTTATACATGAACATACATATATTCATTGTCATATTTTTTTCGCTGTGAGCTACCTCAAGAACTTGTATATATTTCCCTGTGCTATACAGTATAATCTTGTTTATCTATTCTACAATTTTGAAATCCCTGTCTATCCCTTCCCACCCCCCTCCCCCTTGGCAACCACAAGTTTGTATTCTATGTCTATGAGTCTGTTTCTGTTTTGTATTTATGCTTTGTTCGTGTTTTTTTTTTCAGATTCCACATATGAGTGATCTCATATGGTATTTTTCTTTCTCTTTCTGGCTTACTTCACTTAGAATGACATTCTCCAGGAGCATCCATGTTGCTGCAAATGGCGTTATGTTGTTGGTTTTTGTGGCTGAGTAGTATTCCATTGTATAAATATACCACCTTTTCTTTATCCAGTCATCCATTGATGGACATTTAGGCTGTCTCCATGTCTTGGCTATTGTAAATAGTGCTGCTATGAACATTGGGGTGCAGGTGTCATCCTGAATTAGGGTCCCCTCTGGATATATGCCCAGGAGCAGGATTACTGGATCATATGGTAAGTCTATTCCTAGTCTTATGAGGAATCTCCATACTGTTTTCCACAGAGGCTGCACCAAACTGCATTCCCACCAGCAGTGTAGGAGGGTTCCCCTTTCTCCACAGGCTCTCCAACATTTGTCATTTGTGGACTTTTGGATGATGGCCATTCTGGCTGGTGTGAGGTGATACCTCATTGTAGTTTTGATTTGCATTTCTCTGATAATTAGTGATATTGAGCATTTTTTCATGTGCCTATTGATCATTTGTATGTCTTCCTTGGGGAATTGCTTGTTTAGGTCTTCTGCCCATTTTTGGATTGGGTTGTTTGTTTTTTTCTCATTAAGTCGTATGAGCTGCTTATATATTCTGGAGATCAAGCCTTTGTCAGTTTCATTTGCAAACATTTTCTCCCATTCCGTACGTTGTCATCTCCCCCTGCCCTTTACTAACTTTTAAGGGATGAATGGGAATTAGCTAAGCTGTGGGGAAGAAGGTGATGTACATGGCATTCTAGACAATAGATTTCTGTGTAAGGATTCAGAGGCAAGGGGAAGCATGGCCCCTTCAGAGCAGTGTAGGAGTTTAGTATTGCTGGAACACTGTGGAGGTGGAGGGAGTGAAAGCAGATCTTTGGACCTTGATGGTAGGCCTGGGAAAAATATAATATGGAGGCAGGGTGGAATGACGGATAGAGCAGCGCCTTTGGAGTTTTCAGGCTTCAGTTGCAATTCTAGCTCTGCCACTAGCTTTGCCAGCTGTGTGACTTTGGACAATTTTTGTGACCATGCTGAGTCTCAGTTTCCTCATATTAGAAAATGGCCCCATCTGATCAGTTGTTCTGTTCCTTCTCTTAACCAATTATTGTATCTCTTCCAGATCACTCCACTTCCCACCTACCCACACCCATCCCCTTAAACAAGCGGCAGCTCCTCAAAAACCTAAACATAGAATTTCTGTATGACCCAGCAGTTCCACTCCTAAGTATGTTCTCAGTAGAATTGAAAACAGGGACCCAAACAGGTACTCATACACCAGTGTTCATTGCAGCAGTATTTATAAGCGCCAAAACGTGGAAACAGCCCAAGTGTCCATCAACAGATGAATGGAAAAACAAAATGTGTTTACATGCAATGGATTAATTTTTCAGACTTAAACAGGAGTAAAATTGTGACACATGCTACAATATGAATGAACCTGGGAAACATTATGCTAAGTGAAATAAGCCAGATACAAAAGGACAAATATTATACGATTCCACTTGTATAAGATACCTAGAATAGGCAAATTCACAGAGACAGGAAGTAGAAGTTATCAGGGGCTGGGTGCAGAGGGGAATGGAGAGTTATGGCTTAATGGGTACATAGTTTTTGTTTGGGGTGATGAAAAAGTTTTAGAAATAGATAGTGGTGATGATTTTACAACATGAATATAACTAATGCCATTGAAGTACAGTTAAAATGGTTAAAATGGCAACTTTTATCTTGTATCAAATTCACCACAATAAGAAAAAAATCCCCAGAAATTCGTTCTCTCATCATTCTGGAGGCCAGAAGTCTGAAATCAAGGTGTCAACAGGGTTAGTTTCTTTTCGGAAGCTGTGAGAGAGAATCCATTCCCTGCCTCTCAGTTAGCTTCTGGTTGTGCTGGCAATCCTTGGAGTTCCCTGGCATGTAGATGCATCACTCCAGTCTCTGCCTCTGTCTTCACATGGCATTCTCTGTCTCTGTGTCCAGATGTACTTCTTATAAGGACACCAGTCGTTGGATTAAGGCCCACGCTAACCCAGTATGACCTCATCTTAACTTGATTCTACCTGCAAATACCCTGTTTTCCAAATAAGGTCACATTCACAGATTCCAGGTCAACATGAAATTTTGGGGGATGCTATTCAAGCTAGTACGAAGCCACTGCTGTGGATAAAATCTTCTCGGGGAAAATATATAGAGTCAGAAAGGCAATGACAACAGGAAGATCCTTGGAAATACCAACATTTATATGGGGCAGGCAGAGGGGGAGGGATTCAAGATGGAGACCGTGAAGGAATGGTTAGAGAGGCAGGAAGAAATCCTGGAGATAGTGTTGTGTGACACTGTACCCAAGGAGGAGGGAAAACTTAATGAGGGAGATACTGGTCAGTGGTTTTAAATGCTGCAGAAAGATCAAGAAAGATAAATACAAGAAGTGGCCATTGGGTTTAGCAGTATGGAGGTTGCTGGTGCCCTTGGTGAAAACAGTTCCATTAGGGTGGTTGGTGCTTGGGTAAGAAGCCAAATTGCAGTATGTTGAGTTATGACTCCCAGTCATGTGTGCCTTTGAACTGAGAAGCAGCAATCTATGGGCAAAGCAGGACCCCTGCCTTTTTTTGACCCATCACCCAGATTCTACTATTAACATTTCACTCTGCTTGTTTTATCACATATCTATTCTACCAATCAATCTTCTTTTTTGGATGCGTTTCAAAGTAAATTGCAGACATCAGGGTATTTCCTCCTACTTCAACATACATAGCATTAACTAGATTTCAATATTTTAGGTTTCTTTTCTTTTGAAGTAAAATTTGCATAACAAGAAATGCACACACTTTAAGTGTACATTTAGAGAGTTTTGACAAATGCATACACCTATGTAACCCAAACCCCCGTCAAGGTATAGAACATTATCATCACTCCAGAAAGTTCCCTTATGCCCCTTCCCGGGCAATTCCCACTCCCACCTTCTACCTCCAGAGACAACCACTGCTCTGATGCCTTCCACCACAGATTAGTTTTGCCTATTACAGAGCTTCACATAAGTAAAACTCACACTGCTTCTACTTTAATGCCTGGCTTCTTTGGCTCAGCATGTTTTTGGGATTCCTACATGTATGAATTCATGTTTGTCTTCATACATATGCTAGTTCTTTCTTTTCTATTATTAAGTAGTATTCTATTGTTTGAATGTACCGTAGATTGTTAATCCAAGCTGGTAGACACTTGAATTGTTTCCAGATTTTGGCTATTAAGAGTAAAGCAATGTAGGAGTTTTTTTTTGTTTGTTTGTTTTATTCTTAGATGTCTATCTCACAAATGGGGCTAAGCAGGGAAAAGCTAATTATTAAATAATTAATAGTACTTGCTATTTGACTGAAATGTGAGCCATATTCTCTAATTTATTACAGAAGTTGCTATTTAATAATATTAAGTTTATAAGTGATTATGATTATTTTCCACTTTGATTAAAATAACCATCCCTGGAAATGAGGCCCAAAGACTGCCATCTCCCAGGCTTTTTCTTCTGTACGATCCAGGCTTTGATGGATCAGTTTCCAATTTTGACATTCAGGTCATCTGCAGTTCTTGCATCAGCCACACATGTTTTATTGGTTCTGACTGAGAATCAGAAGACTTAATCAATTGTGTCTTATGCACCCATATGCACCTTGACAAGGGAGCTCCTTATCAGGGAGCTGGATCAGGAGAGGGGAACTGAGTTCTTGTGGAAAGGACAGTGATAACTCTACTCACGTGGACTGAGATTAACAGGACCAGGCTCCTATACCCCTACCAGGGGCCTGGTGTCTGGTGTTCAGGTTAGAAAAGAGCAACTTCCAGTTACTCTGCATGTGAAGCCCATGAAGTTTTATTGGGTCAGAGTCTTTGCATTCAGTTTCCTGTCCTGTCACATTCCAGAGGAACATCATAGGGACTGTTCCAAAGGGCCCTCCAGATTAAGGAAAACCTAGTGCTTGTCTCTGCAGTTTAAGCTTTTGTCTTTTCAGCTGCTGATTTGCAAACACTGGTGTGTTTAGCTGGGCTTACCCTTTTTGGGTATAGGTATAGGATGGCTAATTGGTTTCTCTGGGTAGGAAAACTTTGTAACATTTAAGTCTGGCAGTCCCTCTGGAGAGGAAAGTCTTCTCAAGGTATCAGCCAAGGAATGGAAGGGTGGAAGGTGGGATGGGATTATTGAGTTGCCTATGGTTGAAGAAGATTTTGCATCCAGGGAAACAGAAAGAGCTTTTGAGCTGAGATGGTTTTAAATGGCCACTTGGACAGGATTTCTTAAGGCAAAGACATTTAGGTGGAGTTAGAACCCAGGGAATTAGCAGCTGGGCAGTTCTGCCAATGAAAGGGTAGTTTTGTAGGTACAGGACTTGTAGCCCGTATTTAATGGTTGCATCTTCTTCCTCCAGGAGCTATTTGTATATAATATTTCTGCATATTCTTTAAAATGATCCTTAAAGGGAGCCATATGCTAGGCATGTAATTTCAGGTACAATCATTAAAATGTAAAGAGTATTGTTTTATTGTCCCTTGCTATGGAATTAAAATCTCTCTTTTGGGTTAACAGTTTTGCATCTGAATAGTTCTTTAACATGTTTGAGTTTCACATATAAGTATCTTTTAAAAATTATTTGGTAATTGAAAATAAAAACTGACATTCTTCCCCTCATACTCTATACTGTGTTTCTTCTTGTCCTTCTGCTTGAGAGGAGGTTCTTTCTCCTGAACTAGTTACTCTTCCCTAGTTCTCTTGGCTCCCAAGCAGGCCTGGCTTCTCCCCAGCCAGGTCCAAGGAGAATAGGGGAGCAATTTTGGGAAAAATATTTGAGCCCATGAAGTGTTAGCTGAGTTCCCCAGATCATTAGGAGACATGATTGCAGCATGTAGTAAAAATGACATGTTCTCCTTCTAAGCCCAGGATTAGGAGTTAAGTGGCTCAAACTGTATTACAGAAAGCAATGTAGTCTTGTAAATAACCAGGTATCCAGAGCAGTGCTATAAAAAGCAGTTTTTACTTTTCCCGCCTGATTCCATTATAGGGAAAGAATGCTGTCCTAGATCCCACTTCATTGTTGGAGCAGATAGGGTGGAGGGTAAGAGCTGCAAAGCAGCATTAGACCTGCTGACAAGGGTGTTTCAGGGACTGGGAAGGCAGTTTGGCTGAGGGCAGGGGTTGGACCTAGCCAAAAATTGGTGGCGTCCAAGGAATACTGTAAACTCCAGTTGTGGTTCAGGCAGAAGGTTGACAAA
The DNA here is from genome assembly GCF_009834535.1 of Camelus ferus. Taxonomy (NCBI): domain Eukaryota; kingdom Metazoa; phylum Chordata; class Mammalia; order Artiodactyla; family Camelidae; genus Camelus; species Camelus ferus. The sequence goes on along the minus strand of NC_045732.1, from coordinate 47,933,191 downwards.
TGTGGCAGTTCCAGTTAATGAGTAGAAAGAACCAGCAATATGAGTCTTAGGCCGGTGGTAAGAAGTCTAGGCAGACAGTCACCATTTTAAAGGTTGGTGTATGGTTTATGGGGACCCTGGTCCAGAGCTGGGGTTCAGGGGCAGCACTTTACTCTCTGGGGAGGAGACCTGGCTGGAGTTAGAAGCCCAGGCTTCATATGGGTTCAGGATAGTGGGTAAATTACTGGTTTAGAACTTACAGACAATCTAATAGTAATAAAAAAATGACATAAACCAAGGCAGAAGACCAGGTGAAGGCACCCTGGGGGTGGTAAGGACCAGGAGGAAAGGGGGAACAGTGAATAGGTTCAGGGTCTGGCTCTTAGTGGGAGGAGTCTATCGGTCACCACTTTGGCTTCATGTTCGAGACCAGAGTAATGGGGAATGTAACTTAATTCCAAAGCCCACCAGAGTAGGGGGAGTAGGTATCTAACCTGCCAGGGTGTGAATAACAGAGTTGTGTAGTTAGCAGGCCCTTTTCTTCCTCTTTTCCTCCTTCTCGTCTTTTCATTCAGTTGACTTTTACTGAGTGTCTGCTCTACAACCTGATCCCAGCCCCAGTTATCAAGGAATTCACACAAGCAGGCAGCTACACAAACAGATGATTTTTTTTTCTTTTTTCTTTTTAAACAAACTTTTAATTTTAGAGTAGTTTTAGATTTACAGGAATATTGCAAAGATAGTACAGAGAGTTCCCATATACCCCCACCTAGTTTCCCCTATTGTTAACATCTTACATTAGTATGGTATGTTAATTACTGTTAATGAACTAACAGTGATACATTATTATTAACTAAATCCATACTTTATTTGGATTTCCTTAGTTTTCCCTAATGTCCTTTTTCCTGCTCCAGCATCGTACCTAGGTCACCATATTACAGTTAGTAGTCTGTCTCTTTAGGTTATTCTTGCCTGTGACAGTTTCTTAGACTTGCTGTTTCTGATGACCTTGACAGTTTTGAAGAGTTTTGAAGGTCAGGCACTTTGTAGAGTGTTCCCCCGGCTGAGATTTGTGAATGTTTTTTCTCATGATTAGACTGGGGTTTTGGGTTTTGGAGGGGAAGACTACAGAGCAGACTTCTCAGCAAATCATATCAAGGGTTCATACTTTCCACTGACTTATCACCGTTGATGTTGACTGTAATCATCTGGCTGAGGTACTATTTGCCAGGTTTCTCCTCTTTAAAGTTACTCTTTCCCCCACTGCACCTTTCCATACTGTACTCTTTGGAAGGATGTTACTATGTGCACTCCAAATTTAGGGAGTGGGAATTATGCTCCATCTCCTTGAGGGTGGAGTATCTACATAAATTATTTGAAGTTATTCTGTATAGGAGATTTGTCTCATCTCCTATATTTATTTATTCACTCATTTATATTAATATGGACCCATAGATATTTATTTTATACTTTGGGTTATAATCCAATACTACTTTATTTGTTTTTCAAATTGTTCCAGCTTTGGCCATTGGGAGCTCTTTCATTTGGCTCCTGTATCTCTTTGACACACTCCCATCATTGTGGGGTATTGTTTGTTTGTTTGTTTTAAGCACTTCCTTACTTTCTGACAGTACAAGATACGCCACGCTCATCTTATAGATTTCTTGCTACAGTCCATCCTAGAATCAGCCATTTTTCTGAGGAGCCCTACTTCCTTTTATTGAAGAATGGTATTAGAAACCAAGATCTGGGTGTTAGGTGTGCTTGTTGCTACTGAGGTTTCTTTGCTTCTAGGCCCTCTCAGCTGACAGAGCAAGAAAATATGTGTGTATACTAACCCATGTGTGTACATGTGTCTACAAATATTTCTAAGTGTAACTGTCTGTATCTGTGTTGAACATGGCTTTCTACTGATGTCTCCAACTCTGATTCATTACCCCATGGATCATTCTAACCTCCTCTTGCTAATCTGTAAACTCCCACTCCAACAGTGAGAAACCTGGCTCCCACTATCTGCCATCCATTTACTTAATTCTTCATTTCTAGTATACATGCATTGCAGTATCAGAACTGTTAGCCTGTACCCCTATGGGAAACAACTTTATCCACTAGCGTACACATTTATGTTGTTTATAGCATTTCTTTTGGTTTTAGTCTTACAGACTTCATTTCCTAGGTTACTTAGGTCAGCACCTTTTCCTTCTCACCCTTCAGTAAGGTTGTTTCATTCATTTGTAATACAGATAGATTGTTTTGTAATGATTTTAATACAATGTGTTAAATGTACTGACAGAGGTGAACACATAGGGGAGTATTGAAGTGGAACACCTAATCCAGCTGGGGGATAGGGTAGGGGTGAAAGGCATCCTAGAGGACCCACAGGTGAGGCCTGATCTTAAAGCAGCTCTTGGAGTGTGGTCTCTGGACCACAAGCATTATCAGCATCTGGGAACTTTGTAGAACTATGAATTTTGGGGCCTCACTGCAGAATCAGAAGATCTGGTGTTGGGGTCCAGTGGTCTGTGTTTTATCAAGCCCTCCAGGAGATTCTACAGAACATTGAGAATCACTGTCAGTGAGGTCAGCTTGGTGAAAGGAGAGGAGTGTGCTCAGAAGAGGAGGGTGGCATGAGCCTAAGCGTTAGAGGACACAAAGTAGTATGACAGGCATAACGGGTTAAAATAAAATGTCTGAGGCAGGAAGTGGCAGAAGTTAAGGAAGAGAGGTCAGCAGTTCCTGGCTATATAAGGGAGGGCTTGGAATGCTGGGCTTAGGAACTTAAACTTCATTCTGTAGGCCATAGGGAGCCACTGAAGATTTTTTTCTTGTTATTGTTAACAGCTTTATTGAGGTACAATTCACATACCATACATTTCACCCTTTTTTTAAGTGTACAATTTAATAACTTTTTAGTATATTCAGAGTTGTGCACCCATCATCACAATTATTTTTAGAACATTTTCATCATCTCCTCCAAAGAAATTCCTTACCCTTTTGTCACCATCCCCCTGACCCAGTCCCCAGATCTCCTCTATCCCCAACCCCTGGCAACCACTAGTCTACTTTCTTTCTCTATGAATTAGCCTATTCTGGACATTTCATATAAATGGAATCATAAAATGTGTGGCCTTTTGTGACTGGCTTATTATTTCGTGTAGCAGAATGCTTTCAAGACTCATTCGTGACATAGAGAACAAACTTATGGTTACCAGCGGGTGTAGGGGGTAGGAAGGGATAAATTGGGAGTTTGAGATTTTCAGATACTGACTACTATATATAGAATAGATAAACAACAAGTTTATACTGTATAGCACAGGGAACTATATTCAGTATCTTGTAGTAATCTATAATGAAAAAGAATATTAAAAGGAATATATGTATGTGTATGTATGACTGAAACATTATGTTGTACACTAGAAATTGACACAATATTGTAAACTGACTATACTTCAATAAAAAAAGAATCCAGAGTTAAAAAAAAAAGACTCATTCATGCTGTATCATGAATCAGTAGTTCATTTCTTTTTTATGGCTGCATAATATTTCACTGTATGGGTATACTACGCTTTTTATCCATTTATCAGTTGATGGACATTTGTGTTATTTCCCCTTTTGGCTTTGTAATACTATTATGAACATTCATGTACAAGATTTACTGTGATCAAATGTTCTAATTTCTATTGGGTATGTACCTGGAAATAGAATTTCTGGATCACATAGTAACTCTATGTGTAACTTTTTGAGGAATTGACAGACTTATTTCCAAAGCAGCTACACCATTTTACTTTCCCACCAACAGTGTTATTAGAGTTCCACTTTTTCCACATTGCTGTCAACACTTGGTATTTTCTCTTTTTGATTCTAGCCATCCTAATTGGTATGAAGTGGTATCATTGTGGTTTTGGTTTGCATTTCCCTGGTGACTAATGATGTTGATCACCTTTTCATTTGCTTATTGGCTATCTATATATCTCCTTTGGAGAAATGTCTAGTCAGATTCTTTGCCCATTTTAATTGGGTTATTTGTTTTTTAATTGAGTTGTAGGAGTTCTTTATACTAGGTACAAATCCTTTGTCTGGCACATGAGTTGCAAGTATTCTCCCATTCTTTGAGTTGTCTTTTCACTTTCTTGGTGGTATCCTTTAAAGCACAAAAGTTTTTAATTTTTTAAAAAAGTTTTTAATTTTGATGAAGCCAAATATATTTTTTCATTTGGTTGCTTGTGTGTTTGGCATCATATCTAAGAAACTATTGCCAAATCCAAGGGCATGGAGATTTACACCTATATTTTCTTCTAAGAGTTTTGTAGTTTTAGTACTTATATTCAGGCCTCTGATTAATTTTGAATTAATTTCTGTGTATGGTGTGAGGTAGGGGATCAGTTTCATTCTTTTGCACATGGATATTCAGTTGAAAATACTATTCTTTCCTCAATGAATTGTTTTGGGATCCTTTCAAAATCAATCGACTGTAAACCACTGAAGAATTTTAAGCAGAGGAGTGACAAGATTTCTTTTATGTTTTAAGACAATATCACTGGCTGCTATTTAGAGGATTTCTTGGAGGGGCCAGGAGTGGTTGTAGGGAGACCAGTGAGTAGGAAGTTGCAGTTATCCAGCCCAGAGATTATGGTGACTTGGACCACAGTAATGGTAATGGAGATGGGAGAGAAAGACAGGTTATATTTGGGAAATAAAGTTGGTAGGACTTGGGGACTATTGGCTAAGGTGGTAAAAAGAGGGAGAAGTCAAGGGTGACTCATATCTGGGTTGGAGTCAAGGATGATCTTTAGATTTCTAGTTTGTATGGCTAAGTGGATGGTAGTGTCATTTATTACCACACAAATGGAGAAGCATGTTTTTAGAAGGAAAATTATAAGTTTAATTTGGGATTAACTGAATTGGAGATGCCTGCGAAACTTTCAAGTGGAGATATCCAGAAGGCATTTGGAATACGGGTCTATACTAGAGCTTGAGGGCAAGCCCTGGGTTAGAGAGAGTGCTCTGGGAGTCATGAGCACATAGAGGGGAGTGGAAACCCTGGGGGAGGATAAGGAGAGAGTAAAAGGAGTGAGAAGAGGACCCTAGACTGAGCCCTGTGGGAGGAAGAATAAGTCTTAAGAAGGACACAGAAGAAATGGCCAGTGATGGGGGAGGAAACCAGGAGGCATCTATAGGAATCCAGTGGAAGGAAAGAATTGTAAGGAGAGGATTATCAGTGGTGTGAAATGTGTCACAGGGATCCAGAAAAATAAGACCTGAGAAGTGCTCATGTATCTTCCTGTTTCCATGCTCCCACAGTATGGGTTGGGTGGTTGGTTTTACAAAAAATATCACTCCATACTTCTTATGGGTGGCAGGTTTTTTTTTTTAATACTGTGGAACCAGTAACCTTTGCATATACATTTCCGACAACTAGTGCCTGAAGTTGTTGCTAGCAGTGTCTGCTGGATATTTGTGTCTTTAAGTGATGCCAGCTTTCATTGGCATCTTCTGTTCTAATCTTTCCCATGCTGAATCAAGGATATTAAGAGCTCAACTGTGGTTTGAATTCCGAAATGGACTCTGAAGTGTTCCTAGACTGAATGTTCAATCAATTTCCTTTCATTCTAATCTTGTATCAATCTCTCTTAACCTATTTTTTAAATTATTTTTTATAGATATGTGAAAGAGGCCAAAGAAGCGACTAAGAATGGAGATCTAGAAGAAGCACTTAAACTTTTCAATTTGGCAAAGGACATTTTTCCCAATGAAAAGGTGATGAGCAGAATCCAAAAAATACAAGAAGCCTTGGAGGAGTTGGCGGAACATGGAGATGATGAATTCACAGATGTGTGCAGTTCTGGCCTGCTGCTTTATCGAGAGCTGCACAACCAGCTCTTTGAGTACCAAAAGGAAGGCGTAGCTTTCCTCTATAGCCTGTACAGGGATGGAAGAAGAGGGGGCATCCTGGCAGATGATATGGGATTAGGAAAGACTGTTCAGATCATTGCTTTCCTTTCTGGGATGTTTGATGCTTCCCTTGTGAACCACGTGCTGCTGATCATGCCAACCAGTCTGATCAGTACATGGCTAAGAGAATTTGTCAAGTGGACTCCAGGAATGAGAGTTAAAACCTTTCATGGTCCGAGCAAGGATGAACGTACCAGAAACCTCAGTCGGATTCAGCAGAGGAATGGCGTCATTATCACCACATACCAAATGTTAATCAATAATTGGCAGCAACTTTCCAGCTCAAATGGCCGAGAGTTTGTGTGGGACTATGTCATCCTTGATGAAGCACATAAAATAAAAACCTCATCTACTAAGTCAGCCATATGTGCTCGTGCAATCCCCGCCAGTAATCGCATCCTCCTCACAGGAACCCCAATACAGAATAATTTACAAGAACTGTGGTCCCTGTTTGATTTTGCTTGTCAAGGGTCCCTGCTGGGAACATTAAAAACTTTTAAAATGGAGTATGAAAATCCTATTACTAGAGCAAGAGAGAAGGATGCTACCCCAGGGGAAAAAGCCTTGGGATTTAAAATATCTGAAAACTTAATGGCAATCATAAAGCCCTATTTTCTCAGGAGGACAAAAGAAGAGGTACAGAAGAAAAAGTCAAGCAACCCAGAGATCCGACTTAGTGAAAAGAATCCAGATGTTGACGCCATCTGTGAAATGCCTTCCCTTTCCAGGAAAAATGATTTAATTATCTGGATACGCCTGGTACCTTTACAAGAAGAAATATACAGGAAATTCGTGTCTCTAGATCATATCAAGGAGTTGCTAATGGAGACGCGCTCACCTCTGGCTGAGCTCGGTGTCTTAAAGAAGCTGTGTGATCATCCCAGGCTGCTGTCTGCACGGGCATGTCATTTGCTGAATCTAGGGGCTGTCAACTTCTCTGCTGCAGATGAAAATGAAGGGGAAGATACCTCAGATGTGGACCATATTGCTCAAATAAGTGATGATACACTGATGGGAGAATCTGGAAAAATGATATTTCTCATGGACCTGCTTAAAAGGCTGCGAGATGAAGGGCATCAAACTCTGGTGTTTTCCCAGTCAAGACGAATTCTCAACATCATCGAACGCCTCTTAAAGAACAGGTGCTTTAAGATACTGCGCATCGATGGAACAATTACTCATCTTGTAGAACGAGAGAAAAGGATTAGCCTATTCCAGCAAAACAAAGATTACTCTGTTTTCCTGCTTACCACGCAAGTGGGTGGTGTTGGCCTCACACTAACTGCAGCAAGTCGAGTGGTCATCTTTGACCCTAGCTGGAATCCCGCAACTGATGCTCAGGCTGTGGATAGAGTTTACCGAATTGGACAAAAGGAAAATGTTGTGGTTTACAGGCTGATCACTTGTGGAACTGTAGAGGAAAAAATATACAGAAGACAAGTTTTCAAGGACTCACTAATAAGGCAAACTACTGGTGATAAGAAGAACCCTTTCCGCTATTTCAGTAAACAGGAACTGAGAGAGCTCTTTACAATCGAGGATTTTCAGAACTCTGCAACCCAGCTGCAGCTTCAGTCTTTGCATGCTGCTCAGAGGAGATCTGACAAGAGCCTCGATGAACATATTGCCTACCTGCACTCTCTGAGCATAGCTGGAATCTCAGACCATGATTTGATGTACACACATGATCTATCTGTTAAGGAGGAGCTTGATGTGATAGAGGACTCTCACTATATTCAACAGAGGGTTCAGAAAGCTCAATTCCTTGTTGAAACAGAGTCTCAAAATACAGAGCTCTTAATGGAAAGACAAAGAACTGGCAATGAGGGGGTCTGGCTGAGAGAATCTATATTTCCTTCTCAGACAAAGAAGAAATGCCCTGAATTCAATAAGCCACGGCCTCAGCCTTCACCCTTTCTACTTACTCATCACACCCAGGAAGAAGAAATCAGTTCCCAAATGGCAAGTGTAATCATTGATGATCTACCTGAAGAGAGCAAGAAACAAGATCTCTCCAGTATAAAGACAAATGTTACCATCCCGCGAGATGGTAGGCACCCACGTGAAAGTACATTTGATGCTGACTTTGTAGCTTCTTTACCCAAGGGGTGTGGAAATGTGGAAGAAATGTGGACTGACTCTTCATCGGGTACAGCACTACAAAAAGAGTTACCGCGAGAGGGCCCTACGCAGGAGGCACCACAAGAGAGCCCTCTGGGAAGTTCTAATTATCTACAGAGCAAGTCAGTCAGAGCTGATCTTGGGACAAACCTAGATCAACTACAGGATGATGAGATTTTCCATCACTGTACTTCCTGGCCTGCTAATCCCACAACAAAAGAATATCAAAGTAGAGAATCAAATGTATCTGTTATTAAAATAGCTGATGATGACTTATCGGCATCCTATCATGCACTGCAGGATGCTCCAGAGAATGAGGCCAAGTTGGAAGAGGAACCATTAGCATCTTCACCCCAGTATGCATGTGACTTCAATCTTTTCTTGGAAGACTCTGCAGATAATGGACAGAATCTTTCCAGTCAGTCTTTGGAGCACGTGGAGAAAGAAAATAGCTTGTATGTCTCTGCAGCTAATTCTCGACCAGAATCTGTGCACAGCAAAGCACGTCTCAGTGTAGATCTTTCTGAGAAAGATGATGAGCCAGAAGAAGAGGTGGTTAATGTGAAAGTCAGAAGTAAAGCTAGACGGATCAATTCAGATGACGAAGATGAAGGTGATACTTTTAAAGATACTTCAAGCCCCAATCCATTCAGCACACCTCCCTTCCCGTCTTTATCTGTAAAACAGTTTGATGCTTCAACTCCCAAAAATGACCTCAGTCTACCTGGAAGCTTCTTTTCACATCAAATATCTAATAGTATAAATAAGTCCATCAACTCTAGAAGATCCCTAGCTTCTAGGAGGTCTCTTATTAATGTGGTTTTAGACCACGTGGAGGATATGGAGGAAAGACTTGACAGCGGCAGTGAAGCAAAGGCTGCTGCTGATTATCTGGAGGAAGGAGCAGAGGAAAGCAGCAGTGAAGCCCCAGAGGCTACAGAAGATCCTTCCAGAGAAACACTGCCTTCAGAAAATAAGTCCAGCCAGTTAAGCTCACCCATGCCCGGTGCTCCGGGTCAGGAGGCCTCTCCTGGCGACCCTGAGCCTTTGTCTGGAGAACAGTTGGTTGACTCTCCCCAGGATGAGGCGGTGGAGGCTGCAAACGACTATGAGACTCTTGTCTTGCGTGGAAAAGAGCTGAAAGAATGTGGAAAAATACAGGAGGCCTTAAACTGCTTAGTTAAAGCACTTGACATCAAAAGCTCAGATCCTGAAGTGATGCTCATGACTTTAAGTTTGTATAAGCAACTGAATAAAACTTGAGACTATAACCTGTTTATTGTATTTTTAAAGCCAAACTGAGTAGGCAGTACTTTGTTCCCGTAATTGGGTTCTTTGGGAGCATGAAGCATTTGGGCTTAAGGTGGGAGGGAGAACTCAGAAAGAGAGTTCTTGTTTCCAACTTTCTGGTAAATTCTGCCTTTACTGCCTGTTCCCCCTCCCCGCCCCCATACATATATTCTGGTATTCTGAGCCCTAGGTTAATATTTCTTTACCTCAGATATTTGTGTATTTTTCTTTTAGGTATACTCTATAAAATAAACTTCATAGAACTTTGTTATTTCTAGAAAAATTTTGGTAAAATTATTCTGGTCATTTTCAGTTTTATTCTGAAAATGATCAATTTTGTATCTCACAGTTCAGAAAATTAAAGTTATTTTTCTCAATGTTTTTCACTCACTTTCTTTCACTGAGATGATTGATTATTGGCAAATGCATACAGAAATTCATTGAGGCAGAAGTCAGTCATTAGTATTCTATTCCCAAGGCCCACTTATTAATATGCTATTTTGGGCTTCCAACTCACTATAGCCAAAGGCTGGGATAAGGTGCGTGGTGCTGAACTGTATCACTGTTAACCAACCCTGCAGTCACTTGGCTGACCACTGAGGCATCCTTCACTCACCCCCAACTACTTTCTGACACACACTAGCACATCATTATCTTTGGGTTATAGACTGAAGAGGTGTTTGGTTCCCTCTCAGAAACGTAAAGTGCAATTTTAGCACTCTGTTTTCTGTCACTAGAGATGATCAAGTACCTACTGTATATAAGGCACTCTACATCGGGCTCTTGTTTAATGCTTACCATAATCCGTTGGAGTCAAGGGTGGCATTTCCATATTTTAGTTGAGGAAACTACGTACGGCCCAGTGAAGCTCTGACCTGCCCAAGATCACACAGTAAAGGGTGAAGTGGATTTTTAACCATTGTTACCTAGTGAAAAGCCACTATAATAACCGAGCTGTTTTTACTCACAGCACTTCTGATACCAAATGTATGGTGTTTTTTCCACACCAAGAAGTTCAGTTCTCTGCAGACACCAACTGGGTGTCGTACAATTCAACTCAACTCAATTCTGACACAGATTAAAGGGCTCACTTCTGTAAAGCTGGCCTCACTTCAGATCCTGGTTGCTAGCATTGAGTCCCTACATCACACGTCTGCCCAGTTTGGCTACTAATCGAGGGTTCCCATGACTGCCTCTTCAGGTTCAATAATTTGGCAGACCGGCTTATAGAATTTTGGAAAACTTAATGACTAGTTACAACTCAGGAATAGCCAAATGGAAGAAATGTATGGGGCAAGGTATGGGAGTGTGTGTGTGTTTAGCTTCCATGTCCTCTCTGGGCGCAGCCACACTCCTGGCACCTTGATATGTCCACCAACGCAAAGCTTTTTAAAAGATTTTTTTTAATAGAAGTTTCATTATGTAGGCATGATTGTTTAAGTCGCTGGCCATTGGCGAATAATCTCCAGCCCCTCTCCTCTCTAGCAGCCAGGGGGTGTGGCCAAGAGTTCTAACCCTGTAGCTAAGTCTCCATCTTTCTGGTGATGAGCCAACATCCTGAAGCTATCCGGGGGTCCCCAGCCACCAGTCATCTTGTTAGCATGTAAAAGACTCAGTCACTCCAGAGATTCCAAGGGAGTTGTGTGCCAGTAACCAGGGACAGGGACTAGATATTTATTTTTTATTATATCACACAGACACACACACACATAGTAAAAGCTACTTGTCAGGGAGGGTATAGCTCAGTGGTAGAGCGTATGCTTAGCATACACTAAGTCCTGGGTTCAACCCCAGTACCTCCATTTAAAAACAACCAAAAAAAGCTACTTGTAAATTATATGAATATACACACGCTACTATTCTCATATGTATATTACAAAATACATGGATTGAACCTTGAAAGAGATGAGCTGAAGTTTAAATAATAGGTTATTTATTGATAGTACAAAATTTTGCTCTTACAGAAAGAAATTACGATAATCATCCCTCGGTATCCGAGTGGGATTGCTTCCAGAACCCCCTGCAGATACCAGCGTCCACAGATGTTCATGTTCCTTGTATAAAATGGTGTAGTAGTTACAAATAATCTACACACATTCTCACATGTACTTTGAATCATCTCTAGACTACTTGTAACACCTTTTACAATGTAAATGTACATTGTGGATAGTTGCAAATAGAATATACTGTATAAATAGTTGCCAGTGCATTGTAAATTCAAGTTTTGCTTTTGGGGACTTTCTGGAATGTAAAACAAATATATTTTTGGTCTGCAGTTGGTTAAATCTGTGGATGCAGAACCGTGGATACGGAGGGCTAACTGTACTCATATTTTAGGGAGGGTAATGTGACTGAATATGTATCATTATTGAAAAAAACCCTGGTGAAAACACTGTGATTCATCAATTTCTAGTCTGCATCTGACTCCAGCTCATTGTTTACCTACGTGCACTGAATGGCTGTCCTCATGCACATATGTCACTGGCTGTGCCCTGCATCTTTTTCAGTCCCTTCCATCAAGCATACAAATTGTGGAAATACAACTGATAAATTCCTCTTCCCTGATATGACCAAAAGAAAGGCCGCACATGATTTATTTGCCTGCCAGGAGGCGTTAGGAAACTGTATCCATTTGATCTGAACAGTGAGGCTTAAATCCTAGGTGTATTTCTCACTGAAAAAAAAGCTTCCCGAATGTATATAATGACAATTTGGGGGGAAAAGTACATGCACGTGGTAAAATATTCAAACAATATCTAAGGCAGGAATTTTTAAACTGAAGTTCATGGAGCGGATTCAGATGTCTGAATCTGGATGGGAAAAAAAAAAGTTACATCTTTCCTTCCAACTACCCTGTATCTGGAATTTAATGTTTCCTTTCAGGATGAATGTAGGCGACAAACTGCAGAAATATGAGCAGCACCTGCGACTTTCTCACCAACAGAAATCACAGTGATTCCATAGTTACTACAGCTATCTCAAAATAACAATGAAATTTATCACTACAAAATCATTGATTTTCAGACCTACCACTAGATCTCAATCTATTAATAAAGAGGTACATAGAAAGCAATTGAAAAACTATTTTGACTACTCTATTTCAGCACAATTGGTGTCCTTTGTAATCCTATGGATTTTATTCATTTAAAATCAACATTCTTTTCAGAATTTTCTACAAGATTTTCAGAATTTGTAGCTCTTATTTAGAGACATTGTTTTGAATGGAGTTTTTAAAGGAGTTTCATCTGATACCTACTGTTCTGAACATCTCTCTGGATCCTATGACCATATCTATATCAGGGAATGGGCCACCTTCAGTCTGCTCAGTGGGGAAAGTCTCAGAGTCATGAACTGCTGGGGTGCTCGGAAACTTTTTCTCAAATGGGAAACTTAACTCTCTAAGGTGAAATTGCCACTATGAGGCATAATGTGGGCAGGTCAAATGCAGCTGAGAGAGAACACAGTCTGTTAAAAGAATCACTCTTAAGAATCACACAGTTGCGTTGGCAAAGTTTTATTTTTGAAGCAGTATGGTATTTATAATATTCTTTACACTTTTTTGTATGGTGTATTTATGGCATTATACATTAAAAATTGTAGATACACAAAACATTGGCCTTGGAAGGGACTGTCATAATATAGCCCATACATCTGAGGAAGAGGGAATGTTTTTATGCTGACATTTCTCCTTTTAATTAAACCAGCACTTGATGACTGGCTGCTGCTTAGTCTAGTACAAACAACCAGTGGAAGAACTGAGTGCCTTTTTTCTTCCAATAAACATTTATATAAAAAGAAAAGAGTTAACACTGAATGGCCATTATGTGTCATGTACTATGTTATGACAGTGGAGCTAATAACAACTGTCTTGGCAGATCAGCATTGGCTAGCTTATAGAACATGTGTTGGTCTAGGAACTTAACTTACACTCTTCATACGCTGATCCATCTATTTGATGTCCAGTTCAATGTGTGAATAGTATAAGCTGGTATCTGGCTCCTCTAGAGATGGTTTCTAAATTAACTTATGGTATATACTGAGAATCAGATAAAGTAGTCCTGGGAGGAAAGGGACTACAGGTTAACAGGAGACTGCTTGACTTATCTTTTGAGAACTACCGACTAAATACCTACTGCAGTGCACACCAACCTAACCCACCTGATTCTACCCCCACAAACCCACAATGACAGCGTTCATAAAATACAAGGATCAGAAAACACCTTTTAAAGAAATAAACAATGTATAAAGCATGCAGCCTTTCATACAATTTTATTTTCTCCCTTCGACCATTATAATGTGATACCCAAATTTTGTCTTAACTGGAGGGTCAGTAAACACAGGCTTATCCAGCACACTTATAGGCAAGGCAAATGCTGCTTCTTGAAATGGTCCCACCATGGACCCTCTGGTCATCCAACCCAAGTCGCCCTAAAAAATGCAAAAGGTATGTGACGTTAAGTGACCCTGAAGAGGGAACAGTTCTACTGCAGCTTGAGAATTTCCCAGCACGAATGCTAAGGTTTCTAGGTTTATTTATCTGAGCTGGAAAGAAGCAGCCTCGACAAGGACAAACAGGTGGAAGAGGTCCAACCCTAGACTGAACACATAAGCACTCACTAGACAGCTGGTGTCTGTTAGCTGTGCAAGTTTGGTCATGCCTAGGTTTAGACAAAGGTGACCTGTATTCCACAGTTCACAAGTTGAACATTTCTGCTTTTAAGATCTTTGAGCCAAGATATGGCTAAAATTAATGGCAGAACATAAAAATAATCCCTATTGCTGGGTGTCCTCCAGAGGGGGCATTTTAAATAATAAGAGCACCATACCCCTTGCCTGGCTTTATCTTCACTATACTGTGCGGCCACTTCATTGAATTTCATTCCAGACTTTAACTTTTCCATGGCTTCCAAGATCTTTCCATGTTTTTCACACAGAATGTGTCTGACCTATAAGAAAAAGGCATGTTCATGTAATACCTGGAGACCCAAATGATTCCTTTCCTTACAGTACAGCAGTCATGTCTGGATTTACCCCCACCAGTGAAAAAACACATTCGCTCCTGGCAATGGAAAATCCAGGAAGTCTGCCCAGTTGGGCAATGGCCATAACCCATTTCCTGTATCCAGACAATATCTCAGAACCCAGATTTACATGGAAAATGGGCACCTGGCTGGGGGAAGCTACCATCTTTTACCATGTTCCTCAATGGTGACAGGGAAAGGAAACGATAATGGTTGAGAACTTGGGTCCTGGAGTCAAATTCCCAACTCTCCTGTATGATCTTGGACATGTTTTTAAACCTCTAAATGTTTCCCCATTTGTGCACAGTACCTATGAGTTCTCATGGGGTTGTGAAGATTGAGATAATGCAGCTAGCATTCAATAAAAGTTAGCTATTATCCTCAGAGTGGGGATGATATGAAAAAAAAAACAACCCCAGCAGGAAGTACTTTTTACCAAGAGGCTCAATGTATAAAGCCTCCCCACAAGTTAACACTTTGAAAAAGGATCACATGCTGAAGATTAAGAATACTCAACCCTAGAGAAGTATTCAAATGTAACCTACCTATGTTTACATAAAGCCATGTTTTGAAAAAAAAAAACCACTATATCCTTAAAAATGATTTTTGTCAAGATATGTTTTGTAAGATTTCTCATTCAAATAGAATCTGTTATTCATTTCTTATTGTAAGTGATATACTAGGGTGGGGGCTAAAGGTGTCTCCCTTATAAATGTGGAGACAAACCAACCAAGGTTGTCCTCAGGGTTCAACACTGACATTGGGGGCGAGAGGATCCCGGGCCCACAGGAGTAACTTCCTGACTGGAGGAGCTACACAGGATATAGAGACACAGCAAAGGAAAGAATGTGTCAAAAAGCAGGCCTCAGCAAGGCAACTTCTACAGAATGTGTCCAGCACTGTCCAGGGGAGACAGGAATGAACAATCTGGACACTAGAGAGACACATGTTGGGGGACAAGGATGGTTCATCAGAGCTGAGCTCAGCCTGGCTAAAGCAGCTTGTTGACTGCCTCCCTCTTCCTGCTTCTGTGCTCACAAAGCAACCTTCTGGTTCAGTTCCTGGGAAAGTGCACACAGCATTCATGATCACTGAAAGGGGACCCATCTACCACTTTATATATGAATAAACAAGTATTCTGGCTTAGACAGTTTGAGAGGTTGGACATAACGAGTCTGTAGCGCCTGTGGGTATGCGAGTATGACTGACCAACTGGCAACTGTGTGAGACCAGCATCTTAGAAGACAGGCAGGCTCAGAGAGAATTTGGGGGTGATGGGCACGGAGGCAGGAGCTGATGCTCTGGGAAGTGATGGATCATCCCGGGAGGCTACCCAGAATGAGAAGAGGGGGAAAGCCAGCTAAAGACATCCTTGAAGAATATCAATATTTAAGAAACAAAGAAAGCAGCTCAATAAGCATATGAAAAGGGAGGGCCAGAGAGGGAGAAAGGTGTGTTAGCAGAAAACAAGGCAAGAGAAAGCTGCAAGGAGGAAATGGTCGACAGGATTAAATGCTACAGAGTGATCAGGTTAGAAGGACAATCACATTAGCCATGATTGACTGAGGACCTTCACAAAAGCCGTTTCAGAAGGGTGGTAAGTGCAGAAGCCAGGTGGCAGCGGGCAGACTGGGGCAGTAATGCGGGCGGGAGGAGCTCCCCCAATGAACTGAGTTAGAAAAAAAGGAGAAAGGGCTCTGGTCAGAGGGAAGGGGTCACAGGCATGGATATATTTTAAAGATCCCTGGGCACACTGTCAGAATGAAGGGAATGATGCAGTAAAGAGGGAAAGGTTGAAGACACAGTCAAGCAAGAGGGAGGAGATAAATGAAGGTGCAAGGACCGGCGTTCAGAGCACTGCTGGACAAACGAGTGAGCCTTGAAGGAAGAAGGTGAGGAGAGAGAGAAAGGGGAGGTGTGGGTGGAGAGAACATGGTTGGTAGGGGGCTGGGAAGCCAATGAGTTCCTACATCACAGGTGTGGTTTCCATTTTCCTGTGACAATTATAACAGTATTTAAGTTATTGAGTACTTAGTACCTGCCAGACAATGTGCGAAGGTCTTTATGTGAAATCCTTACACTAACCCTGAGACTGGATCAGTGTTTCTCAACCCTGGCACACATCAGAATCACCCCTGGAGCTTCTAAGAATATATCAAGGTCCAGTGCCCCCCCCCCCCCCAAGAGATTCTGAGGCAGCTGGACTGGGGTGGGCCCTTGCGCTGAGAGTTTTAGAAGCTCTCCAGGTGAATCGGATATACACCAGGGTTGAGAACCAATGGATGCAGATACCTCCTGACTGACTGGAGCTGGGTGGTGGCTGGCTTAAGGCACAACCAGGGCTCAAAGAACAGACACGAAGTCTGGGAGAAGGTGGGGAGAACAGGGGAGGTTTGAGGGCCTGCAGGTCTGTGTGTGGAGAAAAACACAACAGGACTGGGGACAGTGGGAAGTGAAGGGGAAGGAGAGAAGCTGTGGTTGGCAGGTGGGTTTCAGAATCTGGGTAGCTCTAGTGACACAGGGTGGGGGTGGGTTCAGAAGTGGGGTTTAAAACAGAATGGCAGGATGGGGAAAGAGCCTAGTCCCAAAAAGGCTGGAGGGTTTGAGGTCCCTCCCCTGTTGGGGCCTCTGCAAACACTGGAGACAACCCAGCTGTGCTCCAGCAGGTGAACAGTTAAACAAACTATGGCACTTCCGATCCATGGAGCACTACCCAGTAGCTCAAAGGAAAAGACTGGATACATGCGACAACTGGAATGCAATCTCCAGAGAATTATGCTGAGCGAAGAAAGTCAATCCCAAAAGGTTACATACTGTATCATCCCATTCATGTAACATTCTTGAAATCATAAAGTTACAGAAATGGAGAACAGATTAGTTGCTGCCATGGAGTCAAGGAGGGGGCAGAAGTAGGGGCAGGAGGGAAGTAGGTGTAGCTATAAAAGGGCAACAGGAAGGATCCCTGGGGTGAAGGAAATGTTCTGGATGTTGACTGTATCATTGTCAATCTCCTGGTTGTGCTATGGTACTAGAGTTTTGTAGGATGTTACCATTGGGGAAACAGAATAAGAGGTACATGTATATGTATCTTACAACTGAATGTGAGTCTCAAATTATCTAAAGAGGAAAAGCTGAACAAAATAGCTTAACCCTCCATGACTTTCCTACCTAATTACATACCACTCCTTTCTATAATCTCAAGTATAGCCACACTGAACGTATTTTTTCCCCAGAAAGGGCAAGATGCCTCTTTAAAGCCATATGAAGGGGAGGGTACAGCTCAGTGGTAGAGTGCCTGCTTAGCATGCATGAGGTCCTGGGTTCAATCCCCAGTACCTCCATTAAAAAATAATAAATAAATAAATAAATAAATAAATAAATAAATAAATAAATAAATAAAGCAAGCAAGCAAGCAAGCAAGCAAGCAAGCAAGCAAGCTAATTACCCCCTGCAAACCGCCCCCCCACCAAAAAAGGGCATATGCAGTGGAGGAGTCTCTTAGGTTAGGTGCTTGTGAAAGTCAGCACGTATGGTGAAAACTGCACACAGTCAAAATTACCCGATAACATCCCTTCCGAAGATGCCACACTGGAGACCAGCACATCAGCCCTCTGTGAGCCTCACACAGCCTGTCTCCCCAGCTTGTGCTGTAACAACCACCACTTCTTCAGCTGGACACCAGAATGAAGTAGCTGGCTTGTATTTAGGCATCCTGTTTTATGACAGTTTATCTTTGGATACCAGAATCCCACTTCACAGGTTGGATGCTCATACAAGAATGGTGGTCGACTGTGGAAAAGCAAATTCATGTCTCCCATCTCACTGTCTCTTTGGGGCATAGGTTCATTGCATAGAAAAGCAGGCACACTACATTCTCTCTCCTTCTTTTGGCTCCATGTGTATGGTTG
Source organism: Camelus ferus (assembly GCF_009834535.1). Taxonomy (NCBI): domain Eukaryota; kingdom Metazoa; phylum Chordata; class Mammalia; order Artiodactyla; family Camelidae; genus Camelus; species Camelus ferus. The sequence continues at coordinate 47,914,920 of NC_045732.1, read as the reverse complement.
CCTTTATATGATGCAATTCCACTACGGAAGCCACATCATACAGCAACGAAATTTCTGTCTTTACCTAACTGCTCCCAATTAGACTGTGATAAGAGTCTAATACCCAGAATTCAGTACACTGCCCGGCCCAGGGAAGATGTCACTAAATCCTTACTGAATGAATGAATCAAAGTATGGAATCCCATATCCTGATTGAAACAGGGAAACTGCCTTGTTACATACCACTAAGCAGTGTAACTGTGTTTGCAGATTAGTTTCCTTGGGCAGACACCCCACTGACATTAGGTCAAATACTTTGAATAGTTAGTTGCAATTTCCCCCACCCTCATTTTCATGGTCAGGGCTCCAGCTCGTAGCTCACCTGTGCCTTTGCCTGTTTATCTAAGCTCTTGGTCTTATCAAACACTATTTCATTCTGAGAAATCATTCATTCACTTACTTGGGAAGATCTAACTCAATACTTTTTAAGGAAAAATACTAAATTATGAAGAAATTCTGGATGTCTGAGAAAGCATTTGAGAAAATATTTAAAAGGAATTACAGGGGCAGAAGAGGGTATAGCTCAGTGGTAGAGCATGTGCTTAGCATGCATGAGATCCTGGGTTCAATCCCCAGTACCTCCATTTAATAAATAAATAAATAAATAAATCAACCAACCAACCAACCAACCTAATCAACTCCTCCCCCGAAAAAAAACAAAAAAAAAATTTTAAAAAGAATTACATTTCATAAGTGAGAGTGATTGATATTTTCCATTTTTGTGTTACTTTGATCTTACATCAAAGTATTAGGTTAGCCTCTTAGAATGAGTTAAGCATACTGTCTTTTCCTTTTGTGTGTACTAAAATGACAGCTGCCCATGTTATTTATATTTAACTTTAAAAAAATAACTAGTTAACTTACCTTTACTGCATTTCCACCACCTTTGGGACCCTGAGCCTTCTTGTCAGAACTGTCACTCCCAGAGGCTGAGAAGAAAATGACAGGTATTCATTTAACTCCACCTTGTTATTTACAGAAAAGTTCAACACAGTGGGAGTTGGTACTTCCATCATAACACCAAGCTTCAAAAGGGAACTCTGTAGACACTTTACAACATCAAGCTAAATTAATCTGTGACTCACCTCTCTTAAAACAGGAAATTTGTGCCCTTCATAAACTCTTCACAGAAAATGGATACCCAAGTGAGTATGCTGATAGTTGAATGAGAGCACCAATAGCCAACTGGACCCAAGGTGAAATTCTGCCTTTTAAGGCCAAACCCCTGAACTCTTGTGAGATTTCTAATAAGCACTGCAACTATGTATTTGAATACTCACAATTTCAATAAGTAAAATCTCCAAGAATATACTTTAAGTAAAGATCAAACTTCCCACCACCCTTATTTGGCTAAAGAATACAATCATGTCCAAACTCCTGGAGTCTACTACATTGCCTATTGACACTTCCCAAGAAAAGTTATTGATATTCAGATTAACAACTGCTGGCAGCATCTGACATCTTATTACTGTGTCATTTTGCTAATGTGCCAATTTCTGTGTTGATGGCAGCATACTCACTGTAAGAGGCTGATATTCCTAAGAACTACTGTTAGATTACGTGCTCAGTTCAATAAACATTTCCTAAGTAACTAAGTTCTAGGCACTGAGGATACAAAGATGAACAAGCCATGGTACCTCCCTCAGGGAGCATACATGCTGCTGGGAAAGATGGTTATGTAAAAAGGTCAAACAGATCATTTCAGGAGAATGAGCTATGCTCTACAGACAGGGGGCTATGGAAACACAGAGGGACATTTTAGCCAGTCAGGGAAGGTTTCCTCGATGAGTAGGAGCTGACTAGGCAAAGAAAGGACAAAGAGGAGGAGACACTTTGGGGTGGGGGAACAGCATGGGATGTGTAGGAAACTCTAGATGAACCCAGATGTGAGGTGGGAGTGCTGTGACATGAGTCCAGGGAAGGTGGCTGAGGGTTAGGGTATGAGGGCCTTTGGGCCCTATTAAGGAATTTGGAATTTATCCTAGAATAGGGAGCCACTGGAAAGTTTTAATCAGGAGACTTCATCTTACTTGTCTTAGGATCTCCAATGCCTAGCATACAACAGTTGTTCAATAAATGTTCAACCAAGCGAAAATCCAAAATACCGACCACCAAACGCCTAAGAAAATGTTACTGCCAAAGGAGTTTTACAACACCAAACTCTTAAGTGGGCTTGCAGTATATTCACTGTAGAACAATGTCTTCCAGTTTTCCCATCCTCTCCCCTGCTGGACACTGTCATCTTCTGACTGCCACCTCACTCCCTCTGATCGACTGAGGACTCTAGCAGCTTCAGGCTGCCTTTCCACCCTCACTCCTGCCATCATCTTGGATGACATCACCATCTATGCAGAGGAATCATCCAACAGCCTAACCTCACTTCTGGACCTCCCTCCTCAATGCCCAGGCCTTCTACTCCAGGCCACCTGTTCCCAGGGGCACATGATGGAACTGTGCCACTCAGAACTCAGTCTCTGGCTACAACTTTGTTTTTCCAGCTTTCTCCTGCCTCATTCCAACATGGGCTCTTTAATATCACAGAAACCACACCCCCTCCATTCAGTCCCTTTACCTTGCTATGTTCCCCTAGACTATCAGACTTCTCCTTCCCTTCCCAGTCAGTTTTGTTTTAGTTTGGGGGGGGGGGGGTAATTAGGTTTATTTACTTATTTAATGGAAGTATGGGGGATTGAACCCCGGACCTCGTGCATGCTGAGCACATTCTACCAGTGAGCTCCACCCTCCCCCTCCCTTCCTAGTCTGGATCCCACGCTTGATCATCTGAACTGCATTCCCTGGCCCCTTAATTCCCTTCTATTGCTTTCCTTCTATTATCATTGTCCAACAAAACCTCAACCTTGGCTCAAGGCTACACCGAGGTCTTTTCAATCCTGCATTGTGCCAGTTGTATTGTACTAGGTAAATCATGACTGTGCAGATCGTGTCCTCTACAAGTTCATGGCCTTCAGTCTTAGTCAGGCTCTCAGCCCTGACAGCAATCCTTTTATTAGTGTTTCATCCCCTCTCCTATCACCCCAACGGCTATTCCAAACCTTTTACCACTCTCCTCAAGACCCCTACTCATTCCCTGCCCCTCAGCCTTAAAAACTACCTTTGTCTTCCACATTATCGAAAAATCGAGGCCATTAAACCTGACCTTCTACAAAATCCACCCACCCTCCCCCCGGCCCCAATTTTTACAACCACATCCATCCTGGTCTCCTTCCCTGTGACCTCAAGCATAAGGTGCCCCTCCTATTCAAAGGTCAACTGCTCACCTCTTTTATCTCAAACCTCAATCCTCTGTACCTTTACCTCTGTAACTTTACTGGATCCTTCATGTCAGCCTCACTCCCAAGTTTTGCCTGTTCTGAAGAAACAAACAAAATCAAACTTTCACTTAATCCTTTGTCCTCTGCTATCTACCATCTAATCCCCATGCTCTTTTTTTTTTTTTTTTTTTTTTGCAGAGGATGAAAAAGTAGAAGGTCTAAGGTTAGAGCAGCAGGAGAAAGGCACAACATTGAATAACACGTCACAGTACAGTCTCTCTGTCCCATTGAGTGACAGTTGCCACTGGCACCGTCCCAGCGCAAGGACATAATCAAGGGTTTTCAGCTTCAGCACCAGCTCCCCATGTTTTTCAGCCAAAACTTTCCAGAGAAGTCCACATTGCCAGTCTCCAACTTATTTTTTCCCGGTCAGCCCTCTAGTCACCGGCCACCGGCTGCCTCCATCCCAGACCCCAGGGATCGCCGGTCAGCTCCCTCCCCTCGCCCCTCACCCGACCCCGTTCTCCTTGGTTGCTCTGGCTGCTCTACCTTTCCCCCCTTTTCCAGAACCGCTTTTTCCTTTTGGCGGCATCTCCGAAAGTTACCGTCCAACGCCCAACCGCTTCGGTTGCCGCATAAAGCCCCTTCAGGCCCCACGGGTATGTCCTACACATACGCCTGAAAGCGGCATCGCAATTGGCCATTCTTACTGCGGCTCAGGAAGCAGGCGTACCTGGGGGCAGACGCGGTCTTTTGGCTCTCGGGCCAATGGGACCGAAGATGTCTGACCAATAAGAACCTCAGGCCGGGTAGAGGGGCGGAGCCAAAGATTGGGCGGGGGCGAGAAGCCCCGCCTCTGCGCTTTTTGCTACCTCTTTCTGACACCCTTATTTGCGCGCGCTCTCCTGCTCCCCGCTCCCCAACCCGCCTCGTCTACGCGTGCGCAGTGGAAGCCGCGGGCTTCTGCAGTCCCTCCGCGCTGGCTCCAGCCAATCCCTCGGGGCCACCAGACAAAGACAAAGCCGGAAGAGCAGCAACTACCGCCTCCGCCTCCTGCGCCCTCCTACACATGGGCCCACTCTCCCTTGCGAGTTTTTGTTTTTAAAGTGTATTTTGCAGCTTGTAACTGATTGGATTCAAAAGGTAGTTTTTAAAAACCCTCTGCCTACTGCAGAACTCTGTGATGGAGAAAAATCGGAAGCAATCTAAATGCCTTTTAGTAAGGTATTGCTTAAATAATGTTTTCACCACACAAAAGGATGTGCTCCGTTTAAAATAATGAGTGTAAAGCTGTCGGTATAGACACGAGAAATGGCCTTAAGGAAGGTACAGACCAAGCTATAGAATATGATTCTTCTTTAGAAAAATTATGTAGGGTACTGTATAATATGTTCATACAGAAGACAAGAAGGCTATCCAGCAAAATGTGACCAGTGGTGGTAGTGCAGGTTATTGTGCATCTTTCTGAGTATTTTCCGAAATATCTTTAATGGTGCAGCATAATATAGTAGTTAAAAGCATGGATTCTGGAGCCAGACCGTCTGGCTTCAAATCCCTGCTCCACCATCTGGCTACTAGCTCTGTGACCTGATGGAGTTACCTCACCTCTTTTTTGGCTCAGTTTCATCATCTGTAAAATGGAGTTGATGATAATAATACCTACTTATAGGGTGTTGAGAGAGTTAAACAAGTTCATATTTGTAAAGCACATAAAACAATGACTAACCTGTGGAGTGTTAATTTAAGGGGAATGAGTTTTGAATTTGTGCCCCCAAATTTTCTCCTCTTACGCACGACCGTTTTCCCCCCAATTTGTATATAAGTTCAGAGATTTTCCTCCACTCCAGGAGATGGCTGTCTCCAGGAGATAGCCAGAATATACAGGTCTTCCAGCTCAGAGTTTGGGGTGCAGTCTTGTGGGACATGGGATGCTTCCCGCCCAGACCCGGGGATCAGGTATTTCTGAGACTGTGCCACCCCTCAACTCATACACTGCAAGCAGCCCCCTCAAGCTGTACTGCTGTCTTTTCTGAACAGAGCACATCTTAGGCACTCCTTGTTCTGGATTGGGAGTGATCAACTGTGAGGAACAACACATCCAGCACTGAGGGGGTCACTGCTCCCCCACTTCTGAGGTGAGCCCACCTGTGAGCCCACTGACTTTCAAAGTCCAGCTGGGAGATGGGGCGGGTTGACAATGACAGTATGGCCTCATGTTCATCAGTTCATCCACAGCCAGAAGGCACCTTTATTTCTGGTTTTTGGTAGGGGGCAGCCTTTCCTGCAACCGTGGGCTGTGGCACCCTTGGAGTGGGAATGAAGCAAATTTCAGACCCCCTGTCAAGAACCAGCCCTAAATGGCTGATGTCCCTGGCAAATGCTTAGTGCCTGGAACATAGTGAGAGCTCTGCGCATTCCAGCTGATAACAGCAACAACAATAAGTGAGCGTGGGTAAGTGGCTGAATTTGCCCAAAGCAATGCCTAAAGGCCAGTAGTTCAAAGGAGAAACCGATGGGCATAGGTCCAGATGTTTGGAGGTCAAAAGCACTTTAAGACTGATAAAATCATGTACCATCTCAACTATGAAGTATGCGTCACAAAAATCTTAAGTGTTGATTGTGGCATGTGAGTTTCTGGCTTTCATTTTTTTCTGTTGGAACTATATTCTGTTTATGTGGATCAGCACGTCTTTTTTTAATTCAAGAAAAAAAAGGCAATGAATATTATTTGTAAAACAAACAACCAAAAAGCTAGCCTCTATACAGGGTTAAGTCTGTACCGGTCTGTGGGGGCTGACTGTGGAGGAGTCTGTGGGAGCAGAGTGACGAATGAACAAAAGAGCGGGCAGTGGGGGCAGAGAGGAGAAAACTTCAGCCTTGTAACCATGGTAACGACTGCAGGAGTGTTCACCTATGAGTCAGAGCCAGGAATGGCTGCCAGTTAGATTTTCTATTAATTATCTTCTCAGACAGAGCCTTCCACACATTTCTTCAACGAGGAAAATCAGGAAGGGAAGCTGGCAGCCCTCTTCCCAGGACAGAGGTTCACAAACCTTGACCCGGGTTCACTGGCCCACTCCACCAGCTCCCCAACCAGAGGGCTTCAGTTTCTTTCCCATCTGAGATCCCAGCAGAGCTTATTCTGAAAGGTGACCTTGAAGGGACAAAACACAGAGATCTAGTTAATCCCATTCAAAGGTGGTCAGTATATGGGGAGCTCTGGGCTCCAGACTCTAGCTAGGGATGAGGGTAGAAAAAGGTCACCTTTGGAAACTGAAACCAGGAAAAATCAGTACCTGGTGGATGAGAACAGCCATCTGCAAAAGTAGCCACCTGTCAAGGCAAATAGATGCAGGTAGATGGCTGACAGGATGGATGTCTCCTGAGCACAGTCAGTGGCCGAAAAACTTTCTGTCTGGTCACCACTGGTTTCTAACTAGTCCAACCATGTCAGGTTACCGTCTACAGTATATAATGCTCTCTTAAGACACTATGCCTTTGCATATACTGTTCCCTCTGCCTGGAATGCCATTCCTCCATTTTGTATCTAGCTAAGTCTTATGTACCTTTCAAGACCAAGATCAAGTGTTAACTTTCTCCTGGAAGCCTTCCCTGACCCTCTTCTCCACCTTCTCCCAGGCTGGGTTAGGCACTCCTCTATGCTCCCAAAGCATTCTATGCTTATGTCTACCATTTGGATGTTTTGGAGTAGTAGTCTGTGACAGAAGTGGACCATAGTTTGTTTAACCATTCACTCATTGAAAACCATCTGGCTTTTTTGCAGTTTGAGGGCTATTACAGATGAAGTAGCTATAAACGTTTGTGTACAAGTTTTTGTGTAAATGTGAGTTTTCATTTCTCTCGGATGATTTCCAAAAGAGTAATTATTGAGTTGTATGGTGATTGTGTTTTAATGTTGTAAAAAACTGCCATGCTCTTTTCCAGAGGGACTGTACCATTTCACATTGCTACCAGCCATGTATAGGTGATCCAGTTTCTTCACCTACTCACCAGCATTTTTTTCCTTTTCATGTTCTTTTTCATTATATTTATTTATTTATTTATTTGTTTTTTAATTAGAATAGTCAGTTTACAATGTGTCAGTTTCTGGTGCACAGATAATGTTTCAGTCATATAGATACATACATATGTTCCTTTTCATATTCTTTTCCATTATAGGTTACTACGAGATATTGAATATAGTTCCCTGTGCTAGACAGTAGAACCTTGGTGGGAACATGAACTACTTATAGTTCTATGTGAGCTCCAGCAAGTTTCAGGCAGTTTCCTCCAAACAGATCCGTCCCCACCTGAACACTTGAGGAATACCCTCTGCAGGTCTCTGAGATTCTCTCTTTCTATGCGGTGTCCTCCTATCCGGAATACTGTCCTGTTGACTCTAGCTGCCTTGGTCTCCGTGGGCTCTCAGCTCCATTGACTCAACTCAGAAAGTCCACTGGGTTCTAACTGGGTTCCCCCTCCCTGCACCAGAGCCTGGCAACTCTCACATAGTAGTAGCTTGGGTGATTGTAGAGCTTACCTAGTTTGTTTGCTATCTCTCAGGGATCAATGTCCTTCATTTTCTGATGTCCAGTGTCTTGAAAACCATAATCCATAGTTTAATATAGTCTATTTTTTCTTGTTTCAGACAGAAGAATAAATCTGGTGCCTGTTACTCCATCTTGGCCAGAAAGAGAATTTCTGAACTTCATGTAAATGGAACCATATAGGAGGTCTTCCTCTGTATCTGGCTTTTTTTTTTTTTTGTGAGTAGCAGCAGTTCTTTTTTAAATTGCTGGTGGTGTTCCACTGTATGAATATTTTCTTTTTCTTTAATGGCTGCGTAGAATTCCATTGTATGGATGTATCATAATTTATCTAACTGGTTTCCTATTGATTTGCATTTAGAGATAATTTCTGGTCTCTTACTATGACAAACAGTGCTGCAATGAACATTTGAACATAGATTTTGCACAGATGTGAGATGTCTTTAGGATAGATTCCGACACATGGGTCAAAAGATATGTGCGTTTTGGTTTTTTTTAAATAATTCTTATTTTTTATTCCAGTGCAATTGATTTACAATGTTAGTTTCAGGTGTACTGCAAAGCAATTCAGTTACACATGTACATACATATATTTTTTTCAGATTTTTTTCCCATTACAGCTCGTTACAAGAAATTGAATATAGTTCCCTGTGCTATACAGTAGAGCTTTGTTGTGTGTTTTGAACTTAGATAGTAATTGCCAAACTTTCCTCAAAAGAGATAAGACCAGCCAGCATTCCCACTGACCATTGTAAGGGTGCCTGTTTCTCCACTAACTTCGTTAGCTAATAGTTTAACAAGATCATCCTAAGAAACTTTTTCTCCATGTTCAGGCCACAGTATTGCCTCAGGAAGGGAAGTCACCATCTAGCAAGGGTCTCTGATTACTTCAGAAATAAACCCCCTCTGGATCCCATCCAAGCCCTCTGGCCTAGTACTAAACTGGCTTTATGGGAAACAGTGCCGGGGCAAGGATCCAACGTGGTAGTCTTTGCTCTGCTGAAACGACATTTCTTAAGCAAAGTAAATTAATTACAGGCCTTTGAGGGCTTAGCTCCTTTGGGACTAGGATTACACCTAAAACACTTCAAGATAGTAACTGTTTTTAGTCAAGTTAGACAAGGTACTCTTTTGTAACCTCAACTAAATGCTTTCTCTAAAAAGGAAATGAAGTTCACATGGTCTAGTGGGTCATTTTGGTGTCTCAAAGTTTTGCCCCTTCTAACTTTTATATTTATGATTTTATTTATTTATTTAAAAATTGAAATATAGTCAGTTTGCAATGTTGTATTAATTTCTGGTGTACAGCATAGTGATTCAGTTATACAAATGTATATATATTATTTTTATATTCTTTTTTATTATAGGCTATACAAGGTATTGAATATAGTTCCCTGTGCTATACAGTAGGACCTTGTTATTTATCTATTTTATATATAGTAGTTAGTATCTGCAAAACCTGAACTCCCAATTTATCCCTCCCCATCCCCTTCCCACCCTGGTAACCATAAGTTTGTTTTCTATGTCTGTGAGTCTGTCTCTGTTTTGGAAATAAGCTCATTTGCATCCTCTTTTTGGATTCCACATATAAGCCATATCATGGATGGACCTGGAGATTGTCAAACTAAGTGAAGTAAGTCAGAAAGAGAAAGAAAAATACCATATCCCCCTTCTAATGTAATGATGTGAAAGTATGCTAGGTCTGCCATAAGAGGTTACTATGAACCAGGTAGTGATGAATGTTAATTGACTCAAAACAATACAAAAAATGATATATGATGTATCTGTATATGTGAGTAGGTTTATACTGAATATAGTGAGGGTACTAGCTCTAACATCACAGGTAAATTACTTACCATTTCTGGCCTCATCTGCAAAACAGTAAAACTAGTATCTTCCTCATCGGACATTGGGAGGATTAAAAGAATTAATTTTAATAAAGCATTTAAAATGATGCTTAACACATGGTACACCCTCAACAAACATAAACAACTATTACATTTGCATCAGCCAGTATTTTTTCTTTCTTGGCAAAATGTGTCAATTAACATAATCAAAGCTCTTTGAGATGATATCCTGGTGGACGTTGAGATGTTTTACTGTGTAAGGTGCCTTCTCCTAGCAAAACCTATAAAAACCCTTAGGAGTTATTCCAAAAACAAAGAGAAACAAGTCACACAGAGAGAGATACACTTAGCAGCAATGAATCTTTATGAATGTCCTTAAAGACAGTTCATGCAGGGACTCAGAAATCACCTCCATGGTAGAAATTTCACTGTAAACTTTTATCCAGATATTTGCCAGTGTTTATTTTAATTAGATAGCTGAATGGGCTATTTGGTGGGGCAGGGCTGGGGCCACAGCTGGAAGCTGGAAGGAATTGACTAGAAGCATGAAGTGTAAACAAACAGTGGGTCAAAGTTCAGGGGGAGACTGGATAAGAGGGGCTAGAGGGGAGGTGAATTTTGAGTAGGGTTTACCCATCTATCTCCCTTTAGACTGTGAGCAACGTGAGAGCAGGGGCCCCATGTATTAATCATCTCTCAAGGCTGAAGATGATTCAGTAAATATTTATTGATGGCACTGAATAGAATTAAAATTAAGCAGACCAGAAACGGTGTCAAGGATTCTGAAGCAAGCAGGAGAGAACAGGCAGAGTGGATTCCTACAGAGTGTCTGGGAACAGTGTCCCTGAATGCTGTAGAGACAGATGGGTGCATGGAATTGGCAAAACTCTGTGAGAAAAAAATAGACCACAAAACATTGCAGAAAATTTGGAAAAACTATTTCTAATCATATCTCACTACTAACAACTACTGTCATTTTTGTTTATTCCCTTGTAGTGGTGGTGATGTGGTGGTTGTCCATATGTATATTACTTTTCATTCATTAATTCGTTCAACAAATGTTTACCGAGCACACGTGCCAGGCATGTTCCATACATGGTTGTACGTGGTTGCGATCAGAATTTGCATACCATTTGGTTGCCTGCCTCTCCACTTACTGTAGCATAAGCCGGTATTTCCCTCATGTGTTTTGCTGAGCACAAGCTACTCCAGGAAAGAAAGCTTCTCCAAGGGCTTGGGAACACTGCAATTTAGAGCCTTCTCTCAGCATTTCACAACTGAATTTCCTTTCTTGGTTGTTCCTTCTCTATCAGGTACCTAAACATTGGACGGCCCCAGGACTCATCCTGGGCCCCTCTTCTCTGTTTACTTTTGCTCCTAAGTAAAGTCATCCAGTCTCAAGGCTTTAAACGATCAATGTTCCAAGGACTCTCAAATTTCTCTGCAGCCCTGACCACTGCCCTGAACTGCTGATCTGTATATCCAGTGGTCCTCCTGGCATCACCACCTGGATGTCTAATAGGCAACTCAGACTTAATATATATAAAGCATAACCACTTGTTCCTCTGCCCCTCCCAAACCTGCGCTTTCTCAAATCTTTGCCATCCTAGTAAATGGCACCACCATCCATGCAGCTGCTAAAACCCCAAACCTAAGTTATTCTTTAATTTTTTAAATTTATTTTTTAATTTTTATTGAAGTATAGTTGATTTACAATGTTGTGTTAGTTTCTGGTGTACAGCATAGTGATTCAGCTATGTGTATATATATATATATATATATTCTTTTTCATTATGAGTGATTACAAGATATTGAATGTAGTTCCCCGTGCTGTACAGTAGGACTTTGTTGTTTATCTATTTTATATATAGTAGTCAGTATCAGTTAATTCCATACTCCTAGTTTGTCCCTCCCCCTCTCCCTTTCCCCTTTGGTAACTGTAAGTTTGTTTCGTATGTCTGTGAGTCTCTTTTCTGTTTTGTAAATTAGTTTTTTTGTATCATTGTTTTAAAATTCCACATATAAGTGGTATCATGTGATACTTGTCTTTCTCTAACTTATTGCACTTAGTATGATAATCTCTGGGTCCATCCATGTTGCTACAAATGGCGTTATTAAATCTGGTATTAAAAAGACCTGTTAGTAATGTCCTATGTGTTTTGGGAAAAAATACTTGGAGAAATGCTAGCATAAGTATTTTTTATGTTGCAGTGTAATGGAGTGAAAATAAAGGAGGTTTCATATTCAGACAGATATGTACTGAAATGTGAGTTCTGTCCCTCACTAGCTGTGTGATCTTTGACAAGTTAATTTGCTTCTCTGAGCTTCAGTTTCTCTGTATTTATTTATTTATGTATTTATTTGGGGGGGGCAGGTAATTAGGTTTATTTAGGCACTGGGGATTGAACGTAGGACCATGCTAAGCATGCACTCTACCACTGAGCTATGAGCACCCCACCCCCAGTTTGCACATATTTAAATGGAAGTAACAATAAAAGACTTTGGAGGTGGCTGCATTAAACTAGATAAAGTAATGCACTTAGTATAGTACATGTTAAAAAGTATCACTAAATAAATGTTAGTTTCCTTCCTTCCCCATTATCGTAATAATGATTTTTACTTAGTAGTGCTTAACAAAGTTTATTCCATGGTTTCTCTGTTGAGGGATACTTGAGTCACTTCCAGACTCGTTCATATAACCTTTTCCTCCCTTTGCATAATTTTCCTAGAATAGATTTCCAGAAGTAGGATACTGAGTGAAATGGTATGAGCCTTTACAATTTCCTGGTGCATCCTGCCAGATTTTATTTTAAAGGGATGGTGTTTATTCCTAGCGTTAGCAGCCAGTAACTCCAGGCAGCAATTTGGTACTCTTTCCAGCCTGACATATTGTGATTTCTTCCGCCTCCCCTCAATTTTTGCTACTATAATAGGCAAAAAATGGCCATTCAGTTTTTTAAATTTTGTATGTCTTTGCTCATTAAGGAAGAGTAGACATTTCAACATATGTTTGCCTCCTAATAGTATTCTCTTCTGTTTGTGCCTTCGGTCATTTTCCTCTTGTGCAAGCGTATTCCTTTCACGGCTGCAAGGGCCCAGGCTAGTGGCTCTCAGCTCTGCTCTGATGTGTCCTGCAGAGCACTGTAGTCTACTCTCTTTGGAAATTCGGCAGCTTATTCTCTCCTGGTTTGCCAATCTGCCGTCTTTCCTAAACTCCTTTTCCTGCAGCCCTTTCCTTAAATTTGGTGGAACTCAGAATTGTATCCTGGGTCTTTCAAAAATGTTCTTATTGTCAAATATAACACACACAATGCATACAGGAAGTGCTTAAAACAAATATACACTTTGTACACTTGTAAAAATATTTACAAGTGAACACTAGTGTGACCGTCACCCAGATCCCCAAATAGAACTTTGCCAGCGCCCTAGAAGCCTCCCCTGTGTCCTCACCGATTACAATTTAGCCCTTCTCTTACAAGGAGCCACACTCTTAACTTTAAAAAAAATTAATTTATTTTTTGTTTGGGGGGATAATTAGATTTACTTATTTATTTGTTTAATGGAGGTACTGGGGATTGAACCCAGGACCTCATGCATGCTAAGCATGCGCTCTACCTCTGAGCTATACCCTCCCCTCTATTCATTGTCCTCTGGATGGACTTGTTAGGTAGTTTCCAGTTTGGGCTGTTCTGTGCGATGCTGCTGTGAATCTTCTGTATATCTTTTGGGAAAGACAGGTACACGTTTCTCTAGGATATATAGCTAGGAGTGGAATTGCTAAGTCCTGGGGGCTGTGTACCTTCAACTTGAATAGATAAAGACAAACTGTTTTCCAAAGTGGTTGAACCAGTTTAGATTCCCCACCAGCAGTGTATCAGAGTCTCTATTCCTCTACATCTTCCTCAACACTAGTTACTGTTGGACCTAAAAATATTTTGCCAGTCTGGTGGATGTGAAATGATGTGTGTGTGTGTTTGTGTGTGTGTTTGTGTGTTTTACAGCTTTGTTGACGTATAGTTGACGTATGCCAAACTGTACATATTTATCTATTTATTTATTGAAATATAGTTGGTTTACAATGTTGTGCTAGTTTCTGCTGTACACCAAAGTGATTCAGTTACACACACACACACACACATATATATATATATACCTATTCTTTTTCATATTCTTTTCCATTATGGTTATTACAGGATATTGAATATAGTTCCCTGTGCTATACAATAGGACCTTATAGTTTATCTGTTTCATATGTAGTAGTTTGTATCTGTTAATTCTGAACTCCTAATTTATCTACCCCCCCCCTTCCCCTTTGGTAACTGTAAGTTTGTTTTCTATGTCTGTGAATCTCTTTCCGTTTTGTAAATAAGTTCATTTGTGTCATATTTTAGATTCCACATATAAGTGATATCATATGGTATTTTTCTTTCTCTGTCTGGCTTACTTCACTTAGAATGACAATCTCCAGGTCCATCCATGCTGCTGCAAATGGCATTATTTTATTCTTTTTATGGCTGAGTAGTATTCCATTGTATAAATGTACCACATCTTTTTTATCCAGTCATCTGTCGATGGACATTTAGGTTGTTTCCATGTCTTGGCCTATTGTACATGGTGCTGTTGTGAACATTGGGGTGCATGTATCTTTTCAAAGTATAGTTTTCTCTGGATATATGCCCAAGAGTGGTATTGCTGGGTTATATGGTCACTCTATTTTTAGTTTTTAGGGAACCTCCATACTGTTTTCCATAGTGGCTGCACTAATTTACATTCCCACCAACAGCGTGGGAGGGTTTCCTTTTCTCCACACCCTCTCCAGCATTTATTACTTGTAGACTTTTAAATGATGGACATTCTGACTGGTGTAAGTTGGTACCTCACTGTGCTTTTTATTTGTATTTCTCTGATAATTAGCGATCTTGAGCATTTTTTCATGTGTCTACTTGCCATCTGTATGTCTTCTTTGGAGAAATGTCTGTTCAGGTCTTCTGCCCACTTTTTGACTGAGTTGTTTGTTTTTTTGTTACTGAGTTGTATGAGCTGTTTTTATATTGTGGAAGTTAAGCCCTTGTCAGTCATATTGTTTGCAAATATTTTCTCCCAGTCCATAAGTTGTCTTTTCATTTTGTTAATGGTTTCGTTTGCTGTGCAAAAGCTTATAAGTTTGATTATGTCCCATTTGTTTACTTTTGCTTTTATGTCTATTGCCTTGGGAGACTGACCTAAGAAAACATTGGTACGATTTATATCAGAGAATGTTTTGCCTATGTTCTCTTCTAGGGGTTTTAAACTGCATATATTTAAAGTGACAATTTGATGAATAAACATCTGTGAAACTAGAACCACAATCATTCTAATGAACACACCCATCACCCCTGGTTCCCTGCCCTTTGAGGTGATCCACCCTCCCTCACTCTTCACTTCTCTGATGATAGATGAGGTTAAGCATCCTTTCATGCTATTGGATATTTGGAGTTCTTTTTTTTTTTTTTTGAACATTTTCAGGGGGATAATTAGGTTTATTTATTTACTTATTTTCATTTCTTTACTTTTTAGTTGAATGGAGTTCTTTTATCATGAGCCCATACAATTCCCTTGCCCCTTTTTCTATTGAGTTTTCTTTTTATTACTAATTTGTAGGAGTTCTTTGTGTATTCTGAACGCTAGTCTTTTGTTGGCTTTATGTGTTGCAAATATCTCTTCCTTTTCATGGCCTGCCTTTTCACTCTTTAAATGGTATCCTAATTTTAAACTGGGTGAGTTTTATCAATTTTCCTTCATAGTCAGTGCTTTTGTGTCTTATTTAAGAACTCCTTCTCAACTCTGAGGTCATGAAGATATTTTCGTGTATTATCTTCCATCAGCTTTGTATTCTTGCTGTTCATGTTTAGGTGTTTACCTGCCTGGAACTGATTTCTTAGTATGATGTGAGGCTCATTTTTTATCAAGTGAATTAAAGAAAATAGAATGATAGGCATCTCAGTATTTATTGAGCCCCTATGGCCACAAAGAAAATGAAGAATAAAGAGATACAAGAGATATTTATGTGGAAGACTCAGCAAAGCTTATTGGATGTAGGAGAAAAGAAGAAATATCTAGGAAGATGGCTGGGCCTCTAGTTTGTGCAGATGAGTGGATGGTGATACAATTCACTGAGGGAGGAACCGTAGGGAGGAGGCAGTAGATGTGGCTGAGGACAACACAGGGAAACCTTGTAAAGGAGAAGGTGGAGAAAGCCTGGAACCCATGGCTGAGGACTCCAACACTTAAAGGCAGAGTGGAGGGAGAAGCAAAGGAAATTGTGAAGGCATGATCAGATAGGTGAGTGGGGAAACCAAGAGAGTGCAGTGTTTAGGAGGCCAAAGGAAGAAGCTTTCTGAGAAGGAAGTGGTGGCCAACAGTAAGTACCAAGTGCTTCAAGGTAAAAGATAGGACTGAAAGCATCACTGGATTTTTTTGACATGGAGGTCCTGAGTGGTCCTCAGGACAGCAGGTGGACTTGGTAAAGGGAGGGGAGCGGAAGTCAGAGCAGAGCAGATAGAGTTGTGAGCAGGCAGCACACAGGGAACAGAGCTGGTCAGTGCCGACAGTTCTTTCATGATGTTAATTTTTTTCCTTGTTCAGTATCGATTGGTTTTATATTTCTTGTTTTGAGATTAAGCACAATCGGAGAATAGATAACTTTCCTTAGGAAAATTTGGCTGAGGTATTTGAGTTTTTACATGTGTAAATAACATGACTTCTAAGTTGTAAGTGTTCACGAAATACTCTTTTACACAGCAGTGCACAGGTGAGATGTTTTATTCATGAAGGATCAAAATCCAAATTTGTTTTCATTATCAACCCTCAAAAGAAACAAATTAGCCATAAATGTAGTTAATGTTAAAGATTATCCTATCTTAACTGATTTTTTTTTTAAAAAAATTGAAGTATAGCTGACTTACAATGTTGTATTAGTTTCAGGTATATAGCAGAGTGATTTAGATACATATATTCTTTCTCAGATTCTTTTTCTTATAGGTTATTACAAGATACTGAATATAGTTTCCTGTGCTATACAGTAGGACCTTATTTATCTATTTTATATATGGTGGTGTGTATCTGTTAATCTCAAATTCCAAATTTATCCCGCCACCTCCTTCCCCCTTTGCTAACCACAAGTTTGTTTTCTATGCCTGTGAGTCTTTTTCTGTTTTGTAAATAAGTATCATTTGTATCATGATGTTAATTTTAATGGAAGGACATAAGGCACAAGATGGTAGCTGGAACACAATGTAAGGTCCAGGAAGAGTTATTTTTAGGATGAGAGATGTGGCTGTGTTTCTTTCCCACCAGAAGGAGTTAGGAGAAGGGAAGCCCAGGTCACCGTGGGGACCTCCACATTGTCTTATTATTTCCAGAGAGAGGGACCCCTCCCCCAAGAAGGCCACACCATTTCAGCTGATGACCTTGCTTCCTATTTCACTGAGAAATCAGAAGCAGCTGGAAATGAACTTCCTCAGGCTCCTACCCCCACACCAGTCCATATAGCCCATGCCTGTGCCCAAATACTCTGCCTTTTGTCCTGCTTCTATGGGAGAGCTGTCCTCACTCCAGTAAAAAGCCCACCAACCCTTCCTCCTGTGTTCAGGGTAATTATTCACTCTCACCTTTTCAAGGGCTTCTGCTTCTTCAACATTCCTTCACTACCAGACCCTTTCCAGCTGGATACAAATGAGCACCCATGTCTCCCATCCTAAAAATACTCCCTCACCTGTTTCCCCCACCAGTTAATGCTCCTATGTCTTGGCTCTCCTTCACAGCAAATCTCTTGAAAGGCTTGTCTGTAGTCATTCTCCTCGTGCCCTCTCTTCAACTGACTCCAACTGAGGTTCTGTTTTACAGCTCTCCTGAAACTACTCTTATCATCCATCCTACAAATCCAGTGGTCACTTCTCAGCCCTCATATTATTTGATCTCTCAGCAGCACTTGATGCAGCTGGTCACTCCTTCCCTTTTTATAAAACCTTCCATTTTGGCTTTCATTACACACATGCTCTTGGTTTTCTCCTGCTCTGTCTCCATGTTCTTTTTTTTTCAAAGGTTATATATTCTTTTTTTGTATATATATATATATATATATATATATATATATATATATATATATATATATATATATATTATTGAAGTATAGTCATTTTATAATGTTGTGTCAATTTCTGGTGTACAGCACAATGCTTCAGTCATACATGAACATACACACATTCCTTTTCATATTCTTTTTGTCTCCATGTTCTTTGATGACCTTCTTCTACCCAGCCTCCAAGTGTTGGAGGGCCCCACAGCTCTGTCTTCAATCTCTCCTCCATCTCCATTCTCTCCCTAGGTGAGCTCATATGGTACCATGGCATCAAATACACCTATACGTCATGGCTCCAAATTTATATCTCTAACCCTGACTTCTAAGCTCCAGGTTCACATATCCTGCTGTCTCCTTGATATTTCCATTTGTATAACTAATAGGAATCACAAACTTAATGTGTTCAAAGCACAACTTGGTTCCCTTCGGCTCAAACATCACCTTCTGACAAATGCCTTCCCTGACCACCTTACCCAAAATGGTTCTCCCCTATTACCTTCTTTTTTTTTATTATTTTTTTATTACTTTTAGGGGGGAAGTTGTTATGTCTATTTATTTATTTATTATTAGGTTTTTTTTTTTAAAATAGAGGTACTGGGGATTGAACCCAGGACCTCGTGCATGCTAATCATGCACTCTGCCATTTGAGCTATGTTCTCCCCCCGCCATTACTTTCTATTGTAAAAGCCTATTGTATTTCCTGAATAACCTAAAATCATCGTGCTTGTTTGTTTACTGATGTGTGTCTGTTCTCTCACATGAGAAAGTAATCTCCTTAAAGACAGGAGCCTTGACTACTGTTTTGCTCACCTTTATAGTCCCAGCTCCTAGCAGAGTGCCTCTTGTATAGCAGGTGCTCAGCTAATATTTGTTGATTAAATGTTGATTGAAAAGGAGAAGTTGGAGACACAAGGTAGAGAGGGGATAAGGAGGTGTGCACACACAGGTGGGATTGTGGACTTGTTGTTAGGAAGGTCAGGGACTTCCTGTCTGATGGTTTCTACTGCCTCTGAGAAGCAGGTGGCAAATCATCTGCTGGAGAGGTAGCAGGGAGGGGAGACTAGTGGAGGGTTCTGAGTTTGAGGAGAGTGGGCATTTGGGGTTGTGATGAACGGGAGACAGAGCTGTTTGTGTGTCAGAAGCCTTTTTTTTTTTTTTTTTTTTGAGTAGAGCTGAAGGCCCATTTTGGTAGGAGAACAGCAGTTTGCATGGCTGTGTGTGGTCTTCCCTAGCAGCCTGGGTGTGGGAACAGAGAATGTGGGCAGTTGGCTTGATCCAGGTGGGGTTGCACTTGGCGGGTGGGAGGAAGGACAATGGAACTAAGGTAGTTGAGGATGTTTGCAAGAGAGTGGTCAAAATGCTAGACCTGAACTAATTGGGGTAGAAGTTAAAATAGAGAGAAGGGCTGTAATAGAAAGAAAAAGTATACTGATCTCCATGAGAGCAGGGATTCTGTTTGTCATATTCAAAGCTGTATCTCCAGTACTTAATGCAGTGTCTGGTGTGTTAGATGCCTACTAAATATTGAATGAATGAATGGGTTAAGTTATTGGAAGTCTCAAGGAAGTTGAACGGTGACATGGAGTAATGGAATAAGAGTTGGAAAGCTAGGAGGTTGTGTGAGACTGAAGTTAAGACTTCAGCGATATAGCAATTCTGGAGGACAACAAGGTCCATTTGTGACCTTGAGAGTGGGTGACTGGAGTGGAAAAGGGAGGCCATCAGAGGTGAGCAGGCCAAAGGAAGGAGAAGCCAGGGATTTGCAGTGCATCTTCCACATGAAGGTTGAAGTGACCCCAGATTTGGGCAAGTCTAGGAGTGGAGAGGAAGACTGAATGAACGGGAGTGATTGAGAGGTTCAGCAATCATGGGCTAGAAGGTACAGTGGGGAGTAAGAAAGGGATCCACTCCACCTCCAGATGCAGAAGTATTTGGGGAGGGAAAGAATCTATAGAAGTGGGGTTCTCAGGGGAGAGCCAGGTCTCAGTAAAGGAATGTGTAGGGAAGGCTTTCTGTTGGGATTGTAGGGGTAATTATTAATCCCTAGAATTAGGGTTCTAGTGGGCACAGTTGAAAAGCATGGGAGGAAGGGGGCACTGGAAGGTTGGGTAGAAGAGCGGGAGCTTACAGCAGGATGAAGTCAGTATTGCTCCATGAGGACAGGCATGGTGTCTCTGTTGGTCCCTGCTCTACCCTCAGCACCAAGCGCTCTGCTGGGCATGTAGAAGGAGCTCGTCACATTTTTGCTGACTGGATGAATAAAAGAAGTGACTGGAGGAACATACGATGCCTGGCCCATTGCAAGTGCTTGATAGATGCTCATGCCATTTTATTCCTGGTATCTTGCGATGGATTGACTTATCGCTTTGCATCTGTGACATGCCCTTGGAGAAGGTTTGTTAATGGGCATTAATGAGGCTTGTGAAACACAAGTCCAATTAAGGCTACTGGCATGTATCCGAAGATGACAGCTACAATTTAAGAAAGTTATGAACCTCATCAAATGAACTGTAATCTCTCTGAGGGATGGAGTGGGAATCAGAAAATAAGAATTTGTTAGTGTTTCACCTGCACTGTTCCTGGGAGAAAGACACACTGGGGTGATGGACACAGAACCATGTTGCCCAGCTCCCCGTTCAAGGGCAGATGTTGCCCCGGTTGCTGGGAGTGCTGTCAGCAGGAACCATCTTTAGCTGTCAGCTCCTTCGAAGATTGCCTCAGCTGGAGAGAGCCACCTCACCCAAGGTCAGGCCCTTCCTAGGGTGGCCCACAGCCAAAGAATGAGTGAAGCAAGGGTGTGAAGGCCTGCCTTCTGCCTGTACAAGACAACAGGTCACGGTCACGTTAATGCCTGAGCTTGCCGTCAAGTCAGTCGAGGCTGTGTGGCGCCTATGTGGCTACCCTTTTCTCCTGCAGCCTAAGCCTGTTTTATTCCCTTCTCTCCCACTGATGTTAATCCCTAGATCAGTTCCTAATAAACATTCTGCACACCAAACTCCATCCGTGAGCCTGCTTCCTGGGGAACCCAACCTGCAACAACATCTTGGTGCAGAGGCCACAGGCTCAAATGCCTTTGGGAGCCTGGCAGGTGATAGAAATGAACGATGGTTGGGCTGGTTGGGCTTCATAGAACACAGAGTTGTGGGGAATTAGGTAAATTGGAGAGTTTGTGCCCCATCTACATTTTCAAAAATTAAAAACCAATATTGTGTATTCTGGACAATGTGTAAGAGCTCAGTTCCATTTCCAGGCCTCTGGTTTATGACCTGTGCTTTAAAGGTGTACTCTCTCTTCAGTTAATATACTGGACCCTGCCTTTGATGTCTTTTGTGAGTTTGGTCAGTGTGGGTCGGTCCCTCAAAGCTTTCCCAGCTCATAGTGGCGGGCACAAGGGGCTCAGACCCTGCCAGGGTCAACACTAGCCCCTGAAGCACAGGGTCTCACCGAGGTACTACTTGCCATGAGGCCCACCTCAAGCCAGCCTCCTTCTCTGACCCTGATCTTAAGTCTTAACACCTACCTTTGTCTGAGAGTAGCACTGGCCCCTCTCCCTTCCATTGTAAGCTTTCTAGGTTGTTTCTAGCTCTGTGGTGTCTTTTCAGAAGAGCAGCAGCCCGGTGATGTCAGGGGACCTGAGCTAGCAACGGGGCCTGGGGGGACAAGGATGCTGGCTGCAAGGGCCTCAGCCTTAGAGTCCTGAGCCAATTTGGAACAAAGAACAAAGCTCCTTTTGGATGGGAGCTGAGCCTTGAATATAGCTGTCACCATGTGCATGGTGGGACCGTACCCTTTTTGAGGGATGGAAGTGATCTGGGCCACATCTGGTGTGCATTTTCTGCTCCCAGCCCTGACTCACTCTGGTCTGCCCTGCTGGGTGGCTTCATTGAGCCAGGGAACAAAGAGGGAGTACATGCCCTGAGCACAGTTTCTACAGCAACCTCCTCCCCCCAGGAGCCTGATGACCGCCGCCCACTTCACCAGAGCCGAGCCTCGCCTCGCTGCGGCCCCTTGTTGCCTCCAGGAGCAGTTGAACTCGAATCCCTGAGACAAAGTCCTCAAACACGAATCACCTGCCCCAATAACGTAGGTTCACAGCTCGGTGGGCCAGATTTCTGCAAGACACTGTGTCCCACTTATCTGTTTTGGGTTCTCGGGTTTGTGAGAATCAAAGGCCATATTTGTGGGCCCCACACTTGTGTGGTTGGGAAAACACGCTCACGAAGTGGGCTTAGTGTTTGAATAAAGGCGTCATTGCTACAATGAAAACCAGAGGGTGAAACAGAAAACGATTTTTAACAGAAAAAGTTTATTTTAAGAAGACACAAACAGCTCTAGCTATATAAAGAGTACAGTTCAATTGCTGGTAGCAAGCCAGTAAGGAATGCTTTTTTTTTTTTTAAAGAAAAGAAAAAAAGGAAAAAGACAGAAAGATAAGAAAAACCCTTTGTAATATCACCCCACAGCAGGCTGTCTTCCATTTTGTGTTGGATTCTAAAAAGACTGGGATGACACTCTCCTAGTTTCTGCTGCTGCTTGTAATTTTTATCCAGGGATCCATTCTCATTACTGGGGCCGAGGGGTAGGGGGTGGTTTGCCTTATCTCTGCCTTCCAGTTTAGGATATTGGTCTGTAAATTCCTGTCTCCATTATTTTTCTTGAGTGTGTCATTGGCACTCAGTAAGCACTGAATGGTGAGTGCTAACTTAACAAAAGTCCTTCTCCTAACTATGCAGAGTAGGACTAGCCAGTCCTCCTTCCTCATTTTGCTTTTGGCAAGTGTAGTACTTTTGCTGCTTTCTAATCCAAGGTACAAGCCTGGTTCCCTTCCTAAGGCTGGAAATCTTAAACAAAAGGAAGAAAGAAACTATTTTGTGGATGCTTTCAAATTGAGAAATCCTAAAGTTCCTTGTGTCTCTGACTTTTTAAAATTTCAATTTCAGTATGTGGGTAGATCCCTGGGCTCAAATGACAGAAAGCAAACTAAAGGTCCCAAGAAGCAATTTACTTAGATGAAAAAAAAAATCCCACAGCCTGAGAAGTATGTCCAAGTGACTGAGTCTACATGGAATGAAATCCCTAGCTCTGTTTATGGTGGCCTGTCCAGAATTGCCCCAGAAGGAGTTTCTTCAAATGGCTTCCTGGGAGAAGCCAACACAAACGAGTGGAAAGAAGATTTCAAAAGATAAGAAAAGGGAAATGCCTCAGGAGCCCCCATCGTCTCCTTCTCCTTGACCAGCCCCATCAGACCTGAACCTGGACCAGAGAACTGGTAAGGGGACTGGATGGTGTGTGTACGTGCGCACGCGCGTGCACGCGCACGTGTGTGTGTGTGTGTGTGTTGTATACATCAGCCAACGGGGCTGTCACAGTCCAGCTGGAGAAACCACACACACATACAGGCACACACCTTCTCATTCACTCATATCCCCCGATATTCATATGAGCAAATGTGAAAATCTGAGCTTTACACACCCAAGGAGCACGAGAGGTAGAGACAGGAGTGAGATGGAGAAAGATGTGAAGAAGCTTTTAGGGAATCCTTTCAGAGGTTTGGAAAACAGGAGGTGGTGGTGTGTGGAATGCCTGCTGGCTGTGGTGCTGCATGGGGCGTCCCAAGGAGCCCACCCCTGGGGCTGGGGGTCTAGGAGGCAGAGGGTTTAGATAGGGAAAAAACCATGGACACTGAGCACCTTCTGTACCCAACAGGTTTCATTGCTGGGGCTGAGTCTAGAACAGGTCCAAATCACATTAGAAAATGGACACATGGACATTCTGGATTTTAAAACCAGCTATTGGAAACAAGAGAGCTGGTGAGTTTCCCGGGCAATTGTAGACTGAACTGGAATCTCCTGGCCTGGGCCACCAGACTTTCCAGAAACAGCCTTGAACTTGTGATGGCAGTATGGGGCGGGAGGTAGGGAACAGATGATCCAGGACAGAGGATTCCCCAACCACAGTTTGGTACAAAGGAAATAAGAAAACTCAGAAATCCATTCTTTCCTGCCAGCTCATCCCACACTCAAGGAAGCAGAGGCACATGGGCAAACCAGGACAGGAGATCTGGTGGAAAGAATGAGGGTTTCTACACTGAGGTAGTCAGAGAGAGAGACAGAGACAGAGAGAGAACAAGAGTCCATGAGGGGCATCTGTTGAAGATTACTGGTTGGCACTCACAGCCCGTCTCCACCCTGCTCTGCACCGGCCGGTCTGAAAGCACAGTAGATGGGAGGGCAGGGAGCCACATCATCCGGTCCACAACCCAGTCATCACATGGGTTCAGTCACAGAAATGCCCATCCCAGAAGACAGTCTGGACCAGGAATCAGCAAACTCTGACAAGCGGGCCGAATCCAGCTGCGGCTTTGTCTGACCCAAGAGCTAAGAATTGTCTTCACATTGTGAAAGTGTTGTAAAGCAAGCAAATGAACAGACAACAACAAAGAAGAAGGCTATCTTACAGAGACCATCTGTTGCCCACAAAGCCTAAAAGAGTTACTCTCTGTCCCTTTGCAGAAAAAGTTTGTCAACCTCTGGTTGAGATGATGAGGAAAATCCCACCCATCTCGGAGTGGTCCTGAAAAAGGAAACCAGAGGAAGTCCAGGAGAAGGACGGGGACAAGGAGAGTACCTGGAAATACCACTCCATATGACAGCACTGCCTGCAGCTCCGCTAGACCAGACTAGTGAGGTATGCATGGGCTATGGAAGGAGGCCTGAGAATAACTAAAAGAGTCATACTAAGGAACATTAGGCAAAGAATGTTCTGGAAAAGAGACTGAATGCACAGCTCAGTACTGAGTAGGGAATTCAGTTATTGTTTGATAAGATGGAGATAGTTTGAGCCCAGGGATTGACAAAATATCAAGCCAGGTGAAGTTTCTAGAACACAGCTAAGTATTTCATGAGCATCTAACAGTCTGAAACTATCTGATAAAGTTTAAGAAGGAAAGGATAAAATAAATGGTAGGAGAGCCTATATTGGTTTGCCCTACTTTAAATAAAAACCAATTATAAAAGTTTACACTGAAAAAACAGTTGAGACATTAGGGAACATTGACAGGAGGATTTCTCATTTTTCAAAGGCAGTCACCAGAAAAGTCCCTTACATAGGCGGCTTCTCTACTGGAAAATGGAATTTTATCTATGAAATTTCATTTTTCAAATAACTTTTAGGGAAAACATCGGGTGTATAAAGTAGGGCACATACATTGAATTTGGAGGGAAATGAATATTTCTAAACTGAAAATCAGATTTGTCTTTGGATTCATGAACTGAAGAACTCTTGAACATTTTCCTTACAGTATATATATTGTTTGCTGAAATACCTGGGAAATTCATGTGCCATAAAAGTAGAAGACAGCTGTGGGTCTTCTCTAAATGCAGTGCTTTGGATGAAAAAACACTGAGCCCAGAGGCAGAAGACCTGGGGTTTTGGCTGGGCCCTGCCACTGTGTGACCTTGTGTAAGTTATCTGACTTGCTGGGCCTCAGTTTCCTCATCTGTAAAGTGAGTGGTTGGTTCCTTTCAGTTCTAACATTCCATGACTATAGATAAATATAGAAATAAGATAAATACAACAATCTAGAAATAAGAAATATTCCCCAAAGTAAGCTTTGGAGTCAGTAGAAAAAAGTAGCAATGAAATATAATAAAAAGAATAAAATTTTAACTACTAGCCAGAGTAAATATATCTCATTTAAAAATTAATGAAAAGATTTGTAATTTACAATTGATCAGGAGAGGTAAGAAGATACATATTGATATTTCTTCACCATCATACATATTATGGAGGAGGAAATGAGTGTGAGGTGACTTGTACAATGAGCACGATGCTGCGTTTGCATGCAGAACATTTCATAAAATTGGACGTTAGAAAAAAAAAAAGCTCAACACCACGTAAGGAATACAATTCTGTAAAGCTTGGCATTAAAGAGAGAGGAGTTAACTGGTTATCCCAGTTCAGATTTTCTTTGCGGATTTGTTGATTTCAAATCCCACTCATAGGCAACAGCTTAAAATCAAATCTACTTCTGCCAGAGCCCTCTTGGAGAACAGCTACCACAGTGAAGACAGGCATTCAAGGGTTGGCAATACCAAACAAACGCAACACCTTTTCCTTTTTCCTATTTGAGAATTAAAAAGAACTTTTTTTAAAAGCCAGAAACAGGCCAGATGTGCCAGCTAAGTCAACTTAAAGGTTTTGCAGATTGAGCAAGTAGTTGATTCACTCTGATAATTTCTTAACACCGAAGAAACATATCTGACCAACGTGACAGTATACATCACGTGGCCAGAGACTGATCACGTAACAACAGCAGAAACGTTGGAAAAGGTTGGAATCATTTGAAGAGTCGTGGCTATGATTTAGGGGCTTGAAGAAGTAACATCACCGGAACACACACACACACAAACACACACACAGGCACACACACATGCACACATATTCTAGGGATGCAGCTGCTGCTGGTCCTGGGACCACACTTTTGAGAACCACTGGCCTAGATTTTTGGCTTTATTGAACGTAAGTATATACCCATTTCACATAACCCATGACTTATGCAAATTTCATTTTTGCTAAATTTATTCAAAGTGCCTCAAATATGTGTCTCTAACCATTTACTACTCTAGTCCTCCACAGATGTTTTAGAGTATTCTAAAACGTTGTTTATTTCATCTCCTTGTTAAAATCCTTATAGTTTTTGCTGCCCTTTGACAAAGGCAGTTCTTTGTACCTCTCATCCTTTTAAATCCCTAATAGTTTAGTCACTTATAGCTGAAATACACGCAAAGGCTTTGGAGGGACTGGGTGCTCTGGACTAGATCTGGTCTCATTCTCACAACAAGGAGAAGTGGTAGCACAAAGCACAGACTGGGGTTGGGGGAAGCTGAGGCTGCGTGCAGTAAAGTTGCACCTGAAAGAAGTTTAATAATCACCACTGATAGGGGACAGCTGACATTGATCTGACATTGATTGGACAGTTTCACCTTTCACAAACAGGACACATTGTCACAAATTCTTTAAATCCTTGTGTTCTTTACTCAAATGATAAGTAGTATTAATTCCATTTGTGTAAAGATGTTAAGGTACAATATGAATTATCTAGGCTTTCTCAGTGGCTTAGTAGCCATCTCTGAGAGTCTGTTGGTCGTAACCAGACTGAATAACACTGGGAATCAGGAGAATGTAATCGACCATCAGCAATTTACTAAGATAGTTCCAGGAGATTAAGGTATTTTCTATATTCTGGAGTTAGTCATCAGGGAATTTGACCCTTCCATGGTGAAAATACACTTCTGCAACTGATTGATGCCTAAAAATTCTACAAGTAGAACGTCATTCCTTTGGCTTAAGGCTTTTTCCCTGTTAAAATGCAAGTGACCCTCCAAAGAGGTATCATTAAGCCTTACAATCTCAAAGTAAAGGAATTTATCCCTTTCCTGAGAGCATGCTTTTCTTAGCGAGGAGAAGGACAAACAAGGAGGCACTCAGGAGATTTGGTGCCGAGAAGCAAAGTCTGGGGAGAATGGAACAGAGAGAGGAAATGGAGGATCCAAATGACAGACCTCCAACTCATTCGCTATTTTGCTGAAGGGCTAGTCTCTGTCAGTATTCCTGCTGAATTGGGTGCTAACTTGCCACTTGGAGCAGGTGACTTAGAAATCAGCCACGTTTTCTGATAATATTGAAGAGTCTTTGATGTATAGGCATATAAAGGTTTAGAGCAATGGAAAAATAGATGGCAATAAAACATCTGCTGCAACAACAGATAGGGAGTTATCTGCACCCCTACAAAAAAAAAAAAAAACCCAAACAGAATAACCATGCATGCCCATAGGAAGAAGATAAACTGATATTACTTTATAGGGTGCAAATTGCAGGGCCGGGACGAGGGTAAGGCACTTGCATGGCCCTGAGAGTGGGTGCCTCCTTAAGTTTTGCACTCTGGGTGCCTCACTTACCTCACTCTAGTCCTGGCCCTGGCAAATCATATTAAAGTGAAGGCTTGCCATTGTGTTACAGGCTTGGTGATAATGGAAGGCTGCATTGACAGAGCCCTGACTGTGAACTCATCTTTTTAGCGGGTGGTTTGTTTCTGAGGAAGAGAGCAGGTGCATGGACAGATCTGCTCATACCAATGGGGCCAGAGGGACCATGAATCCCACCTGCGATGTCAGAGCATTAAAATGGGTATCCAGTGACGCACTTGTAAAAGCCTTGCAGACTACTCTCTGTCTTCGCACATTCAAGGTAATGTTTCCAGATCAACTGTTCAATTTGTGGTCAGGAACAGCTAACATGAACCATCTGGCTGCCTGCGATCTTGCCTCCTTAAAGGGTGAGCTATCAGCTGGGCAGGCAGTTCATAGGACTTGGGGCTGAAGGACAAGTAGGGGCCAGGTGGGAGGTCCAGGCGAGAGACTGAGGCAGGCAAAGTAGAGGAGACAGCAGCGAAGTTTCGTGTTGTGCTGAGAATGACTAGCTTTCAACCCTCAACTTTGGAACCACAAATACGAGACGACTACCCACCAAGTGCAAAGCACTCTTAGCTACTGATTAACCTCCTGCCCTGGGAACGACTCCCTCTCCTCCCTACTAGATGGAAGTCAGTCCAGCAGAGCCACCTACTGCTATTGGTTGGAATCAGAGGAAACAAAGGGACAGACACAACTTGCATTGGAAGCTGACCTCCTGGGGCCAACTTCATTTCACCTGAACCCCTTCTATATTCTACCTTCAAAAATGATCATCATTATTATTCACACTACTAATAGGGGCTAGTAGTAGGTTCTCTGAAAGCCTTCCTGGAGGGCTTTCAACCTCTCTTCCCTAGTCTTGGCAAGAGTAGTGGTATAAGGCAGCAAACCTTGTGGTAAGTGCCTGGGTAGTGGGGAGAGTTGGTGCTCTGATAACCAAGTGGAGGTGAGAAGTTGTGTTAGGACTAGAGAGATGGTCGGTATCATGTTTGTCAAAGATTGGTAGACATTCTACAGTTTGGTCCACTTGTCAAATGTTAAGTGACCATTTCCAGTCCTCAGTGTTAACTCTGACCACACCATCCCTGCCCTGAATCCTCTCGTACTAATGGGAACACCACTGGGCATTGGAGGGTCATAGCGAGGATGTAGACAACCTTCTAAAATTTCCAGGCATACGGAGTACTGCAGAGGAAAGCAAGACTCAAGGCAATTGAAAACCACCAAGGTGTCTGGATATTCAACTTTAGAATTTTGGGGGAAAATCACCAGATGTGGCAAGGTGAGGGGAGAGGCAAAACCCACCAGAAGTTGCAAACAAGAAGCTCCCAGAAAAATCAGCAGCGGTAACATGCCCTATACCACGTGAGTCTCATACTCAGCTTTGGAGCTCAACTGTGGGCAGTGGTTCCCGAGGGGAGGGTCTCCGGGGCCTTTCACTTTTGTTAAGCAAAAGCATGAAACACTCCTTCATTTCCCCACAGAGGAAAATGTTTCTATCTTTTGGAATTCTCAGTCTAGGACAGACAATTTTGGCATTCATATATAAATGAAGGCCAGGAATGCATCTTCTTTTATTTCAGGCAGAACCCCTGAAATGTGGTCAGGACCTTTGAACCAAATAGTTGGAATGCTTTCAAAAGCAACTGGGCTTTCACTAACTATTTATTGTTTTAAGTGGCTTCTGTCTAAATCAGGGGGAGGTGCTGATGGCAAGAGAGTTGCTGGGCCTGGCCTGGACTTGGAAGTCTAGAATTCAGAACTGTACCAACCAAGGGCCCAGGCCTAGGGCTTCAACGTGAGAGGGCCAAGTCCTCTCAGCACTCAGTGTGGTTTTCCAGCTGCTCTGTCCGCTGTAGAGGCAGTTGGGCTAAGAGCGTGCTCCTCATTGGTGCACACTAAGACCTATCAAAATCAAGATCTGCTTGTCTCTGGGGCAGTTTCCAAATCCCCCAGGAGGTTGACCAATGAATCTGTTGGGTAGGGGGTGAAGGAGGAGGGGGTTGGGGAACCCTCTTTGGGAAGCATGCTACAATTTCATTTGACTTTCTTTTTTCCCTCTTGGGAACGGTGGACAATTCATCCTCCATTATTGGCCATTTTCTTTGTTCAAGTCTGTCTGAATTTCCTCCCTCGACCTCCCAGAAAGCAGTCATATGAAAATCAAATGAATCATGGCTCTTGCTCTGTGTAGAAAACTGAACTGACAAGAATAGATAGTGACTATAAGCTTTGGCAGAGGGTGGGGGGAAGGGATCACAATGACTGTTCTGGGGCTCTGTCAGCCTCCCATTTACCCCAGTTCTTACGCTCTCCCCCAACATGGTTAATTGAAAACTGGTCAAAAGGTAGAACCGAAATGGCCAAAAGTAGCCCTTTTTGGTGTGTGTGTGACAGGCCATTGCAACTTGCAAGGCTGCCTTTTTAGATTTTGGATATATCCTTTTAGTCTGTACCCTGTTGGTTTGGGAACAGAATAAGATTTCTTTTAAACAAAACCAAACCATCCACAAACCACAATCTGGACTGAATGGTGGTGGGCAAGTTACACTTACTTCCTCTCCTCCTGGAGCCTTTGATGATGCTGTTCCTTCAGCTAATGACTTCCTGTAATGAATGCTATATGCCAATGAAACGAGAGTTCTTCGAATGCAGTATGAGCTGGGCACAGACACTAGCTATCATTGTTGACAGACACTTGAAGGATCTCAAGGCGCATGTGCGAGTGAACAAATGGTGGCCTCGTTTGTTGGCTGAACTTGGTTCACCCAAAGCAACGCAGTCCTGACCTTTTGTGGCAAAGGGGCGGGGAGTGGGGATGGGGGGCAGGGGTCTATATGTTTACTGAAACTCATCACCCTGATCTCCGTGTAGACAATCAAACTGAAAAAGGCCTAAAGTTCAGGACAGAGTCACATTCATATTTTGCCATCCAATCAACCCCATGCCGAAATAAGTGCACACCTGCAAGCCTATCGCAGGGGAGAGTTAAATTGTGGTTGAAGAGGCATCAGAGTCCTGTTTCTCCATGCAAGGCCAGCCAGGCCTCCCCGGGAAAGTGAATAATCAGCCGTGGCACCCTATGTCCCCTGGGTTTGGCAGCCCCCAGTCTGCTCTCTCACTGTGCCCCTCAGTGACAGGAGCCAGGGATGGAGCATCCTAGTCATTGATTGAAAAGATGGTGCACATGCCCTTGCATCTGAGAATTTCTTCTTAGTGCATACCGCTGGGGACAAATAAGGAGAAAATCGGCAGTCAGTAATGGCAAGATTCGAAGGATGAAAACGCAAATGTCTGAAGATGATTAAAGTGCCTGATGATTTGAGTTCTAGATGTGGCCTCTCTCCTGCTGTCCGGAGCGTGAGTTAATGTAATAGAAATGTAGGCTCTTGTGTTCTTTCCATGGTTCCTTTTTAAAACCCTTTGTCTCTTCCCCCTTCTCTCCTCAAGTTTAATAACTAAACCCTGTTTGGTGAACCCAGGGCTTAGGTACTGGGGTTATCGGTGGTTTCATAGTCTTTTGAAAACTGTGCAATAATTCGCCGAGCCAGTGGGTTAGTGGTCTTCAGCAGTTCGGCTGCTGAGGGGCGGGACCTTGTTGTTGCCTTGCTCCCCTTCTTCTGTAGCAAAGCCTTGAAGTCATCGTTTCTGCCAGCATCTAGGTTGGCACTGCCGCTCGACCCTGCAGAGGCAGCGGGCTCACTGACGGGAGACTCTGCCGTGCTCCTTATCGGTGAGTGGGAGCTGGGTCTGCTGCTGCTGGCAAATGCCTCCCCAGGTTCCTTCCAGCCAAGCAGCTTCCTTTTGGACCTAAATGACAGAAAGTTTGCTTGGGGTGAATTCTTGTGGCAGACACTTCCTAATGCTTCCTATAACTTCATGAACGCCAGTGATGTGATGTGTGAACTTGTATATGGCAGCCTCGCAAGCAGTCATGCTTACCAGCTTTCTCTCTCTCTGCTAAGTCCTCAGAACCCCTGACTGGTCCCCTGTCCCTATACTCCTTTCAATGCCCACAGCTAGTGTCACTTGGCCAGTGCCTGCAGGCTCGGTCCTGCCCAGGTTCTGGGACCAAGGGAGAATTTAAGGAATCAAAGCTAGTAGCTCAGTGACTCTGAATCAAGACAGCCTGGGAACTGATCCTGTTGTGAACTGGTGCTCCAGCTCCACTAACTGGGCTTTTCCCAGTTTCCTCGTCACTGAGCCCCTGCTTTATGCCCCTGTCCAATAACTGGGTCCCCATCTAGTCCCCCTTTGCCTAAGTTCCTGCTTTGATGCTCGGCCTGATGCCCCACTTCACTTCTTGAGATTTTTTTGGTACAAGGAATTCTGTGAAGGGTTAAATGTCTCTGACTGCTGGCAGAGCTGTGAGAGAGCAGATGGAGCCACAATAGGCCGAGCGGTTGCTAGGAGACGAGGGGCCTCTCACTCAGCACCTGGTCCTCCCTTCCCTGCCCGCCCCTCCTCCACTCCACCCAAAGATGTCAGTGAATTGGAGACATGAGGCCCTGGACTACGTTCACATGCGTGGGTATCTCAACTTAGTCTCCAGTTTCCATTCTAATGACTGCTTAGAGGTAGCAGTTTTTCTTTTGGTATAAGAAGGGAAGGCAATTACAATAGGAATTAAGGAAATTGGTCCAGACCTGTGTATCACAGTAAATAAATCTTCAGTTGTGCGTGAAGCCACAAACACGTCATCATCATCTTCCGCGATCCACTCAGCTGTTTTATCACTGATTACACTTTTTTCTTCAGTGCTTGGTTCCATTGGACTCCCTAGGCATAAAGAACCAGAAGGAATTACTTTGACCACAACAGTTAGGACAAAGCAAATTCAGATATGTATTTTGTCTGACGTTGCAAGCAACTCTGGGAGGGCAGCAGGGCAGAGGCTCACTGTCTCCCATTTTGCAGAGGAACAGGATGTTCTGAAGGTTAGTGATTTCGTCAACAGAACATGGAGGGAGTGATGCAGATCAGCCTAGGTCCCTGTTCTCTCATGCCTTTTCCATTACAACAGGTTGCCTGAGCATTCTCTTGTTTTAAATGCATCCTTTTTAAAAATCAAGAGGCTGAGAGCAATCTAAAGCAATGACTCAACCAGTGGGTGGGAGCGGGACTGATCTGAATCTCAGAGGGAGCCTGTGGAGTTTGGGGAAGAAGATTCTAAAATTACCTGCGGCTTTGATTTGTTTGCTTGCACAATGATTTAACTTACATTAAAAATCCAAATCAGCTCAAGGAAGGCCGTAAGATTTTGATGTTCAGTGTTAAGGGTTCAAAAACAGATGAGAAACATGGACGAACATGGAGGACATTATACTAAGTGATATAAACCAGTCACCAAAAGACAAATACTGTATGATTCCACTTATATGAGGTCCCTAGAGGAGTCAAATTCATAGAGACAGAAAGTAGAAGAGTGGTTTCCAGGGGCTGGGGGAGAGGGTGATGGGGAGTTACCATTGACTGGGTGCAGGCTTCAGTTTTGCAAGATGAAAAGAGTTACGGGGATGGATGGTGGTGATGGTTACACAACACTGTGAATGTGCTTAACGCTACTGAACTGAACACTTAAGATGGTTAAGATGGCAAATTTTATATTTGTGTTTTACCACAATTAAAACACAAAGAGACAAGGGAAAAACCAAAAACGATGAGAGACAGTGTCTAGCCTAGTCTTTGGGTTCCAGGAAAAGCTAGGCTGAAACCATCCAAGAAAGTGAGCCCCCTTTCTTCTAGAAAGCACTAAGAGAGGTCACTGCTGGTGACGCATTCCACTGCTTCGGAAACCTGCCAGCCTCCCGTGGCACTTGAACTCAGGCTGGGAGGGTATCGAGTCCCATGTGTGAAACTAAATTCAATGCGGCTAGTGAAAAGTACTATACAGTGAGGTGGAGAGACAGTGTCTAGGGCAGGACATGCCTGCCTGAGGAGGAAGGCGGGCTCCCAAGGTCCTAGGGCGCTAAGACCTATTTTGATTTCCTTAGCTCAGCACTGGGGGTTCCAGGGTAGACCAGCCCAAAGGAGGCCTTGGAGATCCACCCCTGGGTCAGCCCCAATCTCAAAGGCAGTGAGACCTATTTCGAGTCACTCAAACCCTTAAGAGGTGCCCTCTACTGATTTGGTCACCCTGGAATGAGGATCATTATCTGGGGGAGCATTTGTTTCTGTTTCTGGCACTCCGTCCTCACCCTCATCTCTCCTGGGACTGAAAGGAAAAGCCAGCAGACACATATACTAACCCGGAGGGCCTGCCTCCTTTTCATAGTCAGCCTGCACCGTGGAAGTCGTCCTCGTACCAGCCAAATGCAGGTGGTCACCACTTGGGAGACACTTGCTATCTTCCTCCAGGGTGATGATGGGGCTGAGAGGCAGCCTTGGTTCGGCCGCATAAACCTCCATTTGAGCTGTGGGTGAGGTGAGAGGCAGGTACAGCACGCTGGGCTTTTTGGGTACAGGCGGTGGAATCTTGCCTTTCTTTTTCTCAGCTTCTTCTTGGCTCTGGAGGCTAATTCTTTCAGGCAGGGCTCTCCCCTTGGGGTCCGCATCCTCCGTACTTCCCTGGGGAGACTGCTGTGTTCCTGAGCAGGAAGCACCAGAGGAACTGGCAAAAGGTGTGAAAACAAGAGATGAGGATGCTGTTGACTCCCCTGGGCTTCTGCCCTCAGGGAAGCTGGGAGACTTTGGCTTCCGTACCACCATGTAGATGTCTTGAGGGAGTGGCCTCGGGTGTTGAATTGAGCTCTTGGGGGTCGTAGCCAAGGTAGGTGAAGTTAGTGGGTACTCCTCATGAACAGATGGTGGCTTGTGGACCAAGCTTGGAGGCCTTCGGGCCAGTGGGGGCTTCTCAGCTATGGGAGGCTTCATCTTTCTCTCTGGCAAGGTGAAGACTTCTGCTCCTGGTTCCTCAGCATAGTCAGGACTCTCGATATCATCTTCCGGCTCAGACTTGCTGACTGACCTCAGGCGAACAGAACGTAAGTCAGACTGAGTAACCATGGGCATGATTGGCTGATTGGGGCTAGTTTTCTGGGCCAGCTTGGCCCCAAAATTCGTATCTGAGTGATGCCGGCTCACCTTGGTTTTGCTTCGGATGGAGATACTCATCCCAGACAGATCCAGGTTGGTTGAAGTGGTCAATGGTAGGTCAAAGGATAGCCGTGCCTTGGACATTTTCTCCATCGGTGATGTTGGGGGTAGTGATGACTTCCTCTCAGGGACCACTGGGCGCACCCGGACGTTGCCACTTGGAGGGGGCAAGTGACCTAGGGTCAAGGACATGGAGACAGTGGGTGTTGGTGTCTCTGACTGGCTGGAGTATCCACTGGAAGGTGACATCAGCCCAGTGGGCCTTCCCGGGGAGGATACCTCCCTGGCCTCCACCTCGATGGAAAGCTGGGAAGGCGTCGTGGCTCTGGAGGTGGAAGCGGAGGCTAGAGACTCCGAACTGCCCTGAACTTGGGTGCACTCAATGACTGTGGTGCCCGTGGCGGTGCTGGAGCTGGACAAGGATTGGTAGGTGTCACCGGACTTCCAGTCAGTAAGATACCAGTGGTGGGCGAATTGTGTACCTTCTGGGTCTTTGAAGGTTGGCACAGCTGGGTGACCCTGAGCATCTGGGTGGGAGGAGTGAGATCCTTGGTGTTCCAAGGAGAGGCAAAGGCTCCTGGGCCTCTGGTCCTTGGGGAGCGCTGACCCGCCTTCTGGTAAGAGAACTGGTTCATCTTTGACCAGTGAGACACTGCGAGTTGGAGGGGAAGGCTTCTTCTTGGCCTTCTTGAGTGAGATACTCTTGGACCTCTGCCTCCTGTGCTGAGCCTCCTGCTGAGCACTCAAGGAGGCAATGTTGTCGGCACTGTTACTGCCCTCCGAACTCGTACTGGTGTAAGGCAGGGCACAGGCCTTAGCGGACTTCTGTTCCTCGTCATAGTCCACATCTGTGGTGCCTGCATCTGTGGGCACGGACAGGGACCGCTCCCGGAACCTGCTGGCCCCACCTGGGCCTGTCTCCAGCCTTGAGGGACCCCCAGTCAGAAGGCCAGTCTTGGAGGCTCGTTCTGAGACTTGCCTCCGTTGAGTAAGGTGCTCAGAGTAGCCAGCCGATCCACTGCATCCTGCTGGGTTGTCACGAGTGACAAAGAGGGTAGTGGCCTCCTTAGGAACCAGAGGTGGCAGTGTGTGTAGAGAGACCCAAGAATTCCCAGAGGAAGGATTTTTTCCATTTTCATTGACTTGATTGCTCTGAGTGGCGGCATTCGGAGTCATATAGGTAAAAGCATCTCCCTTCCAGGAAGTGGAAAAGGCTGATTCAGTTGGTCCATTGCAAGAACTGGGGACACTGTATACCATTCCAATGCTCTCCATGCCAGAGGGTTTTGTGCCACCACGTGCCTGGAGAGGCTCTTCTTGATCACTGGCAGGACTTCTTAGTCCTGGCGAGGTGAGATTTGGGAACCGAGCTTCCTGACCAACTGCAACCCTTCCATGAACACCTTCTGGGACTGAATGACTGGGCCTGATGTCTGAGATGGGAGAGCAGGCCACACTGCCAGCGGGACTGTTGCTGTGACCTGGAGGAAGGAAACACAGAACATTAGTGGTGCAGCCAGGGATCCCCCCGCAGCTGTCTCCAAAAAGACGGGAGCACCAAATTATTTTTTGCCAAGAAGCATTTGCCAACAGCTCGGTCAGAATTCGTTGGTTCTTCCTTTCCATAGATGAGGAGGCTGGGGAAGTTGGGTCCTTGCCCATCAGCACACAGTGAATCACAGGGTGCCCTTGAATTGTCCGGATGGCTGCCAAAGACTTTCCAGCTTTGAGTATTCCTTTCAGATCTGAAGTGGCACGTAGGACTACCTCGGGTTTCTCCTGTGCTTTCACCCCCAGGCTCATGAAACCACCACGGACCTCAGTGTTCACCTCTCCTGAGGTGAGAACAGAGGTTTTCGAACCATTTAAGGACAGGAGTGTGACTTTCCGCTCCAGCAGTGCGTCTGGAGGATGCCACAGCTGGAACTGTCTGAGTTTGGTGGCATCACTGACACCTGTCACTTTTTAGCTCTGTGACGTGAGAAAGTTAGGATAACCTACAGATGTGAGGAAACCATTCAGATATTCAAAATCCCCAAAGATTTTCTCATAGGAACAATTATTACTGTTGTTGATGATGATGATGATGATGATGATGATGATGATGATGATGATGATGGTATGACTACTCCTCCTATGATGATTTATAATAACAGCCACCATATGAACATATTATATACCAGGCACGTGGTAGGCAAATTATGTACAATAACTCTAATCTTCATGGCAACTCCAGCTGGTTGGAATGATTATCCCCAATTTACGGGTGAGAAAGCTGAGGTTCAGAGAGGTTATGGAATGTGGCCAAGGCCTCCCAGTTAGTAAGTGGAGAGGCCAGGATTCAAGTCCATCTCTCTCTGATCTGTACTCTTTGAACAGCATTCATTTAATTGCAAGAATGGTTAGGTTCAGATGGTGGTGCTTTGAGGGATGATTTCCCCCTTTATCTATCTGCCTCAATTTGACATACCTAGTTATATTCCACAAATAATAAGAAACAATAACATAATGAATTTATTAGGCTGGGAGACCTGCTCTCCACATTCTGTTGCTGCCCTTGACAAAAAGCCCTTGGTTACCCTTAATTATCATATTGGCTTTTTCAGGACGTCCAAAGTCGGCTCCCTCCTAGATTATTCCTGTTCCCTGTCACCACTTGGCAATACCACTAGGGTGGCAGAAATGGTAAGAGTGAGCAAGGGGAAGGGTCTGGGGGGATCAGCTCTGGTGGGGTCACCTTGGTCTCGCTGGGAATAGTTAGAGAATCCAATAATGGTCCGCCTCCGCCTCAGGGTGGATTTGGGGTTCACAGCTGTCTCTGTGTTAAACAACGAGTGTCGCAAACTTGCATGTTTATCAAACTGCTGTCCTGTAGCCAAAATAAAGACACTTGGGTGCATCCTGGTTTCTGTTGACAGTACAGTGGAAAGAGGTAGAGAGAAGGGATGATGGCAGTAGCAGTGAGTGTGAATAGCATCCAGGCAGGTGACCCTTCTTCCCCACCCCGCCTCCCTGCTGGCTTGGCCCCGGGCACCCACAGCTCCAAAGCATGCATGCTGGCTTTCAGAGGTCCACCCAGGGTCACCTGTGGGTCTCAAGTGGCTGAGAGCCATGGTTTTCAACACTGGCTCCATATCAAAGCAAACTGAGCAGCTTCAGAAACTCTAATAACGACACCCCTCAGAACACTGAAATCTCTGGGACTAGGACCCAGGTAGAAGCAGTTTTCTCAAACTCCCCGGGTGATTGATCATTTAGATGTACAGCCTGGGGTGAGAACCACTGGAGTCAAGAGACAGGTTGAGACTAGATGTTGCTTGATTGCAATCTTTCCTCAGAGAAAGCCTTTATTCAGGCCAATGAAAACAGTGTCTCCAAGAAGCTGCCCCATCTCCCCTCCCATCCAGGAAGCAGTCTGAGAGTCTGCCCTCCAGCCACCTGATCGTATTTGACCAAAGTTTGCCCCTGCGTAGTGATTGAGATCTATTTTTCTTAAAGCATCTGTCAGTCTTTGCTCCTATGGAATTGCTGGGGCAGGGACAGGGACAGGGGCAGGGTGAGGGCAGTGGGGGAAGGTTTGCTGCTTCCCCCACCATCTCTCAATCAGCAGCTGGCTAACCAAACCCTCCCCTCTCAGCCCCATGGCTGCATAGCGATCTCCCCTTCCCAGCAAGTGGCTCTGTGGGCAAAACTCAGGGCCAGCCTCATTGAGAACAAGGTAGAAGGTTAAAAACAAAGCACAGCCTTCACTTTGTAAGTTTCTCCTCTCAGCCTTCAAGTCTCTCAGTACATCTCCCTAGGCTCTGGGCTCTATTTCCTGCCTCTGATTTCCTGAGGTGACACCAGTGGTGCTGGA
The DNA here is from genome assembly GCF_009834535.1 of Camelus ferus. Lineage (NCBI taxonomy): Eukaryota > Metazoa > Chordata > Mammalia > Artiodactyla > Camelidae > Camelus > Camelus ferus. Next base: position 47,876,171 of record NC_045732.1, on the reverse strand, counting down.
TGACCCCATATCCTGGGAGCATCACCACAGGTGGCCAGAGCTATCCTCATCATCTTTATCAACTTTTTACAGCCTACCACAGGCCAGCGCTGGCTCACAGGGTGCCTCTGGTCCCCTTGGATTGTGAAGCCTTGATTTCATTAGGTCATTGGCCCCTCTCTCCTGAAATGACTGACCCTCCTCCCTTTCCAATTACAGCCGGTAGAGTGGAGAAAATGAATTAATAATGAGCATGGTACAGGGTGCCAAGTGTCTCCAAAGACATAGCCAGCTGAGCTGCGTACATCATTTCTCCCATCCTGAGGTGGTACTGGGTCCCCCTCTGGCCTTACATAAGTGGTGGAGGCCCACTTTGCTAGGAGATTCACTGCTGATTCAAAGTGCCACCAAGCCCTGGATCTATGCCTTGAGTCTGATCTTCCCTTTTACACCAGCACGCCGAACCCCTCACTTCCCCTCCAACTCCTATCTGTGTATTCCAAACCGGCTTCAGGCACAGTTTCTTTCCCCAAACCAAACATAGCCCATAAATTCTAAGTTTCCACAGCTGCTCCAAAGAGCACCCAAGTTCGTAAAGTTCTAGAGTTTTCCGTTAAGAGAGTTTTGTTTGCCATCAAATGGTCTCAGTGTGGCAGGGCCAGGAGAGGGTGAAGAAAGAGCATGCCTCTGTTCCATGGTGAGAGCCATGACCTTGACAGTGCATGGTGAACCAGCAGCAAAGAAAGTCTCACTCCCTCCCCCAGCACCCGGTGCGTCTGGAGAGGATGATCTGTAGTTGGCATGGAGGGAAGCAGAGATGGTGCTAAGCAACTCTACCGGAGACGTCGATGGGCACAATGTCAGAGTGTGTGCAGCAAGGCTGAAGCCACCGCTTCTCCTCGAGGACAGGCAGTGGGAAGGGGCTGTTCCAGACAGCTTGTTTGTCGGCTGCAGTAGGCAGGCTCAGGGGGGCCTCTGGGGCCCTCACCCCCTGCGTGGTCGTCTCATCTTCACTTAGCTGCCGTTTTGTAGGCTGTTGGGAAAGAAGGTGGTGGGGATGCTGTGCTCCTGACTGGAGACGAGCCGTGTGCACAGGATGGCTGTCTAGGTGGGGTGGTTGGAGGCTTCATCTGGGAGGTGGGAAAGTATGGACCATCTGCCAGGCCAGACACCCACTGTGCAGGGCCCATCTTGGAGGGGCCTCAGGGTAGCCCTGCTGGTGAGCAGAGGTGAGCAGCTGCTTCCAAGGGGGCAGTGTGAGCAGTTCCAGGTCCCCCATCAGTGGGTGCGGGGCAAACTCTGCATGCTGGCTCTCCCAGGTCAGGGAAGAGGCAACTCACCATCAAGACAAACTCCAGACGCCTGGCAGACTGGGGCCTTGGGCTGGGGGTGGGCTCAGGGGCCTCATCAGCAGAACGGAAGGTCTGCCCCAGAAGTCTGGCCTCCGAATACTGTTCCTCATATTCTTCTGAAAAACAGCACAGTGGATACACACTCTAGGGAGCCATGGCCAAGCGCCGGGCTGGGGAAGGACCACGAGCTGGGGCTCCTGCTCTAGCTGCCAGGCCTGACTTGCATTGTTTCTTTAGGATAGTTCCAGGTGTCCGAGCCTATGGATACAGAAATGGAAAACTGCCTACTTCCTACGAGGGCCCCGGGAGATAAAAGGGTCAATGTATGTGAGTTGTGCTGGTTTGGGGGCCAAGCCTTTGTCTCCGTGGCCCCTGCCTTAAGTGCTTAACTCCAGGAAGCGGCTCCGAGTGCAGACACCTTTTGCTACTTTCAGCTGCAAGGTCCTGTCTTTGCAGCCCTGCAGCTCTTCAGATTTTCTGCAACCCTACCCAGGAAATGACCTGTGTCAAGCATGAAGAAATCGGTGTTGGGAAGTCCAAGGTGGAGCACTCCCTTGGATGCTGGGAACTCTTACTTGAGCCTTCGAGGGCCCAGTTCCTGGCACCTATAGTCCCATTGTGTGGTGGGGAGGTATTAGGTCCAGGGGGGGCTGAGGTGAAGGAGAGTGAAGCCAGCAGTAGTGGCAGAGAAGGAAGGAGTTCAGGGGCATCGTCGGGGAGTAAGAAGGATGCGTAAGATTTGAATGGATTTCACTGATGTGATGAATTCGATGAGTAAATGAAGAAAGCCAGAGTAAAGACCCAACTGTCAGGGCTCTGCATATTTGAACAAAGACTTGAAGAATCATAGAAACTCAGGGTCAGGAGGGGCCTCAAGGATTCTCTGGTCCAATTCCCCATGCTGAGCTCTGGCTTCCTCCTTGGCAGCCCTTCCAGGTGTTTCTTCAGCCTTGGCACACCCCTTGCAGAGAGGGGAACAGCCTTTCTCCCAAGGCAGCTCATTCCATCCAAGGTCAGTTGAGGCTGTCAGGCATGTCATGAAAGTTCTTTCTTATCTTGAAGTGAAATCTGCCTCCCTCTAGGTTTCCACCCATCCATCCTAATTCTGCCCAGGGTGGCCACACAGAGTACACGGACTCTTTGTTTCCACATGGCATCTCCTCTCTTATCTGAACACAATGCTCATGGTGTCCCTTGGAACCTTGCTTCTCTAAACTCGCTGCTGCCCTGGCAGTGAGGTGGGGGTCGTGGCTGTTGTCCAGTTGGGTGGCCCATCTGCAGTTTTCTATTCTCCATCAGCATTAGCCCTTGTCGGTATGGATGAACGACAGCTGACAAGACCACTTTTCACTTTGAATGTTCACTCAACACATGGCTACTGAGTACCTCTTGGGGATCCAGACCTGTGCCAGGAAACCCGAGAATAGTAAGAGATGTGATTCTCTACATTGAGAAGCCCAGTCTGGTTAAGTGGACAAAATATATACTGGGACTAGTGGATGAATGAATAAATGAATGGAGAAATGAATGAAAAAGCAGTTCAGAACCATACAAGTCCTCTTTAGCTGGATGGTACAAAGGGCCTCGTATGAGGGCTTATGGAGGGAACGGTGCAAAATGCAGAACTGGTGTTCAGGGTCTTTTTGGACATGGCAAGAACAGAACTTGTAAGAAAACATAAGGATTAAGTGGGGAAGAGGGAAGAAGGGCTTCCAGGCTTGGAAAAGAGTCCTGGATGGGACAGCGAGGGCCTGGAGGGTGTAAGGAGCTTGTCACTAGCACTGGGGTTTTATTTGTATTATTTTCTTGAGCTCTAACTTACCTACCATAAAGTGCACAAATCTTAAATGTGCAAGGTCAGTGAATTTTGACATATGCCTGCCCCTGGTAACTGCCATCCAGCTATTTGCACTACCCCAGCAGTCTCTCTCATAACACTTGAGTTTTAGTCCTCTCACCACTTACATTGGATAAGTCCCTCTGGTCAGTGTTTATGTTTTTAACATTGTAAGGTCCTACATTATTATCAGGGACCACATTATTTTTTCCTTTTCCATTAACTTTAATATTGTGCCTCGATCAGCCTATGTTCCAAAGGACATGTACTGGGAGTTGATGTGGCATCTTAACAGGGGGTCTCCAGCTGCAAGAGACTCTTGCTAAGCAGTTGACATACACTCTCTTTGCAATTCTCACAAAATCATGCCATGTGGGGAATCGAAATCCCCATAGTAAAGATGACTGACTAATCTGCAGCTCAGAGAGGTTAGGTAATCTGTGTAATGTCACACAGCTAGTTAGATGTGGGATTCAAATTAGATTCTGGCTCTCTCTGATTTCAAAGTCTAGGCATTCTCACTTCTGCCTGGCATGTAGTCTGACTGCTTAGGCATTATGGCTGGGCTGTTCCTCCTGGGTTGTGTGGACCCAACTTTGTATACAATGTGCTCATGGGTATACTCCAGAAACACTGGGTTGGGAATTGGGGATGAGGTGAGCTCCGGGTACTGTGTATTGGGCTTACTCTGGTGAGGCAGGAGCCACCCAGGAGATACGTGGACAAGGTTATTCCTGCAGATGCCTTTGTCTTTGGGCGCCAGGATTCCACAGGCATGGATGATGTGGCAAGAGAAGGCCTGAGGGTATGTGGACCCACATTGTCGGAGTCTTTGATCCAGCTCTCTTTGTAAATGGCCTGACCCATGGCCCTGCCTTGGCCTCTGTCCCTTTCCCCTAGAGAATAAACTGAAAAAAAAGGGGGGGGGGAGGAGGAAGGGAGGTGTAAACAGCTTGTAGAAACAGAGCCTTTTAGAGTCAGTAGTCTGGAAGGTGAAAGTGTATGTTTTGTTTTTTAATAGGTTTTTCCACTGTTCTCTGTTTTCCTCTGGCGAGTCCCTGTCCGCTTCCTTCGTCGCCTCCCTCCAGCCGATGTGCATCTGGCCCGTGGGCTCCGGCCGCAGCCCCCCTCCCTCTCAGTACCTTGCAACAGGCTCTGAAGATTGAGCTGCGCCTCGCGAAGCAGCTCCTCTACACTCGGGGGCCTGCCCGAGGAGAGGAACACGTTCACTGGCTGTCGCCATGACGACCTCGAGTGGGCAGTCGCTGTCGCATTTTCCCGACCCGAGTTAGCTGCAGCTAGGGAAGGAGAGAGGCAGTGAGAGGCGCCGGCGGGGGGGCGGCGCGCGGCGGCCAGTGGGCGCCCGCGGTTCCCCGGGACCCGCCCCGGCCGGGGGTGGGGGGGCGGCGCGGGCCGCGCTTAAAAGGCGGGGACGCGCCAGCCGCAAGATTTTTCCTCGACAGATCCTGCCGCAGTCCGCTCCCTCCCGCGCCGCCAGCCTCCGCCCGCCCACCCGCCCGATCGCCGCCTCGCCGCCTCCGAGCTCCCGCCACCGCCCGCCCTCTCTGCTCCCCGGGACGAGGTAACGCGCCCCCGGCCGGGCCCCCCCCCCGGCCCTCCGCGCTCGCCCGGGTGGGTGTGGCTCGGCCTCTCGCGCGCGCCCCGCCGCCGCACCCCGCTCCTCTCGCGGCCCGCGGCTCCCCATCCCGCCCCCGCCCGCAGCCCCAGGCCCCCAGCCAGTCCCGATGTCCGAGGCAGCCGGGAATCTCAATAGCCTCCGGATGGCGAACGTGGCCCTGCGGGAAGAATTAAATGCCCTTCGCGGGGAGAACGCCAATTTGGGCCTTCAGCTCGGCAGAGCCCTGGCCGAGGTCAATTCCTTGCGGGGCAACGTCTCGAGCTACATGCGCTGGCCAGGGCCCGTGGTGCCCGTCCTTGCCGAGGAGAATTTTGAGTTCCCGCTCAGTGAGATCGACGCCGTTCCCGAGGGAGAACTGCCCTTCCTGTGCTGGCCTCCCCCGCGCGCCGAACCCGAGTACGCCCCGGACGAACTGTTGATTAGCGTGATCCAGGATTGCGGCACCTCCAGCGGGTCCGCCGACCCGCCCCCGCTGCCCGGCCCACCCCCGCCGGCGCTGCCCCCGCCCCCGGCCAAGGAGCTGCCCCCGCTGCCCCCGCAGCCTTCTCTGCCGCCGCTGGAGCGGCCCGAGATAGAGCCCTTTTCGGGCGACCCAGTCTACCTGGCTGAATTTCTGATGCAGCTAGAGACTTTCATAGCCGACCATGAGGATCATTTCCCCGGGGGCGCTGAGCGGGTGGCCTTTCTGATCTCCTTTTTCACCGGTGAAGCCAAAGACTGGGCCGTCTCGGTCACCCAGGAGGGAAGCCCCCTGCATGCCAACTTCCCGCGCTTCCTGGATGAAATCCGTAAGGAATTCTGTGGCCCCATCCCCCCAAGTGTGGCCAAAAAGGCCATCCGCAAGCTCAAGCAGGGTGACTGTACCCTGGGCAGCTATGCAGATGCTTTTCAGTTCCTGGCTCAATTCTTGTCTTGGGATGACTGCCGCCTTCAAAACCAATTCCTCAAAGGCCTTTCAGAATTCTTCCGCAAGGAGCTCTTATGGTCAACTGAAATGGCCGACCTGGACGAGCTGATTCTTGAATGCGTGGAGATAGAAAGAAAAGTGCGTGTCCCCAAGCCGATCCCCCTCCCTGGGGTTCGCAATATCTTCTTCCCTTTTGCAGCAGACCCTAACCTCGAAGGTGAAGAAGGCGAAGAGTGCCACAGTGGGGATGAAGATGAAGAGACGCGCAGGCGCAGGCTTCACGACAAGGACCAGCGGAGGCGCGTGAGAGCTATTCAGCAAGAGACCAGGGAGGAGGAGGAGAAGAGGAAGAAGGAGGAAGAGATGAGGAAGAAGCAGCTGAAACAGAAAGGTGAGAAGGACGAGGAGGAGGAGGAGGAAGAAGAGGAGGAGGAGGAGGAAGAGGAGGAAGGAGAGGAGGAGATGAGGGAGAAGAAGGAGGAGGAAGATCAGAATAAGGAGGAGGAAGAAGAGGAAGATGAGAGCGGCCGCCAGGAACCGGAGCAGGAGCCAGAGCAGGAGCCAGAGCAGGAGCAAGAGACGGAGGACGAGACCCAAGACGACGACCTGGATGAGCTGATGGAGATGGAGCCCACATATGCCAACGCTTCGTCCCAGACTTCCGGCTACTATCATGAAAATTTCCTAGATGTGTCGCCTCCCATCGTACAGCCCAGCAGACGGAGGAACCAGAATCGAGTCCCACTTCTGGAGGGCCTTCCAGGGACGAATTCGCCCTTCTACAGTTCGCCGCCACTGATTCGCCGCGCAGGTCGCCTGGGGCAACGCCAAATTCGTAGACGGCCCCCTGTGCTCTTCCGCCTCACTCCGAGACAGGGGGGCCACCGGGCTGCACGGGGCCGCATTCGCGTGTGAGCCCTGGGGCGAGCCGGCCCCCCCGGAACACACCCTTCTACTGCGTCCCCTGCCCCTGCTATCGCTGCCACACCTGCCCCATTCACAGACCAGTACTTAAGGGAGATCCAGACCTGCAGAACCCGAAGAAGAGCTGTAGAACTGCAGAGCTTCCTGTGACCGAGACCAGGGAGTGACACGTGCCTGGCCGAGGCCACCTGGGAAAGGAGGGCTCGGCAATCGCTGTCCTCTCAGTGTGCACGCTGCTCAGTCCTGCCACGAGCTGGAGAGCAGGTTTCTGGGCCTGTTACCGTCCATGGACTGGTCACCCTCTTGTATTTCCCCTCTAGTTGTCCCCAGCCCTCACTTCTGCGTTTATTCACTCTATGTTCTCCAGTTTAATCCTCTGACTGGCTCACCAGGACTTCACCCAATGCCTCACTGATCTGCCCCAATGAATGAAAGGACAGGCTCCACTGAACTCCTAAAGCCACTGAGGCCACTTCCTGGGTATAATCGGCAGAGAGTGGGATGCTACAAGAAACATGCCTGGAAGCCTGCACTTGCTTCCTGTCACACCTCCAGCAGAAGGGCCCCATAGAGGCCCCTGCATCTAGCCCAGTGAGAAGACGCGAAACCATGTGTCCCATGGACCACCTGGCTGAGACCTGTTCTCGACTGACAGAGCAAGCTGGTTCTACCTTCTCACAGATGACTGGCCCAGGGCCTCAGAGCTCTCCAGATGTGGGACCCTCTCCTCTCCTGACACTGCCCTCCTGGGCATCCTCAGTGGACAGAGCCCGATGTTCCAGGCCCTCCCCCTTTCCTTGATCTTGCTTAAAGGGTAGGCGTAGGGTGGGGGAGGAGGAGGAGAAGCAGCAGTACCATCACAGTGTGACCTTGGGAGGAGTGACTCTTTCCTTAGGGATGGTGGTCTCCTCCCCCGGCCAGGCCTTGGACTGCAGTCTCCAGCCAAAGGCCTTGGCAGAGATTTGCTGTCCTTGGGGTTCTGGAGGAAGCCTAATTGGCTTTTCCAAAGAGAGAGAGGCCTGAGGCCTGCTCTTTAACTCCAAATTAAAGGACTCAGTTCTGAGAGGAGAGAGGAAGGGTCTCTCTACAGACTGTACCCATTGCGGTCTCACAGGATGTACTGGCATCTCACGCAGGGCCCGCCAGGGCCTGGTGCTGGGCATGGAGTATATGGTGAGGCTTAAGAGGTTGACTGCCTAGTAGTAACTCCTGGGACTTCTGGGTACTAACTCAGCGGCCCTTGTAGAGACTTACTGCTTGCCTGGGGTACAGAAAACACTGCTTCGGCAGTGGAGTACACACTATGTCACTCTGGCCACAGAATGCCAGCCAGATGCACTGCTGGCCTGAACTGCCCTCCATACTGGGCTTCCTGCATGGGGCCCGGCAGCTGGGCAAGTGCAGCCAAAGTGTCTGTGGCCAGAGAGAGGAAAACATAGTAAACTAAGCCTCTGCTCCTCACCGGAGTCTGACAGATAATCTCAGCCCAGCCTTAGGATTCTGAGCCCAGAGGCAAGAGGATGGAGCTGGAGGAAGAGGAGGAACCCAGTCCTCCGCTGGTTTCTGGTGAGGTCTCTATTCATCGATGGGAGGTAAGAAGCCCTTTTGCTGCTCACACACACATTTCTCCAGCCTAGGGAATTGCTGGAGCCGGGCCTTTAACCTGTTGCTCCCTTCTAAAAAGGCTACTGCCCCTCCTCCAAAGAGAAAAGTAATACCTAATCTATTCTAAACATTTGGCAAAGAGAAGACTGTAAGGGCCAACCCACCCCACAGACATTCACAATCTCACTGCACAGACGCCCACACAGTTAACACTTTGCTGCCTTTCTTTCTCGGCTGTTCTCACCATGTCTCTTCAGAGCTGAGATCATCCTGCAAGATCCTGATCAGCAGGATTTAAAATGGCTGCCCCCTCTGCAGTCACGCATACCGAATAACTGATTGAACAGTCTCCTAATTTGTCGGACAGGTTGATTGCCTGGTTGCCCCCATCCCTACTAGTGTGGGAGGAAATAACCCTGTTGTTTGTTTTTCAGCTGTTTCCTCAGGAGAGAGTTCCAGAAGGGGAAGCGCTTATTCTCTGAGGCGACGGAGCCTGTTTGCTGATGGTCAACACGCTGGCCCTGCTGCCCACGTCCCTGCCGGAGAAGTGCAGAGGCAAGGTGCCTCGCACCCCCGCCTCCAGGGACCCCTCAGCACAGGCCCTGCCTGTGGCCATGGTGCTTCTCATCCTGAGCCCGTGGAGCCTCAGCTAGGGAAAGAGCAGATGAGCAGTGAGCTGGTTTCTGGCCCTCTGGTGGCAAAGGGGCTGGGGCTTCCCTTTGACCCTCTCCCCCCCTTTCCCAGATCTTCAATATTGTGATGTAACAGCCACAAGAGCTGTAAGAAGGACTATGGGCTCTGGGAAACTTTCTTGGGTTGAAAGAAGTGGGGTGGGGGTGGGGGATGCATGCCGGGGTCTGAAGGCAGTCCAAGAATTTCCAGAGACCCGGGAAGACATCGTTTGAAACGAATGCGTTACTGTGTTCTTGTTGCATTACTGTGTTGTGAAGATAAGAAGTTATTCTGTACGCTAAAGCTTTCTCCTCAATAAAAATATAAAGGGTGTGTAAAGATCGTGTGTCTCTGGGTTATTGAGCAAGCGCAGAAGCCCAGCCGGGAGGCATCAGGTACTTCCCAGGCTCCTTGCCTGAATCACCCCTAGCCTGAAGCCTTGCAGGCCTTCAGTGAGGAAACTAAGGCCCGGCAGGCTCAAGCCACCTACCTAGAGTCCTCTGAGTTTGTGGACGGCGAAGTTGTTCAGAGGGAACTAGGCATCTTGGAAAGTAGCGTTAGTTATCCACTAATATAAAGGTATGAATGGCCTAATCCTACCATCCTGTAACAGTTCCCCCCTCCCCCACCACCACCAAATACACACACACACACACACACACACACACAGAGAGAGAGAGAGAGAGAGAGAGAGAGAACTTTGGAGGGAAGGAGGGAGGCCACGTTGGGGAAGTTGTGGAGGGGCTGGAGGAGGGCGGGGGTGGGGGTGGGGGCTCTTCCACTTCTTGGCACTAGATGGTGCTATGGGACACCAGTGAGTAAGCGGGTGAAGATTTTCAAGCATCCCCAGGACAGTCCACACGGACACCCTCCAAGCAAGATTTCACTGCTCCTCACAGACTGTGGGGTCAGAAGAAACTGAATCTCATTCTGGGATTTGCTCGAGTTTCCCAGCCACGAGTTGGATTTTTCCCTGCCCTGAGACAGTGGGTGGGAACATTTACTGAGCCCCCTACTAGGTACAGGGGCTCTGCCAGGCACTTCACATCCGTTATCTCAGTTCATCTTGCCCTCATTGTAGAGATAAGGAAACTGAGGCTTAGAGAGAAGTCACTGGCCCCAGGTTGACAGCTGGTGAGTGGCTCTGTCACAGCCCAGCAGCTGCCCATAGGTCACCTCCAGGGATGCATCACCCCTCTCTGCCTCCCCTCCAAGGACCTCCTGTCTCCTGGGTCTCTCCTGTCCAGCCCGTCCACCCTCCTGCCCTGCCCACTGTCCAGGCATGTGGTGAGAAGTGACACCCGGCTTTGAAGGTGCACTTGCTTAGCCTCTTTATGGGGAAGAAAGGCAGGCAGGCAGGAAGGGAGGGAGGGAAGGAGGAAACCAGTGTGTTTCTGACTGTGTACCAGGCACTTTCACCACATTTCATTCCCACCCTTAGGGAGGCAGGTAATGATGTCTTCTCTTAGGCCCGAGGAATCTGAATTTCAGAGGTATTAGGTTCCATGGAGGACTTGGGGCTTTGTGACTCCAAAACCTACACACTCTCAACTCTGATACCCCATGCCATTTCCCAGGAAAGCCCTCCCCCGACGAGTTCAAGCCTCAGCCTGACTGGATTCTGGGTCTTGGCCAGAGCAACCAGGTATGCATCAGGTGCACTGTCCCTGGAGGCTCTGGGAGAACTAGCCACTTCTGCCCGGCAGGGAAGGGCCCTCAGAGTAAGGCAGGCTAGTGGCAGGGCTGAGTTTCATGCTGATGAGAATGCCTGAGTGTGTGGCTGACTGCCCCTTCTGGGGAGGGAAAGGGCTGTGGGGCCCTGAGCGGCATCTGTGATCACTGAGGCTCCCCTTTCTGCTTCAGGGGGTCAGGTAAAGTCCCCAGCACCCCGGGACTTTTACATGCCATTGCAGGTAGGGATAGGCGGGCCCAGATTGTGTGATGGATGGCCCACCAGCCTTGCCCAACCCCGCAGCCAGCAGCCCCATGAATATAGGGAAAAGAGCTCTGGATTCCAGTCTGGCCCTGCCGCTGCCTGGATTTGCGACACTGTATGAGTCCCTTTCCTTCTCAGGCCACAATATCCTCATCCATCTAGTCCTTGGGGCCCAGCACACGGCTGGGTACACAGTAGGATCGCAACCCTAGCATGGTACCTAAACAAATAAGTTAGTGAATGGATGGAGACTTAGAGGCAGTCTGCCAAGGGCATCTGCAGATGAGAGGGAGTTTGGAGGACTAGAGGATCCTCTCCAAAATGGAATGAGAAGCCCCCTCCACATCTCTCTAACCTGGAAGGATGTGTTAAGATGACCTTTATGAGGTGCACATGTGAGATCTTATAGTGACGTTCAGCAAATCATCTGCAGAAGCCCAAGTTGGGAAGACGTGGCTTAGAAGAAACTTGCGAAAAAAAAAAAATCTGAACACGAGTTGATGGGGGCTCAGAATGAATCAGCAGACTGTGGAGGCTGCCAGACATGCTCATGCCTTCCTGGCAGCTGCGACAGAGCACATGCAGGATCCAGGAGATGGGCAGGTCCCACCTGGGGTCCTGGCTGCCCAAGGGAAGGTGACCAGGTTGCATGCCACAGAAGCCCTTTTGCATGCCAAAAATAAGGCAATTTTTGAATAAAAGAAAGTGGGAAGGAAAGAGTGGGGGCAGTAGAAGAGTGACAAGGATGGTGAGAATCATAAAAACTGTTTCCAAGGGCTGGAGAAAGGCAGAGAAAATCTTGCTGCCTGTGAAGCTGGTCTCACTGTTCCCTTCATTCATTCTGGGAGGAAATTGGCAGCTCAAGGTCACTCGCTCCATTTATAGAGTTCAACTGTGAACTCCAGCGGTTAGACAGCCAGGATCCTTACCCTCCACCCTCCACTCACATCCACACTGGTGGAATCAGAATCTCCAGGAATTTCTATTTCTAAAAAGCTCCCTAGGCAATTCGAATGCCCAGCCCAGCCAGGTGGAGAAAAGAGCGCTTTGGGGACCAACTAGCCCAGGTGACATTTAACAGCCAGTTGGGTTCTGAGCCTTCCCCTAGAGTTCCCTGGAGCAGGAACCAGCCCAGAGATCCTACACTAGCACATAGTAAGTAATCAAGAAATGTTTGTGCAATGACTACCCTCCTCCCCCTACATGCACCATAGTCTGGTGCGAGCTCGCCCCTCCGGGGTACCTGCTCACAATGCACCTCCAGAGAGACAGTATGGGTGCAGAAGTCTGGCCCTGAGAAACCAGGTCCATCAGAGTTGAAGCCTTTACCCTTGACCACCAGAACTGACTCCTGTGGGGCCTCGGCCCCTCCCAGGGGATGAGGACAAGCATTAACAAGGCAAGAGCTTACCCCCGAATGGGGGAAGGGGCTCCACCTCCGGCTAGCAGTTCCTGCATCCTGCCTAGATGAGGGAAAGCTCTGCAGACCACTTCTCCCCCTGGGAGGTCACAGACACAGAAACACAAAACCCAGGGTTCTTGGTTGCCCTGGTAACAACAGGACCTACTTGGAAGAAAACAGTCTTTGAAAGGCTTAGGAAGGTGCCTATTTCCTTTGACAGAGGGCAGGCTCTGACCTGCTCCTCGCAGCCCCTCTCTCCTTCCTCCTGCCACATCGCGGGGAAGAGCTGGGGCCCCTCACCTCAGCTCCTCTTCTGAGAGGGTGGGGCCAGAAAGTAGGGCCCTGGCTTTTAATTCTGCTCTGACAGTGGGCTGTTAATATAAGAAAGAGGCTGAAACGGAAGGTGTTAGCAGGTGAATTCATGGCGATTGTCCTCTGGTCCAAGGAAGCCTCGCCTGATTGGACCCATAGACAACAAAACTTGAGGAGGGCAAGCACCCCCAGCAGCTCCAGTCTTACCTCTTCCTCACCATGTACCCTGGAGATGGAGCTGGAGGGAGGGTCAGAAGTTCTAGACTCCTCCTTGCCCAGTTCAGTCCCTCATCTCTCATCTGGACTCCTGAAGTAGCCTCCTTGCTGGTCTAACCAGCCTCTAGACTCTACCCCTTCGAAACAACCCACCTTCTACATGCTTGCTTGTGGAGTGGGTAGACATGGTCCTTTGAACACACAGATCTGGTACTGTTGCTCCTATACAAAGACCCTTCAATGGCTCTCCTTCCTTTATGGGAAGACTTGTGGACCTGGTTCTGGCGTTCCTCACCATCTGATCAGAAATAAACTACCTATGCTATTTCATCTGGCCCATGCCGTCATTCTTCCCCCTCCCATTCAGTCCAAACCACAGACATCCTGAGTGATAGCGTTCTTTGCTTACATACCCTCCATGCCTCTGGCCCTTTGCACACCCAATTCCCTCTTCCTTAAAAATTCATCAGCACTCCTGGCCCCACTCCAACTGGCAATCTCTTCTGCTCTAAGACTGCTTCCTCCACGAAGCTGCCTTCACTCCTCAGACAAGCTCCCGCCCTTCTAAGTCCTCACTTGCTCCCCTGCCTCCAACCCCAGTGCTCCGTAAGGCTTGAACAGAGACTGGGTCATGACTCCAAATGAGCTTGTTGGTCACTTGTCCCTTCCGCAGGTGGGGGCTGCATTGGCAGGAGCTTATGGGAGGAGGAATGGCCTCCTGAGATCTGGTGGAGGGCTGACGGTAGGCAAGTGGATCTGGGAGCACCCTTCACGTCAAGGTGGAGGTGTGGACAGTCGGAGCAAGTTGAGGAAGAGAGAGTAGGAGTATGCCGAGCTGGTTGGCCATTCCCCACTGAGTCCCCTGCTGATGGCCTCCATCTCTTTGGGGGGGCCATCACCCCTAATCCAGCAATGTGGTGGAGAGTGACTTCCACTGGGCTTCAGGGTCACACTGAACAGGCTTTGAACCCTGGCCCTGCCACTTCCTCGTTGTGTACCCTTGGCTTGGTCACGTCACCTCTCTAAGCCCTAGTTTTCTTTTTCAAAAAATGGAGATAATAATAGTATACATTAGTGAGATAATTGATATGGAGCAACAACAACGATAGAAATAGCTAATACTTATTAGCACTTACTATTTGTTGGGCACTAAGTGATCTACATTTATTAACTCATGGAGTCATCGCAACAACCCTATAAAGTAAGTAGTGTTATTATTCCCCATTTTGCTGATTAAGAAACAGCACGGAAATATTAACTTGTCCAATGTCACAGCACTAGCATGCAAGTGCTTTTGAGCCCTCCAGTAAGGCAGGGAAAGTTCTGTGGATCAGAAACGAGGCCAGTGGATCAGGAGAGCACCGAGTTCCAGGGCAGGGGTCTCAGTCTCTTTAAGGTCATGGGTCCCTCTAGCAGTTTGATGAAACCTCTGGACCCCGTCTCAGAATAAGGTTTTCAGATGCACACAGTAAAATACATAGAATTGCAAAGGAAAGGAATCATATTGAAATTGTTACAAAATAGTTATAAGAAATTGTGATCTAGTCATATTACTACTTTAATAATGCATTAAGTCACAAGACTGAGTGGCAAGGAGTGGGTATCACTCAGTGATAGTGCACATGCTTAGCAGACAGAAGGTCCTAGGTTCAATCCCCAGTACCTCCAGTAAAAAAAAAAAAAATATATATATATATATATATATATATACACACACACACACACACACATATATAAAATAGATGAAAAATAAGTTTCTTCTGTATAGCACAGGGAATTATATTCAATATCTGGTAGCAACCTATAATGAAAAAGAATATAAAAAGGAATATAAACATGTATGTGTATGACTGAAACATTATGCTGTACACCAGAAATTGACGCAACATTGTAAACTGACTATACTTAAAAAAAAAAAAGATTGAGTGACAAGCCTATATATTAAAAGTTTTGAAGTGATGATGAACATAAGTAACTTGTTGGATATACAGTTACTGTAATCTGATATAAAAATATTTGTGATTTCTACTGGGGATAAAGTCACAAATACTGCTAAGACTTTTATGGCTCATTGCCTACCATCTTAATTCGAGGAAATGCTAAATTTCTGGTAGAGGTTAGTGGAAAAAGATCAAGTAATTTTCCCATCCAAGTTCATAGACCCCCTTCCTAAATTCTTTCCACACACCCCTTGGAGGTCTATGAAGCTCAAGTTAAGGAGCCCTGCCCTCGAGTATCAGAGGAAAGACAACGGCGGCACTGTAAGCTCCAAGGAGAAGCTAGGGGCTGGCAGAAAGACAAGTGTGTGGTTTCTCTTTCAAGAACTGTTTACAGAAATCATGAAGTCTGGCAGCTCCCTCTTCCTTTTGGTCCTGAGTCAGCAGCCCGGGGTGGGGCTGAGGCTGTCACACTTGGTTGGAGTTTCAGGCTCACCACACACTCATCCCTAAGAGCTGATTTGTTCCACTTCCTTACCAGTGAAATCTTGGTGGGTTTTGCTCCATTTTAAAATTTGGACTTGCTTGCACACACAGATTTCCCATTAGTCTGGAAATCATCTTGAAGTGGACAATCTGATGGGCTCGACATTTTCTGAGCTAATGGATGCTTTAACCCTAGCTTCCCAGCCAGGTTTAAGGCTCGCAGAGAGAAGGGGAAAGATCACCAACTGTGCCATGCACCCCAGCACACCAGTCAGAATCGATCTTCCTCAAATACCAAATGCTTTTTGCTGACTTCCTGACTTTGCCACCTGTCGCCCAAATCCCTGCCAACCAGGGCAGCACAGTCTGGGCACCTCAGCCAAAGCGACAAATGGTCAGAACAGCAGTAAGCCTCCCATTCAAGACTCAAAGAGTACTGTTTCTCAAGACCAGGCTCCAGGCCTATTCACAGTGCTCTGCTTTGGGGGGGGGGTCCCAGCTGGCCAAGGTCTACTGCCTTCTGCTCTTACCCAGGGTACTGTATTTTACTCAGAACTGAGCAATGCTTGGCTGATGGCCAATGTGCTAAAGAGGCTGCAGCTTAACTTGCAAAGTGAGAATGTGAGATTGTGATAGCCTTAGGAACTAGAGCCAGTGGCTAATAAAGAGGCTGGTTCAGAATGAATCTGACTCAGTTGATGGCACAGCACAATATGCTTTAGGGGTTCAGGCTGAGAGCTCCGCAGGCTGGAATATGAAGAAGACATTTCCTTGAATACAAAAGAAATATATGAATGCTCCTAAGCTTGGCCAAGGATCCCAAACATAGGCTGAAGGAAACTGAGGACCAAATGAGAATTCAAAAGAACTTGAATTAGAAAAAGAAAAAATTTTGATTAGCTAGATTGACCAAGAGAGAGAAGACCCCAGTTACTTAAACCAGAAATAAGAGGAGACCTTACAATCAACCTTATGGAAACAAAAAGGATTAGAAAGGAATACTATGAACAATTGTGTGACAATAAATTATACAACTTAGATGAAATGCATGAATTCCTAGAAGACATAAACCATTGAAAAGACACAAAGAAGAAATAGAAACTCCGTTACAGTTACCAGGGTTCTGGAAGTGGGGAGGGAGGGAATAAATCGGGAGTTTGGGATTGGCTGCTACAAACTACTATATACAGAATAGATAAACGACAAGATCCTACTGTCTAGCACAGGGAACTATATTCAATGGCTTGTAGTAACCTTTAATGAAAAAGAGTACATGTATATGTATATATGTATAACTGAATCTGGCATATGCTGCTGTACACCACAAACTAATACAACATTGTAAATCAAATAATTAAAATTAAAATTAAAGTAAAAAAAAAAACCTCCAGATAAACCTATTATAAGTAAAGAGATTGAATTAGTAATTAAAACTACCCATGAAGAAAAGCCCAGACACAGATTGGCTTCTTTGGTGAATTCTACCAAATATTTAAAGAAGAATTAATGTTAATTCTTTTTTTTTTCATTTTTTTGGGGGGGAGTGGGAGGTAATTCGGTTTGTTTGTTTGTTTGTTTGTTTATTTATTTATTTTTAAAGTGAGGCACTGGGGGTTGAACCCAGGACCTCGTGCATGCTAAACACATACTCTACCACTGAGCTATACCCTCCCTCCTTTAATGTCAATTCTTCACAAACTCTTTCAAAATATAAAAGAGGCAACACTTATAACTCATTCTATGAAGCCAGTATTACCTTGATACCAAAATTAGACAAAAAACAATCACAAGAAAAGAAAACTGCAGACCAATATCTCTTATGATTATGGGCACAAAAATCCTCAACAAGATACTAGCAAACCAAATCCAGCAACATATAAAAAGGCTCATATACCATGGCCAAGTAGGATTTCTCCCAGGTATGCAAAGTTGTTGTAACACTTGAAAATCAATTAATGAAATACAGCAAATCAATAGAATAAAAAAACCCCATAATTATCTCAATAGACATAGAAAAAGAAGTTGACAGAGTCCAACATTCTTTCATGATTAAAAAAAACTCTCAACAAACTAGGAATAGAAAGGAGTTTCCTCAACCTGACAAAGGGCATCTGTGAAAAACCCACAATAACATCACAACAGTGAAATGCTAAAAGCTTTCCCTCTAAGATCAGAAGCGGTCCCCTCTGGCCACTTCTACTCAACATTGTACTGCAGGTTCTAGCCAGAGTAATTTGATAAGAAAAAGAAATAAAAGGCATTGGAAAGATCTGAAAGTAAGAAGTAAACTATATTTACAGATGACTTGATCTTATATAAGGAAATCCTACAGAATCCACTAAAAAACTATTCACATAATAAATGAGTTCAGCAAAGTTTTAGAATATGAAATCAATATAAAAATTGTATTGCTATACACTTGTAATGAATAATATGAAATAAAATTGAGAAAATAATTCCATTTACAATATCACCAAAAGAACAAAACACTCAGAATAAGTTAAAAAGAAAGTGAGAGACTTGTATACGGAAAACTTACAAAACATGTTGAAAGAAATTGAAGATTGAAACAAATGGAAAGACATCCGACATTCATGGATAAAAATACTCAATATTGTTAAGATGACAAGACTCTCGAAAATGATCTACAAATTCAGTGTAATCCTGATCAAAAGCCGAGCTGGATTCTTTGCAGAAATTGACACACTGATCCTAAAATTCATATGGAAATTCCAGGGGCCCAGAATGGCCAAAACAGACTTTAGAGAGAACAAAGTTGGAAGACTCACACTTTCCGATTCCAAGACTTTATACAAAGCTACAGTAATCAAAATAGTGTGTCACTAGCATAAGGATAGATATGTAGATCAATGGAACGGAACTGAGAATCCCGAAATGAACTCATACATCTGTGGCCAGTTGATTTTTGACAAAGGTGCCAAATCCATTCAATAGGGAAAGAACAGTCTTTTCAGCAAGTGGTGCTAGGACAACTGGATTTCCATATGTAGAAGAACGGAGTTGGAATTCATTCTCACACTCATACAAAATCAAACTCAAAATGGATCAAAGACTTACACATAACAGCTAAAACTATAAAACTTAGAAGGCAATATAGGTGTAAATCTTTGAGACCTTGGATTGGGCAATAGTTGCTTAGATATGACACTAATTGCACAAACAACAAAAGAAAAAATTCATTAAGATTAAATTCATTAATGTTCATTAAAATGAAAAACTTTTGTGTTACAAATAACTCCATCAAGAAAGTAAAAAGCCTAAAGAATGCCAGAAAATATTTGCAAATCATATGTCTAATCAGAGACTTGTATCCAGAATATATAAACATCTCTTACAAATCAATAATAAAAAGACAAATAACCCAATTCAAAAATGAGCAAAAGATCTGAATAGACATTTTTCCAAGGAAGATATACAAATGACCAATGAGCACATAAAAAGATGCTCTATATCATTAGTCCTTAGGGAAACGCAAATAAAAACCACAGTGAGATCCCACTCTACACCCACTAGAATGGCTATAATCAAAAAGTCAGACAAATGTTGATGATGTGGAGAAACTGGTACTCTCACACCTTGCTGGTGGGACTGTAATATAGTGCAGCTGCTTTGAAAAATGGCTGGTCCCTCAAAACGTTAAATATGGAGTTATCCTATGACCCAGCACTTCCGCTACTAGGCATATACCCAAGAGAAATGAAAACACACATCCACACAAAAACTTGTACTTGAATGTTCGTAGCCACATTATTTACCATAGCCCCAAAGCGGAAGCAATCCAAGTGTGCATCAGCTGGTGAATGGGTAAATAAATAAAATGTGGTACAGACATACAATGCAATGTTATACCTCCATAAAAGGGAATGAAGTAATGACACATACTATGGCATCAACGAACCTTGAAAACATTATGCCACGTGAAAGAAGCTAGACACAAAAGGCCATATAGTGAATGATTCCATTCATATGAGATGTCCAGAATAGACAAATCCATAGAGACAGAAAGGAGATTAGTGGTTTCCTAGGGCTAAGGAGGGGGTTGAGGGCACAGGGTTTCTTTCAGGGGTGTTGAAAATGTTCTAAGATTGTGGTGATGGCTGCACAACTCTTTAAATATACTAAAACCCACAGAATTGTACATTTTTTTCCCCTAAAAGCTGAGAATTAGATTTTACTCGGCAGATTTCATTAGGACTTGAGGCCAGGACACAGCATCTCAGAACACTCTAGGAAGCTGTTCCCATTTTAAAAAGAGGGGAGGAAAATAGCTCAGTGGTAGAGCGTGTGCCTAGCATGCATGAGGTCCTCAGTTCAATCCCCAGTACCTCCATTAAAAATAAATAAACAAAAAAATAAAAACAAACAAACCTAATTGCTTCCCTCTCACACACAAAAAATCTAAAATGGGTAAGCTATGTGATATATGCATTATATCTCACTAAAGCTCTTACATATATAAAAAAGAATCCTGGTAAGTCAGAAATGTACCACAATATCATACTCAAGCATCAACACAGAGGCCACAAAATGAGATCAGTGTAGTTGTGTGATAAACTGCAGAAATTCTAGTGCATCTTAGTAGATCCTACAGTGACCATGTATCACAGGTAAGCTACCATTTAAAAGTAAACTGGTTACTGGGGTGCAAAGAAATATACTATAGAGACAAGCACTATACTCAGATCTTAGTAGACTCTAACTGGAGTGTCTTTGTTTCAGGTACCATAGTTTAAAAGAGGGAAGTGGGGCTGAGAGTGGTACATATCATTGGATTTTCAAGCTTACTACACACCCACCCCAATAATCTGACCTAGATCTTGTAAGTCCACTACCCTGGCCCAATCAGGAGTTCCCTGATACCTAGAGATATTTAGGGGGCAAGATGGGGCTATAGGCCCCTCTGGCTAGCTGTATTTATTCCTTTTTTGGGGAGTGTTGGGTAATTAGGTTTAACCCAGGACCTAATGCATGCTAGGCGTGTGCTCTACCACTGAGCTATACCCTCCCCCATATTTATTCCTTTAGACATGAAGATCTAGTTGAAGTTCTCACCAAACGTTCACTTTTCCACAGTAATCAGCAAGGTCTCAGAGCTCCCAAGCCACGCTGATTCTCAGGTGGAATCTTTCTCCCTTTCTGAGGGTGAGTTAGAGAACTTACTGTCCAGCCCTCATGCCCACCTCCCAGTCATCCTCACTGGGGCCAGCCATCCTTGGTGTTGTCATTGAGGTTCCTCAGATGGATGAGACTCCGACTCACATCTCTTCCCTTTTAACCTTGAAGGACCTTGTGTTTTGCTCCAATGTGACCTGATGAGCCCAGAGCTGCCCTCCTGTCCCTAAGTGGAGATGGGGACTCACGTATGGCAGTCCTGTATCCTGAGTCCTCTAGCGTAGTCTTTATTTCAACTCTGTTCATTGGTTATCTATGCTCCAATACACTTTTCTTGTCTAACCCAATTTGTTTAGTATTTTCATTCCAAAGATATATTTAACCACATTCAGATGTTTGTGACTAGAGAAAGAAATCACCTGTAATTTTACCTTGTCTGTTTGCATACACATTTTTACATAAGTGCAACCACAGTAAAAATACAATTTTGTACCATATTTTTTTACTTATCAAATCATAGGAACTTTACAATCCCCTTTGTTTTACTTAGAATCATTGTCATGCTGAAGGAGCAGACAGAACCCTAGGCTCCATTATTTTGAACAGTAACAGTTGTTAGCCTTTATAAATATAGCCCCTTACCAGAACCCTCCTGCACTGCTGGTGGGAATGTAGTTTGGTACAGCCACTGTGGAAAACAGTATGGATATTCCTCAAAAGACTAGGAATAGACTTACCATATGACCCATGAATCCCGCTCCTGGGCATATATCTAGAAGGAACCCTACTTCAAAAAGACACCTGCACCCCAATGTTCATAGCAGCGTATTTACAATAGCCAAGACATGGAAACAGCCTAAATGTCCATCAACGGATGACTGGATAAAGAAGTGGTGGTATATTTATACAACAGAATACTACTCAGCCATAAAAACCAACAACATAATGCCATTTGCAGCAACATGGATGCTCCTGGAGAATGTCATTCTAAGTGAAGTAAGCCAGAAAGAGAAAGAAAAATACCATATGAGATCGCTCATATGTGGAATGTAAAAAAAAACAAAACAAAACATAAATACAAAACAGAAACAGACTCACAGACATAGAATACAAACTTGTGGTTGCCAAGGGGGAGGGGGGTGGGAAGTGACAGACTGGGATTTCAAAATGTAGAATAGATAAACAAGATTATACTGTGTAGCACAGGGAAATATAGACAAGATCTTGTGGTAGCTCACAGAGAAAAAAAAGGTGATAATGAATATATGTATGTTCACATATAACTGAAAAATTGTGCTCTACACTGGAATTTGACACAACATTCTAAAATGACTATAACTCAATAAAAAAAGTTAAAAAAAGAGGAAAAAAATAAAACACACACACACACAAATATATAGCCCCTTACCATATCCCAGACATTGTTTTAAGTACTTCGCAAATTTTATCTTCACAATAACCCTATGAGGCAGGTACTATTTATTATATCCCCCATTTTAAAGATGAAGAAACTGAGACGCTGAGAGGTTAGATGGTTTGTCCAAAGTCATATAGCTAGTAATCCAGGCTGCCTGGTACCAGAGTTTGTGCTCAGAACTCCTCCAGTGGGTCTCGAACTTTAGTGAGAACCAGAATATCCTGGAGGGCCTGTTAAAACACAGATTGCTGAGTTGCTAATCGAGTAGGTCTGAGTGTAGAGTCCAAGATTCTGCATTTCTCACCAGTTCCCAAGAGATGCCGATGCTCTTGGTACAAGGATCACATTTGAGAACCGCTGCCTCCCGACAGCAGCACGCAGCTAGAGATACCTGGAGCCCTAAACCAGTCCTCACAGTGGTCAGGGAGGGGGCATCACTAGTCGCCTGCCTCCTCTTCTCCTCCCCTTACCCTTCCCTCTGCAGGACATCCACCAAGGAGCACCGCATCACAAGGGGCTTGCCTGAAGAGAGGGCTTGTTCATGCCATTCTCAGACTCAATTAGCTAAATGCAATCCCATCCATTAAAAGGACTGATAAATCAGTCCCCGGCTGTCAGGCTGCCCCGGCCACTGCTGAATTAATGCCTGTGCTGTCACTTTCCTGGTGCCTGCAGCCAATTGATCTCCCAGGTTAATAAGATCAACTTAAGGTTAACTCAGCCAGACTGCCTGCAGCTTCCCATGTCCCCCCAAACTGGGAAGGCTCAGGCTGGTCCTTGGTGCAAGAAAGCTCTGCTCCCCCTCAAAGAGAGCAGCTTTCGAGGAGAGTGAGGGCCATTTGGTGTTGCATCCACTAAGTCAGATTCCACTTTGGGATTTGCCGGATTGAGATGAGCTCTTCTGGAAACTGATTGGCGGGCGTGGGGAATGAACTGGTTTAGCATTGATGAGGAGGAACAGATTTGTCCATTTGACCACAATACGAGTCACTTGAAAGTTTGTGCAGCTGTGTCACCAGGGAAAGAGGGTGGGACCAGGAGCCAGACAGAGCTGGCTCCGAGTCTGCCTCATCCCCTCATCGCGGCCTCATCGCGACCTCATCACGTCTCCTCTCTGAAGCCAGGATTCCTCCTTGATAAAATGCACAGATAGGATTTCCACCCTGTCTGCATTCCAGAGCAATGACAAACTCCTAGGAGACAAAGCCTGAAGCAATGTTTTGGATCCTGGGAAGCACCTAAACTAAAGACTAGCCCATCAGTGGCCCTCAAAGGTCACTGCCTGAGGAGACAAATCAGGAATAGAGATCAGGGCTCAGAATGGTAGAGGAGCCAGGCATCTGAGTTCAAAAAATGAGGCTTCTTCTTTGAAAAACCCTCTAATATCTGCCAGTGGTTTTGCCCTTCATGGAGGTCACCTCCACCGGGCAGTCCCCTTAGAGTGGACATTGCAATGTCCTGCCCAGATCTCACCTCAGGGACAAACAACTTAGTCTCCTAAGTGTCAACAGAGCTGCCATAAGGCAGTGTAGTGCTGCCAGCCCTCCTTGGGGATTGCTTGTCAAATGTCACTTCTTGCTAGGGTGGCTCCTTTGACTCAAGTCAGCACAACTCTCAGGAACCGTTTTAGCGCCAGAGCCTCCTGCTTAGAGAGACTGAGGTCTTTGTCAGGACTGCGGTGCAGTTTATTTTGTCCCCTCTGCACAATCCCGCTTCCTTACCCACTTTCTACAGCTGTTGATCCCAAGATCCTCCTTAACAAACTTTCTGTACACTCATCTCCATCTCACAGCCCACTTTCTGGGACACCCAGCCCCCCCTGGCAGAGAGGGCACCTTGCATTTTGACTGGTACGTTGACACACACTGACATCAGCTTTTGTGGAGACTACCTTTCCCACTCCTTTTTCCTGTTAATGACCTCTAGGTGATCTCTCTCTTTAAAGAAATCTGCCCATTTTAGTTTCTTTCTCTTATGCCTTTTTTTCTTATTACAAAAGCAAAACATGTTCATCCCAGTGAAAAATCAGAACATCCAAACAAACTGAAAGAGGAAAAGAACACATATCATCCTACACGCCAGAGACAAGCACTGCTGATACCTTAGGTGTATCACTCCAGAAATTTTCCTATGCCAAACAAATTATGTGATCATACTGTAAATCTAGCTTTGTAGTTTGCTTAAACTCTCTATCACTCCCACAATAAATCTTTTCTGCCAGCCTCGTTCAGCCACCCTGTGAGAGTGGGGAAGTGAAGACCCAGGAGCCTGTGGGGAGCCAGAGACCCTGGTCTAGCCTCTCCCATAATAGAGATGTGGCAACTGGGGCCCAGAAAGAGGAGAAGCGTCTTCTCAGGTCCCACAGTGAGTTAGTGTGACAGCCACCCAAGGCCATCCAGGTAACCTCCTGACCTGGCCCTGAGTCTGTTATCCAGATATCTGAGTTGCCCAACCAGGTTCAAACCAGGAGAGGAGCAGAAAACAGGATTTGCATAAAAGAAAAGCAAGAAAATGAGGACAGCATGTCAGTGTTTGTGCCCAGGTCTGGGCCACTCTGCAAGGTCCAGACCTCAATCAGGAGGCCAGGGTTCTGCATTGGGTGCTCAGAGCACCCCTCACAGCCACTGTCATCCTGCCTCCGCTTGGCACTCTGCAGCGCTGCCTCCTGTCTCTTCCCAGCATGATGGCTGGAAGAGTCATTCTCAAAAGTCAGGCATAATGAGATGGATTCTTAGCTATGACATCAAAGGCACAAGCAACAGAAGAAAGAAATAGATAAACTGAGCTTCGTTAAAATTAAAAACTCGTGTGCTTCCAAAAATGAGTAGATATTTCTCCAAAGAATATATACAAATAGCCAGTAAGCACATGAAAAGATGCTTGAAAAAAAATATTAAAAAAAAAAAGAAAAGATGCTTGATATCTTTAGTCATCAGGGAAATGCAAACTGAAACCACAGTGAGACCCCACTTCACACTAAGATGGTTAGAATCAGATAATCACAAGTGTTGGCAAGGATGTGGAAGAACTGGACCCCAAATACACTGCTGGAGGAAATGTAAAATGGTGCAGTCACTAATTGAAAATGGGATTAAACATAGAGGACCCAGCAATTCCACTTGTAGTTACTACCTGAGAAAATTGAAAACATATTCACACCAAATCTTGTACATGAATGCTTGTAGCAATACTATGCATAATAGCCAAAAGGTGGAAACAAACCAAATGTCCGTTAATGGATGAATGAATAAGCAAAGTTTAGTGTATACACGCAATGGAACATTACTTGGCAAATAAAAAGGAATGAAGCTCTGATACATGCTATAACATGGAAGAACCTTGTCAACATTGTGCTAAGTGAGAGAAGTCAGACACAAAAGGTCACACATTCTATGATCCCATCCATATGACATGTCCAGAATAGGTAAATCCAAATAGACAGAAAGTAGATTAGTGATTACCAGTGGCTGGGAGTGGGGGTTGGTGGAAGTGGGAAGTGACTGCTAATAGGTAAAGGGTTTCCTTTGCGGATAATGCAAACTTTCTGGAATTAGACAGTGGTGATGGTTGCACATATCTGGGAATATACTAAGAACCACTGAGTTGTATGCTTTAAATGGGTGAATTGCAAAAAGATACATGCACCCCAATGTTCACAGCAGCACTACTGACAATAGCCAAGGCATGGAAGCAACCTAAATGTCCACTGACAGATGAACGGAGAAAGATGTGAGAGATATATATATATATTCAATGGAATACTACTCAGGCATAAAAAAGAATGAAATAATGCCATTTGCAGGAAAGTGGATGGACCTAGAGATCATCATACTAAGTGAAGTAAGTCAGACAGAGAAAGACAAATGTCATATGATATCACTTATATGTGGAATCTTTAGATACCAACAAACTTATTTATAAAATGATACACTTGCAGCAACATGGATGGACCTGGAGAATGTCATTCTAAGTGAAGCAAGCCAGAAAGAGAAAGAAAAATACCATATGATATCGCTTATATGTTGAATCTAAAAAAAAAAAAAAAAAAAGACAAACGAACTTATTTACAAAATAGAAACAGACTCACAGACACAAAAAACAAACTTATGGTTACCAAAGGGGAAAGGGGGGAGGGATAAATTAGGAGTTTGGGATTAACAGATACACACTACTGTATATAAAATAGATAAGCAACAGGTACCTTCTGTATGCCACAGGGAATTATATTTGCTATCTTGTAATAGCCTACAATGGAAAAGAATCTGAAAAGGAATAGATATATATGTTTAACTGAATCACTATGCTGTACACCAGAAACTAATACATTGTAAATCAACTGTACTTCAATAGAAAATAAACAAACAAACAAATAAATAAGTAAGTAAGTAAGTAGGTGAATTGTATGGCATGTGAATTACACATCAATAAAGCTGCTCCTAAAGAAAAAAAGTAAATCATATCTGTTGATCCCCAGCACATCTTCCCATTGCTTCTCATCACACTAGACGAAAATGCAAAGTCCTTACCATGATCTGGCCTCTGGCCCCATCTCAAGCCTCATCACCTACCACTCTCCTTGCTTCCTCTTTTCCAGTCACTGCTGCCTTCTTGTCGCTTCTCAAACGTGCCAGGCCCAATTCCCACTTCAAGGCTTTGGCACTGGCTGCTCCCTCTGCCTGGAACATTCTTCTACCAGAGAGTCACATGGATTACTTCCTTCTGTCATTTGGGTCTTTGCTCAAATATCACTTCCTCAGGGAGACCTCCTCTGGTCCTGCACTACTATGGTGCCCAGATCCTAGTCGCCCTGGCCACATCCCTCTACGTGCTTCTCTTCAGAGTGCTGCCACCATTTGAAACTTTTCTGGTTTGTTGATTTCATTGTTTCCAGTCTGTTTGCCCTTCACTGGACGGTAGACTCCCTGAGGCCAGGGACTTTGTCTGTCTTGGTCACTAGCCTATCCACAGTGCCTGGACATAGTAGGTGCTCAGCCAATGCATGCTGAATGAATGAAACAAGTGAATCTCACTTTAGCCAACTGTCTTTGCAAATACTCACTCCTGATTCCAAGGGGGACTGAGTGTGAATGTGTGGACGGTCAGTGCCGCCCCTCCTTACTGCTAACCTGCTACCTTGGAGCTGCTACTGCTGCTGCAATTCCTTTTTTTTTTAAATCAAAGTATAGCTGATTTACAATGTTGTGTTAGTTTCCGGTGTACAGCACAGTGATTCAAATATATATATATGTGTGTACATATATACTTTTTCATATTGTTTTTCATGGGCAGAAGACCTAAACAGACATTTCTCCAATGAAGACATACAGATGGCCAACAGGCACATGAAAAATCCTCAGTGTTGCTAGTTATCAGAGAACCGCAAAACTACAATGAGGTATCACCTCACATCAGTCAGAACGGCCATCATTAAAATGTCCACAAACAATAAATGCTGGAGAGGATGTAGAGAAAAGGGAGCCCTCTTACTGCTGGTGTATATAATTTGGGCAATTCTTTTTTAAAAAATTCATTTATTTTAATGGAGGTACGGGGGGTTGAACCCAGGACCTTGTGCATGCTAAGCACATGCTTTACCACTGAACTATACCCTACCCCCAAATTTGGTGCAATTCTTTAATTTAGCTTTCAATGGTGCTTACCACCTGCTGTCAGCTGATTCTAGGCCCAGTACCCTGGCTGCAGTTCTGGCCACAGTGGACTATGGTTGCCTGGTGACTTGTATCTTTTCCACTGGTCAGGAGCTCCTTAAGGGGAGGGTCTATGAGCATCATTCCTGGAACCCCATAGCCTGCTCCAGGGAAGTGCCCAGGGAGTGACCCCTGTCTGCTTGAGTACACAGTACCATTTCCTTCACAAGCACATCTGCCTCTCCTCTCAAATGCGGCCTCAGAATGGGCATGCACCTGAGGGTGGACAGGGCTTTTCAACCTCACCTGCACCTTAGAACCATCTGGGAGACTTAGACATACTAATACCTGGACTTCACCCTCAGGGATTTTGATTTACTTGGTCTGAAGTGAAGCTCCAACATGGGCTGTTTTTAATTTTTTTTAATTTATTTTTAAATTGAAATATAGTCAGTTTACAATTTTCTGTCACTTTCTGGTTCACAGCATAATGTTTCAGTCATACATATACATACAGATATTTCTTTTCATATTCTTTTTCATTATAGGTTACTACAAGATATTGAATATAGTTCCTTGTGCTGAACAGTAGAAACCTGTTGATCTATTTCATATATGGTAGTTCATATCTGCAAATCCCGAACTCCGAATTTATCCCTTCCCACCCTCTTTCCCCTCTGGTAACCATAAATTTGTTTTCTTTGTCTGTGAGTCAGCTTCTGTTTTGTAAATAAGTTCCAACGTGAGTTGTTTTAAAAAGCTCTCCAGATGATTCTTTTTTTTTTTTTTCTGACTATTGAATTCCTATTGTATGTCAGGCATTAAGAAAGCCCCGTACATAACATTTTCTCTAATTCTTACAACAAACACTCATTTAAAAAGTGAGACTGAAGGGCTGGGTCGGTACAGCTCAGTGGTAGAGCACATGTTTAGTATGCAGGAGGTCCTGGGTTCAATCCCCAGTACCTCCGTTAAAAAAAAAAAAGTGAGACCGAAAGGATCCGCGCATCACCACATGGCTAGTAAACAAGAACCCTACACCTAAATTCACATCTCTCTGACAGTTAATTCCCCAACCCAGTCTGCAGAAACAAGATAGGGTTTCCTTTCTTTTTTAATTGAAATACAGCCAGTTTACAATGTGTCAGTTTCTGGTGTACAGCATAATGTTTCAGTCATACATACAAATGCCTATATTCCTTTCCATATTATTTTTCATTATAGATTACATTAAGATATTGACTATAGTTCCCTGTGCTATACAGTAGAAACTTGTTTATCTATTTTTTATATAGTAGTTAGTATTCGCAAATCTCGAACTCCCAATGGTAGGATTTCTTAATCACATATCCCCAGTGATTCCAGTGGACAGTGTCTTCACTAACACTGGGCTGAACAAAAATAGTGCTTGGGGTGCTGAGGCAGTCGACAGAGTCATAGGGCGGTTTTCGGGGGGGAAGAGGTTTCTTCTGGTCAAGTTAGCAGTGAGGGATGAGAACTTCTGTGGTTCTTAATCCCAGCTCTATGACTTGCCAGCTGTATGATCATGGGCATTTCACTACTCCTCTGAGAGCCTCTGTTTTATCGTCTATAAAATGGAAAAAATAGTATCTATCTTATAGTGAGGATTAAATGAGAAGGGAGATGTTGAATTGATGGCAAAATTTATTCCCCTACTCAAAACTGCACAAGACCTGATGTGTGTGTGTTGGTGGGAGTGGGGCGGTCCTCACTGGGTCCCCTGGGTGCAGACAAACCCTCTTTGTGCTCCCTGGTGAGCAGTGACTAGGTGTGCTGGGGCGAGGGTGTACCCCGCTGGGTCCCAGGTTGGTGGTCCTCCAGGCAGGTTCTGAAGGCTTTGTCTTGGGCGGGGTGAGGGGCTCTCCGTTAGGTCCGTGCTATTAGCCGGGCCTCAGCCCATGCTGACAGCTGCCTAGTACACAGCAAAGCAGCATCCAACAGGCTGGTGATCATCTCACAGAAGTAGCCTATTGGAGGCTAGAAAGAAAAGAGGGCAAAAGGCTTCAGTGCTATTCGTTGAATACTAAATAGCAATTTCAAAAAAGCAACAGATTCTGCAAGAAAATCTTAAGAAAAGCCTAGCTCAGTTTAGCAGGATGGAACCTGCTCTTTCTAGCAGGCCCAAGACACCTCACAGCAGCCTCCTAAACTCCGCCACTGCCTAGGTTCATGGTGCATTTTCCAGCTTTGTAGGATAGGAGGCAGAAAACTTGACTGAGGCTGGCCCCTCTGACGGGCCTCCCTTCCTGACCCTTGGAGTCTCAGGTGCTCCCGCTCCTCTCCTCTGTTGTCTTGAGCCCCTGGACCTCTCTGCTTCTCATTCCAAAGGCCAGTGTTTCCTGAGTCTCAGGAGCCCTGTGGCATATCTGAAAGGGAGAGGGAATCATGGAGGGAGAGCAAGGCCCATATGGGAGGGCACATCTGTTGCACCTGTGGTCTGGGGCCTTTGGGCTCCCCTGCTGCCCCGCATCTTGCTGGGGGCGGCCTGTATTGGTCCCTGTCTTACTGCAGAGTTTCTCCCCCATGCCTCCTCGGACTTGTGAAGGCAAAAAGCAAATGTAATCTGTCTATGTTCTTCTTGGGACCTGGCACAGAGTAGGTGCTCCATAAAGGATTTTTAACTAAATGAATGAATGAATGAATGAATGAAGACATAAGATAATACCTGTTTTCATGCTTCAGCTTAATAGTCCCTTGACTTTGCAGCAGAGGTCACAAATGGAGACGAAGATTCCAGTTGCAGCTCTGCACTTACTGTGCGACCTTGGACAAATCACTCTGCTGACCTAAGACTCAGTCTCCCTATTGGCAAAACTGAGGTAATAATAATGCCTGGCAGGGTTGTTGCAAGGATTGAATGTGAGTGTGTCAATGACTTAGCTCAGTGCCCGGCACAGAGTAAAGACCTAATCAAGAGTAGCTATTGTGAAGAGAGCACTATTATATATAAAATAGATAAACAACAAGGTCCTACTGTCCAGCACAGGGAACTGTATTTAATACCTTGTAATGACCTATAATGAAAAAGAATATGAAAAGGAATATATATACACATACATGTATAAATGAATCACTATGCTGTACACCAGAAATTAACACAACATTGTAAACCGACTATACTTCAATAAAAAAAAGAATAGCTATTGTGATTTTTCTTCAACTCTCCCGCCTTCCCCTCATTCCAGGAAGCTGGGGCACTCTTCTAGCAGTGGAGTGGAGGGCTCACTTGCACACACAGTGCTGGACCTCTGGTCAGGACATCCTCTTCCCGGGTAGCTTCCTTTCCCACATCTTTTCTGACCTCAGCCTGTATCACCACACGCAGGTTCCCGGGGAGTGGCCCCCAGCGCCTCCTGCACAAGTCCACCCAGGCAGGATGGCCCAGTCCTCAGCAGGCCCTCCTCCTCCTCCTCCTCCTCCTTCTCCTCCTCCTCTGGGCAGAGCCAGGGGACAGGGAGATGGGCTCACAAATTGGTTTCCACTCGTGTGAAAGTTCTCAGTCCCAGAACATTGCACATAACCTCCTTGGCCACGTTACTTTCCTAATCCCAGTTGCCATAACAGCGTGAGTTAATGAAGGAGCAATTTTTTTTCTTAAAATAATTCGACCCGTTTCCATATCAACAGAGGTTTATTTTGGTGGCACACTCAGCGAGGGCTTGGTAGCCAGCACTTGGTAGCACCTTCTGCACCTTGGAAGGGACCTGGATTTCCACAGGAGCCATTTGAGAAGCGGCACAGGGATGGCAGCAGTCAGACATGCTGAGGAGGCGATGCCTTCAGTGAAGAGAGCAACAAACCTAGCGTGGGCTCCTCAGAAGTTCCTCGGGGTTTTCAGGGTGGGAGGATGGAGGGAGCAGGGAGGGGATAAGCCTGTTCAGCGTCCTGTCCAAAGTCTAAGGCCTATAGCGACAAACTCCCTGTTTGAGCCTCCTTTGTGGGACCACAGGCCAGGACGGGGTCCCAGGGCTGGGTCTCTGTGTTGGGCAGCTTGCAGGAGCAGGTGACAGGGGCGGGCAGGGTGGCACAGTGTCCTTAGTACATGATTCTACCTACGCCTAAGCTGGTTGTATGTGCTAGATTCTCCACAAATCTACTCATTCAACACACATGACTGAGACCCCACTAGGTGCCTGGCACTGTTCAGGGACCCTGGGGACACAGTAAGGCACAGCCCTGCCCTCAGGGTACTTCTGTCTGGTGAGAAGCTGGGTCACTCTCAGAGGCTTCCCTCTAGTTCACGGTTTCTCAAACCTTTGCTACATATGAAACCCCTGAAGATCTGTTTAAAATGCAGGTTGGAATCAGTAGATGGGGAGAGGGTGCGTGCAGAGATGAGATTCTGCACTCCTAACTAGGTCCCTAACTGTTGCTGCTGGTCTTCACATCACATCCCAGGTAACAAGGAGTTGGCCGAGAAAAGACATCTGGAGGCATTTCACCCCTCTGTTCCCAGCATCCTTCCTGGGATGCTCGGTCTTGTGGGTTTCAGCTGCATCTCTCACTGGGGTGGGATGACTTTCTCACTGAGCAAGAACTCTGTTTTGCCCTCTGAGGTACTTCTCTAAATCTATGGAGTTTTTAATGAACGAGAATGAAAACATAAAAAAAGGACAACCAGGGTAGTTAACCACCCCAGCTGAGAGGTCACTCGAATTGTTTCAATTCCTTCCTGGGAAAGCCCAAGTCAGCCACCTGAACCAGTACATGGAAGTACAGAGCCCCGAACTTCTCGGTTAACATCCTGTTTGAATGCACACTTTGGAGCAATGTGTTGTAGGGGAGCCAGCATCAGTCAGGAGTCAAATCACAACTCTGTCTCTTCCTAAGCCCCGTGACCTTGGGCAAGTCACTCCACCTCTCTGTGCCTCATTTTCCTCATCTACAAAATGGGGATCATAAGCACACCTAGCTTACAGGGATGTTTCAAAGATGAATATTTGCAAAGTACTTGACACACAGTAGGTGTCCCCCAAAGTTCATTCATTCAACAAATACTTTTGGGTCCTTTCTGTGCACTGGGCACATAGGCATTGGGGGATAGTGGTGACCAGGATGGACACTCTGCCCTCTTGGACTTTGCTTTGAAGCAGAGGCCACTTGAATGATGAGAAGGAATCAGCCATGCAGAAATGGGTGGGGAGGAGAGCAAGCCTAGCAGGAGAAATTGCAAGTGCAAAGGCCCTGGGGTAGGGAAAGAATGACTGAAAGGAGCCAGCAGACCTGGAGGGTAGTGAGTGAGGGGGGCACAGTAAGAACAGATTTGATTGCCAGCGTGATAAGAAGCTATTAGAGGGTTCATGGTTTGGAACGGGACAGGATGCGCTGTGTTCTGACTGCTCTCCTTCCTTGCCTGCAATGCTGGCCGCTGGGGCTTAGCGTTCACCTCTTCCCTGTCTGGCCTGCATCTCCCCAAGTTCTTGGAACCTGAGAACCTAGCTAGCGCCTAGGGGTCTCCAGTCTGTGTGCTCCCTGGAGCTGCTGGGCCGGCACCATCTGCACTGGGTCTGTTTGTTTGGCTTCTGCTCTTCCAGCAGCCCACACAGGCAGTAGTATGTTGGCTCTGGAGGGGACTACAGGGGGTCAAATCTTTGCTCTGTAATTTATTAGCTGTGTGACCCTGGGAGAGTCACGCGGCTTCGAGGAGCCTCAGTATACTCATCTGTGAAAATGTGTAAGAGCTTTATCTATTTTCATAGACCCAGGGAGAGACTCCGTGGGCAAAGCCCCCTACCTGGCACACAGCGGGTACTGCCCAAAGCCTTGCTGTCCTTATGGCTAAGGTCAGGATGGGTGCCCTGTCCCAGGGTGTCAGGAGGGGTGCTAGGGAGCTCCTCAAAGAGCCGGCTACCTATGGACAGTCAGTTGGCTGTCTTTGGCTTTGCAGTCGGAGTGCATGAATGGGTGTCCAAGTGCAAATATCGCAGAGCCCCGAACAAAGGGCAGCCTCTACTGCGGTGGGGACGGCAGAGCTCAGCAGTGCACCAGGGTGCACAAGGGTTCCCACCCACTTTGAGGAATCCCGGGGACCTGTCAGTCTGACCTCCCAAAGCCCTCTTGAATTCCTTCCTTCCTCCACTCACTGGCACCTTCCCGAATCAAAGCCCTGACTTCTCACCTAAGCAATTGCCAAGAACCTCTTGACTGCCTTCCTAGCCTGTGATCTTGCCCTCCACGGGGTCACCAGAGTCATCTTCTTGTCACATGAGTCAGATCAGCTCATGCCTCTGCCTCAGAACCTCTGAGATAAAATGCTAATTCCTTAGCCTGGCCGACAAGACCTCCTTGATCTGGCCTCCACCCTCTCAGCTTCACACAGGCCACTTCCTTTAGAAGCGCCACTCTCTGGCATTCTTTTGTGTTGACAGTATTCTTTCTCCCACCCATGCCCTCTTTTCCACCCAGTGGAAGTCTATCCGTCCTCCTAGAATCGCTGTGAAGTTTTCCTGACTTCTCTCAACCACATTTGTGGCTCCTTCCCCAAGTCCCCACAGGACTCTGTCTTTTCTGTCTGTGGGTGCACATGGCTCTGCAATGCCTTGGTTGGTGGATCTGAGTCCCACGCAAGGTGGGGAATCGAGGAGGGCAGAGGAGATGGAAGCAGAGCCATAATACCATCCACCATCATAGCCCCAGCATCCTGCTTGGCTGAGACTAGCGTTCACGAACACGACCACTGACATGACAGGGCCCCTGCTGAGGAGAGAAACAGAATGAATGCGGCCCGAGGGATGGGGGGGGGCACGCCCACCCGCAAGGGGGCAGCACTTCTCAGTTCTAGCTGATGGGTCCTCTGTGGTCAGATCTTAATAATTTCTTTTTTCTTTTTTAATTTAATTTTTAATTGAAGTATAGTTGATTTACAATGTATAATTTTTTAAAAAGTGAACTGGCAACTAACTTAAATTATTTTTAAAACGATGTCAAACAACAACCACCAAACTGGCCTCCAGGCCACACTGGGTCCATCAGCCTATCATTCTGCAAACTCAGAACCCATTGTTCTTTTATGGAATGGATGAATGAATAAGTGAATTTTGGGGGATTCAAGTTTCCTAGCGCTATTCCACATTTCAAAGTGTGGGGAGAGTTTGTGCCTAATCAGTTTGGTTGTGACTTGGTCTGTTTTTTCGGTCAAAATCAAAAGTCCAGTTTTCACATATCTTGCTTTCAAGATGAGAACCTCCTTTCACATGGCAGCTCTAACAGTACCATTTCCTGGACAGCCTGCAGGCCTTGTGGGCAGGGCTGTCACCTCAACGGTGGTGACATCCCCTCTCTGAGATGTTGGTTGCTCCAGAAGGAAGGGAGGGCCACAGAGGCCACAGAGCATGTTTCTGCTGTGGTTGGTTTGCTTAGTTTGGTAACCCCTTAATAACAAACTGCAGAGGGTGGCAACGGCTCAGCCCTCTCCAGCTTCCCTCTACTGCACCCTACCCAGCCTAGCCCTACTTGAGGTCAGAGGAGATACTGAGGTCTCTGAATTACAGGCATCAAGGATTCAAATTCCTTTCAGGCTCAGGACTCCTGCAACTGGCTGTGGGCTGCAGGGAGGGGCTTGCTCAGAGGCCTGTGGGGGTCTGGGGGAGCAAGTTACAGTTTCTGCAGGGCTGGGACAACAGACCTTGAGCTGCCCCAATTCAGGACCAAGGTATTCAATGCTCCAGCTGCCAAGGGTGTTGGCTGATAGCTCATAGTTGAGATCCTATCCAAGGTAATGTCCCTTCCCTGGGGCATTGGGGGGGGGAGCCTACATCTGAAGCCATGGTGTTGGAGGGAGAAAGGCCCAGCCACTGCACAGCTTCAGTTGGGACCCTATAAAGGACCATCCCAGCTCAAAGCGCCTCACGGGATCAGCTAAGGTCTCCCATGTGACCATATTGCAGTTCAACTCCTGCCTTTGACCAATCCTGCTTCCCTTATGCCCTCACAGTGCTGGTCTAGAAGCCAGTCCCAATATATCTGCATGCAAATCTCTGTCTCAGAATCTGTCTCCTGGAGAAGGCAGCCTCTGACGGCCCTTTCCAGTGGCCTCTTTTCTCCTACTGCCCTTTTCCTATTTTTTTTCCCTTTTCCTATTGATGACCACAATTATTCCAAACGCTTCCATGACCATCTTGAAGGACCCCCAAATCTTTCCTGTTGCCTTGGCCACTCTCCCTATTTGCCCACTTGCATTTCCCCGAGCTGGGTGGACAACTTCACCTGGATGTCCATTTTGTTTTAGTCCCAAATTTAATATATTTAAAGCAAAACCCTTTCCTTCTACCATGATGAGCCTTTCCTCTTGACTTCTCTATTTCTTTTTTAAACATATATTTATTTTTATTTTATTTATTTATTTTTGTTTTCCCCCTTCATGGACGCACTGGGGATTGAACTCAGGACCTTGTGCACGCCAAGCAAGCACTCTATCACTGAGCTGTAACCCTTCCCTTCTTTGACTTCTCTATTTCTACTCATGCTACCACCATCTCTGGAATCTGAGGCTGGAAACCTCAGCATCATCTTGGGCAGTCTCCCACTTAGAAACTTTTTGCATCCTCCTGGTGTCTACAGAGGACAAACCCGTGTTGCTTCTTCTCGTATGCATGCCTCCTCCGTTGACCCCAATCAGCCTGATTTCCTGCCAATGCTTCAACCCAGGAGTTCTTAACACATTTATGGCATGGACTCCTTTGGGAGTTTGATGACACCTATGAACCCCTTCTTGGAATGTTTCTATAAGCATAAAATAAGATACAGAGGATGACAAGGGAAATCAATTATATTTAAAGACGGTTGGTAACATACATGCTTTAAACTTTGTGATATAAAAAATGTTGTGATATAGTAATAAAATAGATAAACAAGTTTATACTGTATAGCCCAAGGAACTATATTTGATATCTTGTCTTAGCTTATGGTGAAAAAGAATATAAAAATGAATATATGTATATTCATGTATGGCTGAAGCACTGTGCTGTACACCAGAAATTGACACAACATTGTAAACTGACTATGCTTCAATAAAAAAATAAATAATAATTGTCAAAACATAGTTCATTATTAGCACACTGAGTAACATGATCGAGTGGCGGGTCCAGTAACTTTTGAAGTAGCCATGAGTGTAATATTTCAAAATATTTGCAGCCATGGAAATGAGATATAAAAATCTTAGCAGTTCCGGATTAGAGACAAAGTTACAGGTACTGCTAATGTTACTTTAGTGCGCTGCCTGTGTTCATGGTGGAAGGGGAGGCGAAATTTCAATTAGAAGTTAATGAAGACAAAGTTGTCATTTTTTTCCTTCCCACCAAAACACATGGACTCTCAGTCAAGCACCTCTGTGCTCTGGGGAGTCTGCTGGAGCTCAAGTTGGAGATTCACATTTCCCTGAACCCATTTCATGCATCCTACTCCCATCCTGGTTGATGCTGGAAAGCTGGCACTAGGGCCCTGGTGCATTCTCCATGTGGACACTCTGGCACAGGCTGGACCAGGCTTAGTGCCCTGAGCAGAGTGATTCACTGCCTGCCAGGGGTATAGATCCCATTTTGGCTGCTCCTGGGGGAATGTCTGCCCTGGCTTTTCTCCCCTGCAGTCCCAGGTCCTGTCTGAGCGCTTTTACATGTCTCCACTGGCCCAGCCAAGATGACCCAGGTATTAGGCTCATGGGGTAGCTCACGGCCATGAGGCCAACACAGAATTGCGGGTTGAAGAAGTCATCCCTAAGGTGCCATCCAGAGTGATGGGAGGGCTGCCACTCTGCTGGGGCCCTTCTCTTGAGCTTCAGCAGTGGTGACTCACCCAGCTCTCAGGCTTAAAGTGTGTATCCTACCCTTATCTTGCTGTCAGATGCCACTTGTCTTGCAATGCATGGGACAGTCCTGTACAATGAATTGTCCTATGCAAAATGACAATTGTGTCCTCAGTGGGAAACACTGAATAGGCTCTCTAGAAATGTCTTAGTGTCTCCATGATCCTCATCTGCCTGGGGTGCCAGCATCGGAAGCGTGATCAGTCGATGGACTTTTCTCTTGACTCCTTCCATCTCCCCTCCCCTCCCACCTGAAATCCCGGTGACCTTTGCAGCTAGAGTTGGGATTGAGTAGCCGATATGTCGGATGGCAAGAAGGGTTTCCCTTCTGTGGCCATCATGGCTGTCAGTTCCAAACTGGAGCTTTGACAAGCTTGGATCTTTGCTGGGTCAAGGGAAGCTGGGCTTGACAGCTGCCGCTAGGGAGAAAAAAGCTGGCAGACAGCTGCTCTCAGTTTCTTCCAAGTACCTGGTGGCCTGGGACCCTTGTGGCTCTCCCCTTGAGAAGGAAGACCGATTCTATGCCATCTCTGCCATGGAACTTGACCTAGGGTGTGGGCACTACCACCCAGGTCAGAAGAAGGTGCCAACTCCTACTGTGCTCTTGTGGGTAAATCATTTCCAAGTCAGAGCTGCCTTGAGTCATCCTGTTTCTCACCTCCTTTGCTTTCCATGAACCAGTCTAATCTCTTAAAAATACCTGGTCTCCATTTCCCAGGCCAAACTACTCCTGGAAATGCCTGCAGCCGTGATTGGTGGAGTGGCTGCTTCTTAGTTTGACCGTATTTTGATGAAAGAGATTAATCCTTATTGCAAAAAGAATATCCCAGCTTTCAAATTATATCTCTTATGAATAATGAATACTTATGCAAGGCCACTGATTATACTGCTTCATACTTTATAAAGCACTTTATATATTAGGTTGAATTGTATAAAATTGCTGGTATTCAACTGTTTGGGGCAATTTCTTTGGGTTCAGCCTAACACATTTTCTCATTTCTTCCTTACCACAATCCCAGACAGATATTCTTAGCTCCATTTTACATAGCAGAGTACTAAGTCTTGGAGAGGCGAAATGACTTTTGAGTAAGGTCATATAGATAGGAAAAAGCAGGACTGAGACTTGAATCTAACCCCCATGCTCCTGATTCTCTACATAGGATGAGTCAGAAAACCCAAAAAGCAATAATGTGAGGAGAGACAAGATTGTGAGACCATTTTCCTAGCCTAACCTCGGGAATCCCCAGTCAGGCTGTACTCATCACCTTTTCTTAGTTAGTGGAGATTAGTGGGAGCCTAGGTGCCTGGAGTATAAGGCACTAAAGTGATGATGTGAGAAATTGTAGTTTTAGGGCTTTGGGAGCAAGTGGTACAGTGAAGACAGTCTCTATGTGGGAGAATGTTCATCCATCCACCCATCCTTCCATCTATCCACCCAACCATCCATCCATCCAAGAGAATTCTACTGAGTAGCTCCCATATATGTGCCAGGCTCTGCACTAGGTGCTGAGCTACCGACATTCAGGGATGAGTCTTAATCAGCAAGGCTTCCACCTTTTGGCCAGCTAGGGGAGGGGGCTGGCAGGTGGAAGCTAGGGCAAGGCCACCATATGCACATGGGATTTTGATTTGAAGCTGCTCTGTCTTCCTAATCCTTTTCCCCTGGCTCGGGCTTGACTTGTTGGGAGGCTCCAGCTTTATGTGACCAGGCAGAAAGCAGCTGGGTTTTGCCTGGTGTTTCAGGAGTCTGATACTACTGAGAGTTTCTAGGCTGCAGGGCTGGAGGAGGCTGCAGGAGGGAAAGAGGAATGTTGGGGCTCCGCCCCTAGGCAAGGCAGCAGCTGGAGACCGGGGGTGGGCCGATGAAGAAGAGCTCCTTCCCAGCTGCCACCGGAAGACATCCCTTTCTCCTGTCCCAGAGACCACTCTGAGTCCTTGGCCCAGCCCACCACCATGGGTTGCTTCTGGGGGCCGGCCAGTGGGGGAAGGGTAGGCTGGCGGAGGGCTGGTTTGGAAATCAGTCAGGCAAAGGGCTTGGGGCCACCGTCTTTGCCCAGGGACAGCATGTTGCCCTGCAGGGGATTATCACATTTCTCAGCTTCCTGCCAACCTGGGGGGCAAGCCCTCAAGCCCGCTGTGCAGTCCAAATGCTTCACAAAACTGGCCTGGCTCAGGCCAAGTGAAAGCCGGCTTCCCCATGCCCAGTGCCCGGCAGCCACCTGCCTCCTCCCGCACGGCGAGCCCCCATCCAGGTGCCCACCCTCAAAAAATCCTGACATGAATCCCCTTGTGGTAGGCATTGTGCCCATGCTCACCCGTCCAGGCGCTCGGCTGGGCCTCCATGGCTGTTGCCACTGCCACCGGGAACCGCAGCAGCTCTGGGGCCCCGGGGTTAAGATCTCACAGTTGAGTAAGCCACAATGTGGGTTCCTCCCACCACGCCCTCCCCGACCCCAGCACCAGGGCTTTCCTCAGAGCCTCATTGCCACACCACTCTGCTTCTGAAAAAATGAAACGGAACCCTGGGTACAATGCTCATTGAGCACAATGCGAAGCTGTGAACTGCGGCACCTCTGGAGGCAGAGAAAGAGGAACCTGCGACAGGCCCCAGATAATCACTTCCTGAGCGCTCGAGGTCCTTTCCTTATCTCTGTAGCCAGCTAGAGCCCATGATGGGTAAGGAGTCGGGCCTCTTGTTTAGTGGAGCTATTGAGGATTGAACCCAGGACTTCGTGAATGTTAAGCACGCATTCTACCACTAAGCTATACCCTCCCTTAAGTTGGGCCTTTTGTTCGTGGGTCAGCTATTCTGTCCTGCCCCAAGCCAGTGTGCAGTGAGTTTACAGGGGGTCCACACATCAAGGTCCCGAGAGGCTCCGGGAGTTGCCCTGAGTGGTGACATCCTCAGCCTCTCCTCCTCCAATCCGTTCCTACCCACCACAGGGACACACAGCTCAGGTGACATTTTGGGCCTCCACCCACTGAACCTCCACTGTCCCTTACCACAGCCATCAGAAACATGTGGCTCTTGAGCATTTGAAATTGTCTAGTCTAAATCGAAATGTGCCGTTAAGTGTTAAAATTCACTCTGGATTTGAAAGACTTAGTATGAAATGAAGAGTGTTAAATATCTCATTAATATTTTAATATGGACTTCCATGCTGAAATAATATTTTTGATATGTTAGATTCAATTAAATATATTCTTTAAAAATTTTCATTACTTTACTTTTATTTTTTATTGAACTATAGCTGATTTACAATGTTGTGTTAGTTTCTGGTGTACAAACTAGTGATAAGATTAATTTCACCTCTTCCTTTTTAAAAAAAATTAATTAATTTTTACAATAGAGGTACTGAGGATTGAACCCAGGACCTTGTACATGCTAAGAATGCACTCTACCACTGAGCTATACCCTCCTCACCCCCTTTCTTTTACTTTTTAAACATGGCTACTAGAAATGGGGGATATGGGTGTAGAAATTGGTAAATTGCTGAATGAAAGAAAATAGTCCCAGACAAATTCATGAATATGTGGGCATTTAGAGTATCATAAAGGTGGCATTTCAAATCAGTGGGGGGAAAATGTGGGCACTACTAGAAAATCCAAAATTCCATAGGAGGCCCTCATTTGTGGTTCACATTCTATTTCTATTGGATGGTGCTGTGCTAGACTTCCTATTTTACTCAAACGTCCATTGACAGGGTTCCACACACTCAGGGCATCCATAAAATGGGCTATGCAGCCATTAAGAAGAATGAAGTAGATCTCTATGAGTAGAAATGGGAAGGCTTCAAATACTGTAAATTAACTATACATCAATAAAAAATAAATTAAAAAATAAAATTAAAGAAGAAATGGGAAAATTTCAGAGTTATTAAGTTTAAGGAAAAAAGGACAAGGAATGGGCCAGCAGGCATCCTTTGTGCATCTGGAAAGCACACACATATTTAATATAAACATGTGTGGAACAAGTCTGCCAAGGACACACACGGACTGTTACCATCAGTGGCCTCTGAGGGGTGTGAGGAGGGCTTGGAGAGGGAGAGGGAAGGACTCTGACCTGGATTTTTTCCCTTAAACCCTTCAGTGCTATTTGAAGTTTTAATAACAAATGTGATATTTTTACAACAATGAAACCATTACATATACTTATATTTTATATGTTGGAAAGTAATTTATTATAAGAGTTTATATAGTAGTATAAAAGTATTAATATTTCTCAACCAAAAAATCAGAGTTTGTATTCTTTTTTAAATCTTTTTTTATTAAGTACTTTTAGCAGTCTCAATCTCACTTTAACTTAGTTTTTTTGGCAGCAGGGGAGGTAATTAAGTTTGTTTATTTATTTGTTTTTAATGGAGGTACTGGGGATTGAACCTAAGATCATGGACATGCTAAGCACGCACTCTATCCTGATCTATACCCGCCCCGCTTCTACTATTCTTTTAATAGCTTTATTTCTACTTGCAAGCACCCTTCTCAGCTTCCTTTTTCTTTTTTTTAATTGGAGTATAGTTGATTTACAATGTGTTAATTTCACTATGTGTACAGCATAGTGATTCAGTTATGTATATAGTCTTTTTCATATTCTTTTCCATTATAGGCTATTACAAGATATTGAATGTAGTTTCCCTGTGCTACACAGTAGGACCTGTTGTTTATCTATTTTATATGTAGTAGTTGGTATCTGCAAATCCCAAATTCTTAATTTATTCCCTCTTCTTTGGTAACCATAAATTTGTTTTCTCTGTCTGTGAGTCTGTTTCTGTTTTGTTAAATAATCACCTTCCTCTTTCTTACTCCTCCCTTTCTGCCCTCTTCTCTCCTCACTTTCTTTTTCCTCTCACCTTCAAAACCCTGTACATGGGGAGCCATTCCACTTCTGTTGGCTCCTTGCTCAGCCTGAACCTGATGTTCCCTCTGCCTTCCCATAGAAGAGGAAGGCGCCATGTTCTATAAAGCCCAGCTCTGGACACCATTATTGAAGATGGCCACATCAGCCCCATCAACTGTGGAGAGAAAAACCCACCTAGTGGAGATACACACTACCATTTCTCCCTAGTGAGTTTGTCACATTCATGTTAAGACTTCTCAGACAGGGAAAAATAACAGCTTAGGAAAATGTGTGTGTGTGTATGTGTGTGTGTGTGTTTCTTTCCTCGTTCAGGGGTGGGTGGAGGCAGGGTAAAAGCAGTGGGCTTTGTAGAGGCTCGGTCTGAGTTTGGGAAACCAATTTCATCTGCCATCTGCAGTTAAAAAT
Source organism: Camelus ferus (assembly GCF_009834535.1). Lineage (NCBI taxonomy): Eukaryota > Metazoa > Chordata > Mammalia > Artiodactyla > Camelidae > Camelus > Camelus ferus. Next base: position 47,833,686 of record NC_045732.1, on the reverse strand, counting down.
CACTAAGAGGGTCAAGTGTTTTGAAAAGAGGACTATCGAGGTTGGAGAAAGGAAAAAAGCTCTCCAGCTTCTGGGAAACAGGTATAACAAAAGATTTGTTTGCTCCAGGGCAGATGGGAACCTCAGTCCTCAGTGTTTAATTGAGAGAGGAAAAAAGACAAGAGGTCTCAGCCGATTGTCAAGGAGATAATAGCTTCTGAAGGGTGGGCCAAGCTACAAGCTGCAAGGATTGAGAAATGAAAGCCCTGTTGATGCGTGCAGGGGACAAGTGGTGTGGGAAAATACCAAATTTTCTTTTAACAATCGTTCTCAATGCAAAGGGAATAAATTGCTTCAATACAGAAGGACTTTGAATGTCTATTGGAACTTTTTTGTTTTTCCTGGCAAGACCTGCCCCTACCCTACCCTACCCCTACTCCTAGTAAAAGTTAAGGACCGGGCAGTGCCGTAAGTAGGAAAGCACTGGACTTGGAGTCAGGACACAGCTCTGATTCTGAATTTACAGAATATGACAACAAATAATTGGTGTGAAATTCCTTTGAAAACCAGAAAGTGTGGTTCGCTGGAAACTCCACCTTGTCTTTGGCCCTTCCAGTTGCCCCTCCCCTTTCAGGCCCTCTTCTCTAGCCTCTTGGAACAAAAACTACTGAGCCAGAGGTTTGAAAGGCATCCAATTTAAAGAACATATGCCCGCCCTTAAGGAGATAACCTGGATTGAAGAACTTTTCCAGATCCTAAATGAATGGAAACTATATTGTTTTTTAAAGTAGCATTCCATTTGAAGTTTGAAAGCAAAGGATTTCCCTTTAAGTAGAAATCTGCATTCACCCTAAAGCCAGAATTCCATGTATTTGCCTTTATTATTTACTCCAGAGCAAAACTGTGAATACTGAACGATTAAGATCAAGTCTAGCAGATTGATTTGACTGAAATTGCACTGCTCTACAGAAGTGAGAAGAGGAGAAATGCAGCCTCCACTCGGGATCCCTCAGCAGCCTTGGGACTGTCTCTGTGGCTCCAGTGGCTAAGATACCTCCTTGTCTCTTCCTGGCTCCCAAACATCATCCAGTTCTGCTGCTTCTATCCCTAAAATAGATCCAGAATCTGACTCTTTCTCACCAGCACCACCACCACCTTAGTCCACATTACCATGGCTGACAGAAGCCTCCTAAGTGGCATCCAGCCCCCTCTCCTGCCCCCTCACTCTACAAAGTAGCCAGAGTCAGCTTTTAGAAAGGGCAGCTCTACTTTTCCTCTCCTCTGCATGAACCTTGGATGGGTGATTCTTTGGCTAACGTCTGTTAAACCCCAGGCTCCAGGCTAGCAGGGACCTTGTCTGTTTCGCTCACATCTGTAGCCGCAGGACTGGCCTCGTGCCTGTCATGTAGTGGACACTAATTGGTTGAAGGAAGGAATGAATTTTAACAACTAACACTTGTACCAGCTTAAAGGTAAACATCTCATTTGATGTTTGCTCAGAATAACCCAGTATCATAGGTATTTAAAAAAAATTTTTTTGGAGGTCCTGGGAATTGAAACCAGGACCCAATGCATGCTAAGCATGCGCTCTACCACTGAGCTATTACCCATCCCCTATTGTATTTATTGTTCTCATTTTACAGATGAGGAAATTGGGGCTCAGAGCATTGCCCAAGTTGATAGAGTCGATGCAAAGAATATTGAAACCCAGGTCTGTGAGGATCAAAACCTATGCTATTCTGGTTATACCTCCCTGGAGAGCTACAGGGGTGGGGAGGGCACGGGGTCCAGAGGCACTTTGATGTTCCTTGGCTGTATCGGGGCCACCTTGCTCAGGCCTTTAGGGCCCAGGGGCAGGCACTGTGGAGATTCCCTGCCACCCAGTGGGAACAGAGTGAATTCTAAATCAGCCTTTCCTGGATGACTTAGAGAGCCACTCTAACGACAGTGACCTTATTTTTTGAATCTCAAATCAGGACCTTGGTCTGACAAACAGAACCCAATACTTGAAACTGGGACTTTTCTGGAAAATCTAGGGCACAGAGTTGCTGTACTCGAAACACATGGCAGCTGCATAATGGGCACTTCTCAGCTAATTCTGACCCAGTCACCTCGGTCCATCCCATCTCAAGAAGATGCTTTAAAAGAATCGGTTTTCATAAACAACAAGTTCATAATGTATAGCACAGGGAACTATATTCAATATCTTGTCATAACTTATGGTGAAAAAGGATACGAAAACGAATATATGTATGTTCATATATGACTGAAGCATTGTGCTGTACACCAGAAATTGACACAACATCCTTTCAGCTAGTGTGAGCTAGAGAGATCCTGGCAGCTGGACAAAGACGTCAGATCTAATTGTCCTCCCAGCCCTCCGACCCTCCCTCTGAATCTCCTCAATAAAATGGTTTGACCCCCTCCAAATAAAAGAAATTGACACAACATTGTCAACTGACTATACTTCAATTTAAAAAAATATACATATATATACACCAAAAAAAGGAACCTGTATTCTGGGCCTTATGTTTCTATACACCACATTCTTTCCACCCACTCTTTGTTTAATTACTTCCCGACTCTCTTATCTTTTCTGTTAACCAATTTCTCCCTGGTCTGCCTCAAAGAGCTTCTAGGTCTTGCTTGCTGATGGATGCCATGAATGGTTGAAAGAAATAATAAGCAGAAGTGCTTGGGGACCATGGCAACAGGAGCCATGGCAACAGGGCCAAGCACTGAGGACCGCCCTTCCTACCCCTTCTGGTTTCTGTTTTAGACCAAGTACTGCTGATAAGGCCTGATGGTTTCATTGGGTCACCTAATCAGGGCAAGGCTGCTTGCAGGAGGCCCTGTGGCAAAAAATTCAGTTCTAGAAAGAACTTTGCAATACTCTTGCTTCACTGCACCCGTGCTGCAATGGTGGCTCCTGGTAAAGGTTGTCGCCAAATCCGGACTGGATCTAACATTTGTCCTAAGACATGCATCACACTGGGTTTGAGTATACTCAGAATCCCTAGGTAGGTGGGTAGGGAGGCTCCAGCCTTTGGGAGACAGTAGCAAAAATTCAGTGGTCATCCTTTTGGGCTGAAAAGCCAAGAATCAATGTCATTACCCAAGCAATCCACTCCAACGATTTATACTGGAGCCTGGGAGAGAAGGAGGTTCTCAGTGAATCAGGGTTCAAGGTCCCTTCCTATAGAGGTTTTTGTTCTCTCTGATGTACTGGATGCCCCTGGACAAAAGAGTGGGCTCTAGAGGGGATATGAGCCTGTCTGAGCCTCAGTTTTCTCATCTATAAAAAAAGGAGCCCAGGAAATCTGCCGTGCTTTTCTTTTCTTCTTTTTCTAAGATGATGAACTATTTCAAGCATACAGAAAAGTAGTAGGAAAAATAAATAAATATAAATATATCTGTATGCATAACTGAATGACTGTGCTGTATACCAGAAACTAACACAACATTGTAAATCAACTAAACTTAAAGAAAAAAATTTTTAATTCAAAAAAAGCATTAGGAACAAATATGTCTCCCAATATTTGCCCCAGAGCCTTTTCCTTAAAGAAATACAGTATTAAGGGTTCAGCTGAAGCCTGTTGTGCCCCTCATCCCAGTTGCATGCTCCTCCCCCCAGAGGTAGCCACGCTCCTGAACTGAGTGTCTCCAATCCATATGCACGTTTTAAAATGTACTCTGCATATGCTGATAAACATACAAATCCAGTATTGTCTTGCATGTTCTTACAAACTCTGTATAAACTATATTGAACTGCACATATCCTTTGCAATTTGCTTTCTTTGTTCAACATTAGGTTTGGGAGAAATAGTCACTCTGATACTGGTTCAAACATTTTCACGCTGTGTAGTATTCCACTGTTTGAATTGACAATGATTTCATTTATCTATCCTCCCGTTGTTTCTCAAGTTTTTGTTCTTATAAATAATGCTGTCATGAACATTCCTGATATATGTGCCATTGTTCACCTGTATCCTAGAGTTTCTTTAAGATAGATACCTACGCATGCAAAAGTTGAGGTAAAGGGTGACAGTGGACATTTTTAAAGCCTTAAAAAAAAGAATTAGCATATTATTATTTTTTTTATTTGGAGGAGGTAATTTGGCTTTTATTTACTCATCTTTTTAATGGGGGTACTGGGGATTGAACCCAGGACCTTATGCGTGCTAGGCATGCACTCTGCCACTGAGTTATACCCTCCCCTCTTGAAGCCTTTTTTGAGGGCAATCTTCTGGTATTTATCCAAAGTAACTGCTCATACACTATTTGATCCAGTAACTGCATTTTAATAACGTTAGACTAGGGAAATAGTAATACATGTACACACAGATATATGTACAAGAATGCTCACTGACCCGTTGGTAGTAATGGGTGAAACAGGAAGCATTCTCAATGTCCATCAGTGCAGAGCTGGGTGGATGAATAGCCTGTGGGATCCTCACCCTAAAGAATACCTTGGACTTTGGAAGAAAGCAATGTTAAGCAGTCCTTCTCTCACCTACTGCCTTGATTCTTGGACTGAAGAAATAATGTTGCTCACAGCACAGGGTCAGATACCCAGGAGGTGACTTGTAACTGGTGGTGTATTCAATGGAGATAGCCTCACTCCTGCCACGTAGAGACCTGGCCAAAGTCCCATGTCTGCAAGGAAGGTGCCTTTCCTGGCCATCAATTTTAATGAAATTGGGAAATAGTCCAGGGAATAAATTAGAACTTAGGCTGTGGAACTGTCAGAGGGAGACAGAATTCATAAGTATTTGAAAGGAACACTTGCAAATTGATGAGACGGCTTGCCTTGTATCAAAGCTAAATGGCCAGCAGAAATAAAAGCAAGAAAAGGCTTTTTTCTTTTGTAATGAACATCAGTAAGAAGAAATGTTTGTGGCACCTGGCGGTGTTTGACTTGAGACATTCAAACGTCTCCCTAGAAATGCAAGCTCTCATTTACTTGGAGCTTAATGGATAAAGCCAGAAGTTTGAACTTTTAAAAAATGACTTTAATAATTGCAATAGATAATACTTCTTGAACACCTTTAAGTCCTAGGAACTGCAGTGGGCACTTTGCATTCTTTGTCTAGATTAGTCTTCCTAACGACACCACAAGGTAGATAAATTCTGAGCTCCATTTTATTGATAAGGACAGGGAAGGGTCAAGGAACCTACCCAAAGCTGCAGAGTTATAATCAGGCTTTGAACTTAGATCTACCTCATGACAAAGCCTGCATTCTTCTCCTTAGAACACGCTGCACCTCTACATTGGAGATAGACGTATATCAGAAACCTAGGTAATCAATTTGTTAAATTTGGCCTTAAGCTTAATGTATTAGAGACAGCTCCCACAATGCTCTTCGTGCCTGCCTCACTCACAGCTGCCTTCCGAACAAAGTGGAAAGAAGTGATCCCTTGATTCTGGATTACTATTTACTCATTCAGTATTTTGTTGAGTGGCTTCTCTGTGCCAGACACTGTTCTTTTGGTCACGACAGTGCCTGAGTCAATGGTAGCCATCTGCCAGCTGGCTCTGAGGGTGCCTAGTGGCTTGTGAGTGTTCTGCACTGAGGACCCAGAATGACAGGTGTTCCGGAATGCAGAATGACCAACTGACCCCATGAGAGTTCTTCCCTGGGGAATGTGGTTTGTGGACCATGGGTAATTCCTGGGTGCCACATAGATACCTAGGTCTTGGGGATGCAATGTTTGTGGGTTACATCCATCATCAGGCTGTTACAAGACCTCAACTGTACCGATGGGGAACAACTGGGCCATCTCTGCCTTCCTTGATTCCATTCCTACTCCACCACCTCAGGTTTTCATCCTGATCCCCAGGCACAGATAAAAAAAATTTATGACCTGGTGTGATGGGGAGAGAAGGTAGGGAGGGACAGGTACCCTCCTACATGGCTAGTGGGAGGGTCCACCGGAAAAACTGCTTTGAAAGACAATTTGGCCTTATCTGTCCAAAATGTAAATATGCATTCATTTTTACACAACAATGCCACTTCTAGGAATTTAAACTAGAGACAAAGTGAGTACAAAGATGTGATAACAAAGATATACATTGTAGTAATATGTGCAACAGGCAAACTACTGGCAACAACCCCTTCAATAGAAGAGAGGTTGGATAAATGATGGTTCAGTCACAAGATGGAATACTCTGCAGCCATTGAGAAGAATCATGTACACAGGGAACTATATTCAATAACTTGTAATAACCCATAATGAAAAAAATATGAATAAGAATATATATGTATAACTGAATCACTGCATACACCAGAAACTAACATGATGTTGCAAATCAACTATACTCCAATTAAAAAAATAAAAAGAATCATGTAGCTAAAATACACGCTGATATGGAAAATTCTCTCTTTCGCTGCCCCCTTCCTCCCTCTCCACACATATACACATGCTCTCTCACACACACTTCTATAGGCATAGATAACTTCTGGAAGGACACACAAGAAACTGATATCTGTGGTTGCTTTTTTAGAGGGGAGATGTTAAAGTGGGGGTGGGGGTCAGGGGTAGGCAGAAGAATTTCTTTTTTCACTTAGTACTCTTTTATACTGTTGAGCTCCTTTTGCAACATGCATATGTTACTTTACAGGCAGGAAAGTAAAAAGAAAAAGCAAAATTCATTGCAGAAATCTTCATCAATAGGGGATGGGTTAAATAAATAAATCACTAAGAAATGCTGTACCATCATTCAGAAGAAGAGATTTGGCCATAGAAGAAGTTATAAAAAAAACCAAGACTGTACAAAATGTACAATAGAATCCAACTTATGTAAAAAGATATGTATACACACACGGGCATATTCATAGGAAAAGATCTGGAATGAGTCACAGCATGCTGATGACAGATGTAATCTTTGAAAGTGACTGGGATTGGGAGAGGGGGGAGTTAGAGGGGGACTTTGAGCATCTTTAAAAAATTTTTACTTTAGTTTTTAATTGAAGTATAGACAGTTTACAATGTTGTGTCAATTTCTGGTGTCCAGCATAATGTTTCAGTCATACATATACATGCAGATATTCCTTTTTATATTCTTTCTCATTATAGGTTCCTACAAGATATTGAATATAGTTCCCCGTGCTATACAGTAGAAACTTGTTGTTGATCTATTTTATATATAGTAGTTAGTGTCTGCAAATCTCTAACTCCCAATTTATCCCACTGAGGGGGACTTTTATTTTTTCTCTAAATACTTCTCAATTCACTTTGGATTTTTGGGGTATAATGATTCTATATTTTATCTCATAATAAAAAACTTATAAATGGTAAATAAATTATGAGGAAGGGAAGAAGTCCGATCTTAGAGGAATCTGCATTCTAAAGCTTGGTTTCTTCACAGGCTCCTCTGTTCAAAAGCTAGCCGGTAACCTCACACTTAGAAGGCTCTGGAGGCCTCCTGGTCTAGCTCACCTCCCCATTTCTCCTGCTGTCCCTTCACACTTTCGTCTGTGCAGCTCAATTGGCCTCCTCAGCAGCCCCAAGCAGGGGTCCATCTCTCTTCCCTATTCAATTTGCTTCCCTCCTGCTCCACACCCAGCTCTGCCACCCCTCCCCACCCCCACCCCTCACTGACTCTGTGCTCATGCTTCATGGCCCATCTCAAGCAAGCCTTCTGGAACCCTTCTGTCCGTTAGTAAGCAAGCACGATTGGGACCCATTTGGAGCTTGGGAAACTGCCTTGTGACCTTCTCTATTTGGCCATCTTGTGTTGTTATTGAACTTTCTGGAAACATTTGACTACAATGTGGATATCATGTTCTGGTTTACAAAGCACTTACACGACTATCACTTCATTGGAGCCTCCTGTCCATTCTCTGAGGGAGGCAAGGCAGGTATTACTATTTAAATTTTTTTTAAATTGATTTTTATTTATGTTTAAAAAATTTTGTTGGAGGGAGGTAATTAGGTTTATTTATTTATTTATTTATTTATTTTTTGATGGAAGTACTAGGGATTGAACCCAGGACCTTGTGCATGCTATGCATGTGCTCTACCACTGAGCTATACCCTCCCCCCCAGGTATTATCATTATTATTCTCATTTCATTGATGAGGAAACTGAGGGGCAGGGAGGCTTCTTGTTCAAGGTAACCTAGGTAGCAAGTGGCCAAGAGGGAGCTGGGTCTGCCAGACTCACCAAGAGCTCCTGCTTTTGTTTTTCCAGCCAGAATGTAAGTCCCTGGAGGACAGGGAGGACACGTTCAACGCTTCTGTGCACACTGAAGGGACAAAGGAAAAAGCAGCAGTGTTCCAATGAGAAGCTTGCCAAAGGAGACAGGACACTCAGTCAACCACCAAAGGGCATGCAATGGGGACTGCCAAGTGCTCAGACCAGTGCTGCCTGCAGACGGACACCGCAGCCATAGTACCTGTCCTCGGGGAGCTCACCATCTTCAAGTGAATCCAAACACACCGAACAATTAGAACACAACCAAGTAGGAAATAAACGTGATTTGAGGTGATACCCTGATGAACTTTCTTTCTGGAAATAGCTTATTAAACGTGCGGCTTTGGGCAAGGAAAAACTTTCAAAACGAAGTTAATTTTTTTGAAAATTAGAAAACAGTACAGATAGCAAATGAATGTTGTGACCATGGTACATGGATGACTGCAATTGGGGAACTGTCATAAGCCCATTAGGATAAGAGATGAGCCAGAGACATAAAGTGAGAGTGTCTGCCTGAGCAAAGGTTAGAAACACAGCAAGGAGATGGGAGAGACCAACCTGGCTGGGACTGAGGGCACTGAGGCTTGCAAGCTCCTTTCCAAATCTTGAGCCAGGCTACCTTCCAGAGGCTTCTGCAAACCAGCCTGGAAAGGGTGGGCTAGATCAGGAGACATTTCAGTTCTGAGTGTGGGAGGAACAGTGAAAGTGGTGTCTTGCAAGACCAGTCTGGTGGTGATGTGCCGTGTGGACTGAAGTGAGCCTGACACATGGCCCAGGACTGTACTTTGCTAGGTGTCACTCAGAAGACACCGAGATATTAATGCCCCTTGAGAGTCAGGCCTTGAAGCTAAAGTTAAGGTTCTGGAGGAGGGTATAGCTCAAGTAGTAGAGTGCATGCTTAGCATGCATGGGGTCCTGGGTTCAATCCCCAGTACCTCCTCTAAAAATAAGTAAATAAACCTAATTACCCCTGCCTCCCCCCCCCACACACACACACAAAACAAAAACACCCTAACTCTAAAGTTCAGGTTCTTTCGTGGAGACTCATCTGGGAGTTGTGGTTTGTCATGCATTACTTGATGTGTTAAGAAAAACTATCTAAAACTTGACACAGGGTAAAAAATATTTCTGACTGCCCTTTCAAGAAGACAGGAGAGCATCATGCAAGTGGTGGTTTGACTATTCACTGTTTAAAACAAATTTTAATTGAAGTATAGTTGATTTACAATATTGTGTTAGTTTCAGGTATATAGGATAGTGATTCAGTTATACATATATACGTAATACGTGCCTATATTCTTTTTTCAAGTATTTTCCATCATAGGTTATTACAAGATATTGAATATAGTTCCCTGTGTTGTACAGTAAATCCTTGTTGTTTGACTATTCACTATTGATTAAGGCCTACTCTGTAAAGTTAAACGTTAACTTGTAGAAGATTGATAAGTTGCAAATGATTTTTGTCTGGTAGAAATGAAAACGATTTCTGTCTAGTAGAAGAGATAGCCCCAAAGGTTACAGTTTTATTATCCTGTAGAACTACCCAGTTTTATATACAGTTTTTTAAATCTTATTCCAGCGTTCTTTCAAAGTCCTTCATATCTTTTAGTCCCTCAAACATTTTTTAAACTATTTTAATGTAGTAAAATATATATAACATAAAATTTGCCATTTTATAAACAAATAGGACCTAATTAAACTTATAAGCTTTTGCATAGCAAAGGAAACCATAAAAAACCAAAAGACAACTGACGGAATGGGAGAAAATATTTGCAAACAATGAAACCGACAAAGGCTTGATCTCCAGAATATATAAGCAGCTCATACAACTCAATAACAAAAAACCAAACAACCCAATCCAAAAATGGGCAGAAGACCTAAACAAGCAATTCTTCAAGGAAGACATACAAATGATCAAAAAGCACATGAAAAAATGCTCAATATCACTAATTATCAGAGAAATGCAAATCAAAACTACAATGAGGTATCACCTCACGCCAGTCAGAATGGCTATCACTGAAAAGTCCACAAATGACAAATGCTGGAGAGGCTGTGGAGAAAAAGGAACCCTCCTACACTGTGGGTGGGAATGTAGCTTGGTGCAGCCACTGTGGAAAACAGTATGGAGATTCCTTAAAGAACTAAAAATAGACTTACCATATGATCCAGCAATCCCACTCCTGGGCATATATCTGGAGGAAACTCTAATTCGAAAAGACACCTGCACCCCAATGTTCATAGCAGCACTATTTACAATAATCAAGACATGGAAGCAACCTAAATGCCCATTGACAGATGATTGGATAAAGAAGATGTGAGATATACATATATATACACACACACACAATGGGATACTACTCAGGAATAAAGAGAATAAAATAATGCCACTTGCAGCAACATGGTTGGACCTGGAGATCATCATTTTAAGTGAAGTAAGCCAGAAAGAGAAAGAAAAATATCATATGATATCACTTACATGTGGAATCTTAAAAAAAAAAGGACACAAATTTGACGTGTTAAGAAAAACTATCTAAAACTTGACACAGGGTAAAAAGTATTTCTGACTGCCCTTTCAAGAACACAGGAGAGCATCATCCAAGTGGTGGTTTGAGTATTCACTATTTAAAACAAATTTACTTATTGTAAATTGTAAAAACTTATTTACAAAACATAGACTCACAGACATAGAAAACAAACTTATGGTTACCAGTGGGGGAAGGTGGTGGGGAGGGATAGATTGGGAGTTGGGGAATCTGTAGATACTATCTACTATATATAAAATAGATAAACAAGGTCCTACTGTGTAGCACAGGGAACTATATTCAATACCTTGTAATGGCCTATAATGAAAAGAATATGAAAAAGAATATACACACACACACACACACACACATATATATATAACTGAATCACTTTGCTGTATACCTAACACATTGTAAATCAATTATACTTCAATAAAATTTTGTCATTTTAATCATTTTAAGTGTACAATTCAGTGACATTAATTATATTCACAATGTTGTTCAATCATCACCACTGTGCATTTCCAAATTTTTTCATCTCCCCAAACAGAAACCTTAAACAATAATTTCCCTTTCCCCCTCTTCCCAGCCCCTGGTAACTTCCAGCCTACTTTTTGTCCCTATGAATTTGCCTAGTCTAGATGTTTTACATATGTGGAATCATAGAGTATTTCTTTTGTGTTTGGCTTCTTTTGCTTAGCACAATGTCTTCAAGGTTCACCCATACTGTGGCATGAATTAGAATGTTACTCTTTTATGAATGGATAACATTCCTTTGTATGGATATATCATATTTTGTTTGTTCATTCGTCCATTGATGGACATTTGGGTTATTTCAACCGTTTGGCTATTGTTAATAATGCTGTTATGAACATTCATGTACAAGTATCTGTTCAAGTCCCTATTTTCAATTCTTTTGGATATAAACCTAGAAGGAGAATTTCTGGGTCACATGGTAATTCTATTTTTAACTTTTTGAGGAATTGCCAAACTCTCATATCTTTTTAAAAACCAGCTTTACCACAGTGCTGGTTCCTTCATCGAGTTAAATAAGTTTTTGATACACGATAACTATATATTTCAATGAGAGTCATGTTTTTAACTCTGTGAAAGTTACTCTTTGATAAGGGCAATTTATTTACCTTGCTAATCTTTAAAGCATAAAATTGACTCTTGCCTTTTGCAAGCTCCATACAAGGTAGTCAAGGAAATGAGTAGAAATGAGGGTTCCCTTGCTTAACCCATGAGGCCAGTGTGGTGTTTTGGTCGTTAAAAAGAGAGGGGAAATTTTAATTATGGTCCTGTGACAGTAATGGCAAATGAAATCACGCAAGACTAGGCATGGACACAGAGTGTGTACATCTCTGTTTTCACCGGAAACACATAGAGACTTCTCTCCTCTGGAGCATAGAGCAACTGTTGTTTCGCTACAGTGCGATAGCTTCTGCTAGGAAAACGCTAGCAAAAAGCTTCGCTTTAGGTGACCTCTGGCACCGGAGAGACCCCAGTGGAACCCATTGGGAGAGATGCTAGAATTCTTTTTGGACAGCCTCAAAATTTGCCTTCCTCAGCATTTGACAGGAAATCTTTAAGGCAGCGAATGAAGAGAAGAAAGAAACTCAGCCTGGAATTGGAGGAGGAGGGTGCGCACATAGGAGGGGAGAGGGCACAGCCTGGGGAGATCCAGATTCTCAAGGGTGATTTTGAGTTGCCTCTAAGTGGCCTTTGAGTCAAACCATATAATATCCCCCATAAAACATCTCTACAAGAGTATTAATCACACTCAAAATCAGAGGTATTCTTGGTTTCATCCATTTTTAATGTTTCAAACCAAGAAAGTTTTGGCTTTTAGAGTAAGATTGAAAATTTAAAAAAAACATATATTTTCCTCCTCACAGTTTCAAAGGAACGAACTGGATTTTGATCACAATTTTCTCACTTTTGAGACAAGATATGGAAGAACAGATGAGGGGAATGGAAGAATTTCACAGGTGGTTAAGAACGTGTAGGAAAAAGAAAACCAGAATAAAAAAGAGTGTCACTGTTATAAATACGATCAGAATATATCTATTTCTGAAAGCATACCAAGCAGGTTAAGAAAATAAAGGTAAAAACCTACTTTCTTCTGACACCCCCTATTTTCCTCCCTCACAGGGCTGTGACAAGATGAAATACGTGGAATAAGCACTTTGCAAGCTGCAAAGGACTGCGCTTGGCTAGGAGAGGGGCTGGGGGCTCTGACAACCCAGCGAGCCTTGGGCCAGCCCGTTTGGAGGATCTGAGTGGCAGTGAGGTCGAGAGCAAATCCCTGGATCTCAGTTTTCACGTGTGTAGAGTGAGGACAAGAATTCGTGCCTTAGAGGGTTGTTAGAAAGGTCGTGAGATAAATTCTCCAAGAAAAACAAGAACAAAGCCCCGTGGCAACGTGGTCTTTGGTACACATTGCAGCACCTACCACACTGTTCTGGAATAGTCTCTTTTACATATCTGTCAACTCGAGTATACCATAAGTTCCCTGTGACTTGTTTGCCTCTGTATCCTCCATGAATCTAAGCACTGTCCCTAGAACATCATACTCAACCATTCATTAAAATTTTTTTTATTCCTTTTTTAATGGGGGGAGGTAATTAGGTTTATTTATTTATTTAATGGAGGTGCCAGTATTGAGCCCAGGACCTTGTGCATGCTAAGCACAAACTCTACTACTGAGCTGTACCCTCCAACCCTTGACAGTTACATCCTGCCCTTCAAATCACTGCTCTAGTCTCCCTGCCCACGCCCAGCACTGAAGCCCCAGGGGTAAGATGAGGCCACTGTCTTGACACAGTGATGCCGCCTGCTCCAGCCTCCCCAGGACTGAGTGCTGTTGGCTGACGGTCTTCTTTGAGGATTGCCCAGCTGCCTCCTCAGCCCAGTGTTGCCTCACCCACAACCGTGCTCCCTCCCTGGGGACAGCCTGCTCTAATGACTGGTCCACAGGGAGTGATGTCAATGCCTGGTCCCCTCACCCTAACTCAGAACAGCTCTGAAGGGCCAACCCAGCTCCAGAGCTCCTCACAGGGCCAGCTGAGGCTGTCATTAGCTGTCACAGCCCAACCTCTCCCTCGGACCAACCCTGCCTTCTTCCCTTAGATCCCAGGTGTTGCTCCCAAAGGCACCCCAATAAACTTCCTACATGCAGCCGGCAACAGCCCCCCAGCGGCAGTCCCCAGGCTGGCTTTGTGGCCTGAGTAGGCTCTGGCTTGGCATCTGGGAAGCCTCAATTCCAAGTGACCCCAGGAGCTGTGATGGTCTCCAGGGCCCAGTGGCTATGCACAGGCCTCACTCACAGTTATGTTTTTAATCCTTTCTCTCTCTTTCTCCCTCTCTAAGTTTTTCTTATGAAATACATTTGGAACCAATAGGGTGGAAGATATCAGCCTGGAAGAAAATAATGAGAGCCATGGGAGAAACACTATAATAGAGAAACAAATGAACCTAATGCTTGGCTGAAGGAAAGCTTCCTAGAGGAGGCACCACTTAAACTGAGTCTTGAAGGGTGAGTTAGGGTTTGATGTGTGGATGAGGGATGTGGGGGAGGCACTTCAGACACAGGGTACAGCATGAGCAAAGGCTGGCAGGCTTGAAAGGGTGTAGGGTGTGGGAGGGAGGGGAGTAAAGGACAGTGAAGTCTGGGACTCTAGCAAGGGAGGACTGTGCAGGGACCTATAGGTCACGTTGAGGAACTTGGTGCCAAACGAATACCACGTTCCAGTGCTGCCCAAGTGTCAGCCATTTAGGTACCACTGGCATGACTTTTGCCACATCTGGGCCCTGGTGGTTCTATTTACTTTTTTTTAAAAAATCTTGCTTCATTTAAAAAAAAATTTTTTTCTCATTCTCTTTTTTTTAAGCTTTTCTTTTTGGAAGGGGTTAATTAGGTTTATTTACTTAAAAGAATTTTTTGGGGGAGGTAATTAGGTTTGTTTGTTTGTTTATTTATTTATTTATTGATGGAGATACTGGGGATTGAACCCCTATTTACTATTCATTTCATCTTTTTCTCGACATGAATTTTTTTTTACTTAAATATATGTCTATAAAAAGAAATTTTATATGGCTCCTGAAAACCAAAACAAAAGAGATACCGTTTGCCGTAAAGAAAGTAACTGTAAAAATGGATACAATGGACACAGAACAGAGTAATTAAATTCTACGGAGATATCATTGCCTGTCATTGTTTTTGAGCCCGAGGCCTACTCTAGCTCTGTTTGGAAAGAAGATTAGCAAGCATTACAGAGGGGAAAGAATAGCATCACACTGAGACTTTCTCCTTGATGTAGTCAGAAAGCTGAAACGAGAGGGAATCGAGAATCATTTTCTCACCATGTAATTTAATGTTCTTTAAGGCTGTACCACGTACCATTAAGATCACCTTGGAGTTCCCCTCCCTACCACTCTGCTGACTGTGAGAGCGGATGGTAAACAATAAAGTGCCCTACAAATGTGCTTGTTGTTACCAGTTGATTGCTTTGTCCATTGGCTCTGGGCCAGTTGCTGTGAGGTTGCTGCCCTTTTATTGGCTCGGGGAAGGTTTCCAAACCAGTACCTGTGGCCACTCGTTCCCCACATTGTGCAAGTGAAGGCAGCAGGGTGAGGGCAGGACCCTGGGCATCCCAGACTCTTGGAACTGGGAGGGCCCTTACAGAGTATCCTGTCTTCCCACTTTACAGCCAGAGGAAACTGGGACCAGAGGAGGGACATGACTTGTCTCAGGCCACAGAGGTGTTAGCGTTAGCGGTCTAGGGGATAGAAACAGAAGAAAGAATCATATAGCTTGTTGTGTGAGACTACTGGTCCCAGTAGCTACTATCTGCGGGGCAGAAGAGAATAGAATGTGGAAGCAGAGGTAGGGGGAAGTCAGCCCATTCAAGGCCTGAGAACTCAGGGTCACCATCAAAGGACCCTACTTCTTGGGCTGGGCTCCACAGCTCTGGGCAGAGGCTGAGGTGGGCCTGGGGCCTGTGTGGTGGGCAGCATGGAGAGAGCTTGCAAGGGGCTCAAGTATTTGCGAAAGACACCCAAGGAAATGAGGGAGAGCGGCACACCAGAGCTGCTCCAAAGGGCAGTGCCTACTCAGTCAGGGGTGTCCTGGGACCTGGCAAAACCACCAGGCTTTGGAGTTTGACAGTCCTGGGCTCAATCCTAGTTCTGTCTCTTTCTTTCTTAGTTCTGTCTCTTTCTTTCTTTCTTTCTTTCTTTCTTTCTTTCTTTCTTTCTTTCTTTCTTTCTTTCTTTCTTCTTTCTTCTTTCTTTCTTTCTTCTTTCTTTCTCTTTCTCTCTCTCTCTCTCTCTCTCTCTCTCTCTCTCTCTCTCTCTCTCTCTCTCTCTCTTCCTTCCTTCCTTTCTTTTCTTCCTTCCTTCCTTCTTTTTAAATGTTGGTACTTGAGATTGAACCCAGGACCTTGTGCATGCTAAGCCCGCGCTCTACCACTGAGCTATACCCACCCACCCAGTTCTGTCACTTCTAGCTGTGTCTGACTTTGGGTAAGTCACTGAACTGCTCTGAGCCCATCGCCTCATTGGAGATGATGTGGGTAATACTAATATCTACCTCCTAGGATTGCCATGAGACCCACACAAAGCAGTGTATGCAGAGCTTTGTATACAGGGCCCAGCACAATACTTAGCATTCCTTCCTCTCCCCCTCCTATGGCCACATCTAGACCCCCGACAAGACCATTTCTTCTCTCCTGGTTCCCTACCCCGCCCTACCCCAGCCCACACCTCCTGACCCTGTCATCTGTCCTATTTTTGGGCTCACCTGCTGTCCCACTCATCCAGCTATGGGATTCATAAGGAGTCTTTCAAGTATTTACAGACAAGAAAGCCGAGGGGGTCTAGTCCAGGGGGTGGAATGGGGACTTCCTTCACCTAGAGACTGAGGGGAGAGTGGGTGCTCTGGGGTGAGTGGCCTATACCTGCTGCAAGGAAAGGCTGGCCCAGGCCTCAAAGAGAACAAAGAAAAGGCGCTGGTCTCCTGTGGCATTAGAAGGCAGTGCCTGAATCAAGTCCCTCCATTAAAAGCTACACGGCAAAAAAAAAAAGAAAAAAAAAAAAAACCAGCTACAAGGCAGAAGGTTAAATATAGCCCTTTCCAGCTGTCTGGGACATAGATTTATGAAATGTCAGAGCTGTGTTAAGAGTGAGAAATGATCTTATCTCTGCTCTGTTTTTAGAGAATAGCAAGGAGGCAATCAAGAAGAGAAATAAATCTGGTCTTTCACCAATGGGCGGTGGGCAGCCATTGGAGGATTTCTGAGCTGCTGGGGCTGTTTTATAAGAGTGCACTCTGGCTGCAGAGTGGAGAATGGACTGGAAAGGGCAGGGCAAGAGTAGAAGCAGACAGTCGAGCGGGAGGCAGGGCGAGGGCGATGCCGGACCAGAGAGCTGGGAGGAGGGAGCCCAGTGCAGGATGGGGCCGGACCTGCAGCCCAGATGCCCATGGTGCCTCCCTCCCTCCTAGGAAGAGGAAAACCAGCTCCCACTTGCCCTTGTCTACTCCCTCGCCCTGTGACAGACACCCAGACGCCTCCCTCCTTTGCAAGGCAGCCTGTGGAGGGTCTGTTGGAAAGTTTCTCCTTGTCCACAGGTCCCAGTTCTGCCTCCTAAGCCCCGCTCAGACCCCATCTATGCCCTTCACCCTGTGATAGCTCCTCAAAGACCTGAAGACCAGAGACCACTTTCCTGTTTCTTCTCCTTGCCAGACAGCACATCATCCTCACAGTATTCCGTTTGCAGTTTTTCCAACTCCTTTAGCTCCTAAACTCCTTTTGAGTATACTCCTGCCCCAGAGGACCAGCTCGAACCCCGAGACATAGTATGGCCTCATGATCTGCCCTGCCAGTGCCTTCTGCAGCCGGAACTGGAGCTTCTAGTACATTTTCAAGAGCAGGCAACTGCAGTGTCACCTCCCCCATCGCGGCTCATCCTTTTCACACAAGCCTTGGTGTGGCTCAGGACCCTGAACTTGACTCCACACTCCTGCCAGGAAGTCTGGCTTGAACTGCGTTTAGAATGCACTTGGTCCCTGGGTAGTAACCTGTGTGGACGGATGTCCAGTGATAGGCACCCCTTCCCTGCCCTGTCCCAATACTTTGGTATTGCAAAAAAAAAAAAATCAACATTTTAGCCAGAGTCCAGGTAAAGCCCCAAGACTGACTGAGACGGTACTTTCCACCATCCAAGAGACAAGGCCTCAGAGAGGATGTTAAGTCAACTTCTAGAAAATAAGATACAGTATTTCTTACATACACACAATTCTCCAGTCACTTTTCTCATCCCTCTAGAATCCCAGATTATCAGGGTTGGGATGTGATCACATCCACCCTCTCCTCCTCCAGAGCCACCCAATTTTGAATTCCTTTTATAGCCCCTCTGCCAAGTGGCTGTCCTGCCCCTCTGAATGGTCGCACGTTTCTAGTTCTAAGGGAACCTGCTTTCCCCTAAGCAGCTCAGGCTGCCAGCCCATGACCCTCCCCCTCAGTGAGCCCCGATGCTTCCCCCATCTCCCCTCTGCTGAGCACGTGACCCTGCTCCCACCGAAGACTCACCTCCCCGGCTCCAGAAGAGGGTGACAGCCTCAGCTCTCTCCATCCTAGCAGTGTGGATGTCCGAGACGCCACATCCAGCAACTCCTCATGCAAGGGAGAAGCGAGTGGTGGGTCCACACTGGGGGCAGGGAGCCCAGGGGCTCCACGCTGTTCTGAACCCTGTCCCCAGGCTCCTTGGCAGGCGCCCAGGGACTCTTCCTGAACCCCGTTTCCCAGCACCCTTGCTGGGTCAGTTTGGCCCCATTGGTCACATGCTCCGTTGCCTGTAAAGTTGTTCCTAGGCGGCCCAGCCCAGGGCAAGTGATACAGGATTCAAAAAGTGAATTTCCTCTCTCTCCTTTTCCACTCCCCACTGCCCTCACTTGCCTGCCCACAGCCACACCGGTCCAGTCTGTCCTGTCACAACGGGCCCTGTCTGTGAGTCGGTCTTGTCTTTCTCAAGGAAAAGTTCTCGGCCAAAAGCCCGAATCTGAGCCCCACAGAGGGCTGACCTCCCACTCGGCTGCTGTCCTGCGGCGAGGGGAAATGAGCAGGAACTGGCTGTCTGAGTCAGCGCCCTTGCTCTATTGTCACCGTGCGGGCCCCTTCCTTCCCAGAGGAGAGCCGTGCAGAGAGATAGGCCTTGTTTTTTGCAAGTCTCTCTTGCACACGCGCGCGCGCACACACACACACACACACACTCTTTCTCTCTTGGCCTGGAACAAGTCTGTGCACTATGGCTGAATGCAGTTCAATTCAGTTCCCCCAAGAGGGATAAATGAGGAGTTTGGGATTAACAGATATACACTACTGTACATAAAATACATAAACAACAAAGACCTACTGTATAGCACAGGGAATATTCAATATCTTGTAATAGACTATAGTGGAAAAGAATCTGAAAAAGGATATATATGTGTATGTATAACTGACTCACTTTGCTGTACACCTGAAACTAACACAACACTGTAAATCAACTATACTTCAATTTAAAAAAATTAGTTTCCCCAAGTCCTTGTGAGTGCCTACTCTGGCAGAGGATCATGCCTACAGCACACAGAGGGTCATCTCCCAGCATCCTCGCCACAGACAGAGGAGCTAATGATGATGAGTCCCAGTAATGGGGAAGGAAGCTGAGAGGGAAAGGGGCTTTCCCAAGGTCCAACAGCCAGAAAACAGTGAGGCTCAGAGTCCGACTTTGCTCTCCATGGCATCAGGTGGAGAACCCTGCTGACCTTCCTCCCTGCTTCTTCCACCTCCACCCTGCCAGCCTTCTAGAATCAGATTTGCAGATTCTAGCAAAGTTTATTTCCAAGGGCACAAAGCATGAGAGAATTGCTGGCTTTAAAACTTTGAAAACCTATCTCATTCAAATTTGTTTCTGTGTGTTTAGAAAGACAAGGGCCCGGGAAACAAGCAGTGTGTGCCAGAAGCTTGTTACAGAGGGACTTCATGATCGCACTGGCAAAAAGCACAGGTAGATGGCCCGTGCCTTGTCCCAGTAACTGTCTTCTAATTGTTAGAGAGGCATCACAAGTTCTTGCTCATAGAGTGAAAAGACCTACCTGGAGCTGTGTTCTCTTTCCCATTTTTTTGCCAGAGGTGCAGAGGTACAGGAAAGCAACTTGAGGGAAGGAGCTGGGGACCTCCCCTGGAGGAACCACCTGGTCACCTAGAGGATGCTAAGCACCTCCTGTACCGACAAGACTCTCAACTCCTCCAGGGCAGGAGCTGGGCTGTGGGTCTCTGGAGGCCCCACCCTCAAAATAAATTTGTGTGGCTTGGAACAAAAAGCCATCTAAAAAGACTGACATGAAATTTCCAGACAAGGAGAATGCCTCATGCCTCGAAGGCTGGGAGAGGGTTAGCTTCTAGGAGCAAGGATCCATGGACATCACCCACTGCATTCAAGAACTTAAGTAGGCTGAGGCCCAAACAGTGAATGTGCGCTGTGCAACACCGAGAGGGTGGCCTCGGCAAGGCTGGCTTCCAGAGGCCCGACTGCAGCAGGTTAAGGAGGGAAATAGGAGGGGAAGGGAGACAACTCTCAGGAAGTCTGGCTGTGGTTAGAGAGGAAAGAAAGAGGGCCACAGCTGGAGGGAGAAGCAGAATTATGTATGGCTGGTAGTTAGATGTTTGTCAGGATGGGAGAGATACTGTGTGGGTTTTTTTCCTTTTCTTTTTCCTTTAATTTTAAATTTTTATACAATTTTAAAGGTTACTTTCCATTTACAATTATTACAAAATATTGGCTATATTCCCTGTGCTGTACAATACATCCTTTTTTTTTTTTTTTTGCGCTTGTGGGGGGAGGTAATTAGGTTTATTTATTTATTTATTTTCTAGTGGAGGTACTGAGGATTGAACCCAGGACCTCATGCATGCTAAGCTTTCACTCTACCACTGAGCTATACCCTTCCCCTGGATGCTGTTTTTAAGTTGAGGAGTTTCCACCAAAATTGCTGCTCAACCTACCCTCTACAGCCCCTGTGGGCTGGACTTCATCCCAGACCAATTAAACCAGAATTTCTCAGGGGTGGAGCCCAGGCACTGATAGTGTTTTAAATCTCCCCAGGTTAGAACCCTTGCAATAGTTCTTGGTAGAGACTGAAGTCCAGTCTTAGCCCAGCTGGTGGGTGGAAGGCAAAGGCAGCCTGACTGTCTTAGCTCCCTCATGTTGATAGCTTAGAGTAGTGAACGGATTCGGGAGCTCTGTTGCCTAGACTCGAATCCCAGTCTCACTGGTGTGACCTTGGGCAAGTTACTCAACCTCTCTGAGTCTCAGTTTCCAATCTATAGATTAGCTATATAATTTAGTTTCTAAACTGTATATCCCCTTTAGAAGATAATAAAGGTACTTATACCATCAGGTTGTTGTGTGGATCCAATGAATTAATATCTGCAAAGTGCTCAGAATGCTGCCTAGTTTGGTAGAAGCTATGCTGGGGCTGGCCTGTGTCTTCTATTATCTCTCCCGGACATCCACCTAAGGCTCAGGAGGGCCTCCATTCAAAAAGTCAGTGGTTCTGCCCTTGGTTTGGTCTCTCATCGGCTCTCATCCCTGGCCTGCCACGCACAGGCTGGAGTCTGTCATCCTCCCTACCCCCGGCAGCCACTTCTTACCAGGCTCCTGTTGGCTGGCACTGGCTGCTGCTGCCATGATGGCAGCTGCCACCGCACATGACCAGAGCCATGCCATTTGGGTTGGGAAGACTCCACTATTACAGTCTCTGCCGATATTTGTCTTTTGTTCCCCCCAGCTAAGGTTATTGAGTTCTTTTGGCTGGAGTCAGGGCAAACAGTGGCCCCTGGTTGGGGAAATGATTGGTGTGTGTCAGTTTCCACACCACGCACTTCATTTGGCGGCAGTGGGGGAAGAGGTTGGAGTGCGACCTTCAGCTCTCTTAATCAAGACCCTGGCTTGGGTGGCCACCAAAAGAGATCGTCACCTTTCTGCTTTTGGTCTTTACCCTGAGCAGACAGCCCTTATCCCCAAGCCAGGCCCCAAAGCACCCAGAGAATAGGAAGGAGCTGGTGAGGGAACTGAAGGTTGGGGTAGATGTCCAGGAAGTCTGTCATGGTGCAGGGGCAGGGGTAGTCAAGAGTCTGGGAAAGGAGACAGTGGAAGCATCAGTGTCCAGCAATGAAAGCAAGGGCCGAAGCGTGAGGAGCTAAGCCACAGAAGTCAGAAATCCCAGAAGCCGGGCCCCCACAACCAAGTCCCCAAAACAGGAGCAAGGTCCCAGGCTGCTGGGTAGGTGAGAATACGTCAAAGGAACAATGTGCTAGACTTGGCACGTGCCTTTTATCTCCATGTGTGGCATGGGAGTGGGGCACATCTTCTCCGAGGCAAGCCTAAAGGGCCTAACCAGCAACCCTACCCCTCCAACCCTGACCTCCAGGTCTACAAATTCCACCAAAGAAACTCACAGAGGTGGCTCAGTGCCACCGTCCCCAATGCCAGAAACCAGACTCAGAGAAGACACTCCACCTGGATGGCAGGGAGCAATTGGGAGCCTCATCCGGCTTCTAGGACCCCACACTCCTCCATCTGTGCTTTTTGAGAATCTGACAGGAGATTGACTTTTTAAAATAGAAAATCTGCTGCTGAGAGACATGAAGGTTTCATCAAAGACCATTTACTCCACAGGGATGCAGATGGCAGTTAAGAGGCCATGGGAGCCCAGATTGTTTGCAAGTCCTGTAGGTGGGTGACGCAGGGCTGACCTATCAGCGTACAGGACCCTCTACCAGGGACCTCTTTCCTTGTCATCTCAAGCATCATTTTTGCTTCTTCTCCATGTCAGAGCCTTGCCTGGTTTCTCCCAGCTTGATAATGGTCATATGGCCGTAGCCACGTGGCACAGGGTGTCCCCACCATGATGATGAGGACATCCTAGAGGATATGAGGACAACCCTGGGGCAGTGGTGACAGCAGCGTGGGGGCGAGGGGAGAGCAGCTGGACTGTGACGGGGTAACCATGGGCACATCTCTCTTCTGTGGGTCTATAAAGTGAAAGGTTTGTGGGAGATGAGTGGTTTCCAAGAGCCACATCTAACCTTTATTAAAATACCGGGGCAAGGTGGGGAGGGTATAGCTCAGTGGTAGAGTGCATACTTAGCACGCACGAGGTCCTGGGTTCAATCCTCATTACCTCCTTCAAACAAACAAACAAACAAACAAACAAACAAACAAACTTAACTACCTCCCTCCCAGCCCCCAGAAAAAATACCTGGGTTCCATCATGATAGACAAAAATTCTACTTCTCCCAAGGAAGACTTTTCAATGTTGACATGTAAAAATAATATATACATGTTGTACTCCCCCAAGGCTCCCTCCACATGCCCGTTGAGAAGCTCAGAATCAGGTGATCCATAGAGACTCCGTCTACTCTGACAGTTGCAGGCAGTATTGAAGGCAGCACACGTGTGCTCCTTGCTTACAATGTGCCGGGGCTCCACCTTGTTTCATCCTCACAACCACCCTATGAAGTAGGCACTATGAGTCCTACCAGAGCCCTACCAGAGCAAAGAGGCAACTGAGACTCCAAGAGCTCAGGTCACTTGCCCAAAGGCCTGTAGCTAGTACGTGGTCAAGTCTGGCTGAGAACCCAAGCATCTGTAGAAGTCTTCACCACATTTTTTTAATCAATTATTCTAATTTCTCCAATGAATTTTAAACATTTTAGAAGAGAAATACAACCTTGCCCCAGATATTCCCCAACCATGGCTAAAACCAGAAAGTTTCACTTCATCAAATTTCACTAGCCTCCCATGCTCAGAGGACACACCTGAAACCACCCAGCAGCATAGTCCCAGCCTGGCTTTGTTGTCAACTGATGTGGGACAGTGACAAACAGTACCTATGACTTCTGTCTCCAAGTTTTTGTATCTCCACCATGATGAGGCTTTACACTGTGTGGCATTTTGCACCTGACAAAAAGCCCTTTAAAACATCCTATATCATTTACTCCTCACCACCAAGTAAGGTGGTGGTGGTGATTATTAGTATCCTCACATGGCAAATGGAGAAACTGAGGATATAGGAGTGAAATAACTTCCTCCAAAGACCTTAAGTAAGAATCAGGTCTTGGACTCAAACCAGAGGCTTCCACACTATGTCCACACACTTGGGGAGGGTATAGGTAGAGTGTGTGCTTAGCATGCACAAGATCCTGGGTTCAATCCCAATACCTCTATTAAAAAAAAAAGAAATCCAGACACTTTCCTATTCCCTGTGGCTGCCTCTTTCCAAAAATGAGGCTCCTACTTCTGCATTTATGTCCTTCAAGGGTGTTTGCTGGCTCAGAGAAATTATATAATTTGGTCTTTTGGCTCGACAGAATGATTTGCCAGTGTCATTGTTCTATATGTTAGTGGTTTTTATTTTTCTTTGCCCAAACAACATTATAACAACATTAATGGAAGTCTAAGGGAAAGAAAAATTCGCCAAGAAGCCTGCCACCCACAATAAATCAAGTTTTGCTTTTTCCACAAATTCCCTTCCAGTCCTCACTCATGTGCAGACATGCTTTTTACAGGGTTTGTAGAGCAGCCTGGATAAAATTTGATACTGTGTCTTTTATATGTTATACTTTATTATGAGCATTGTCCATGTTGCTCAACTGTCTTCATAATTAGCTCTTTAGCGGCTCCATCGCACTTCAGTGACGTTGGCTGCATCAGATTGACTTGGTCATTCACCTATTATTTGACAGTAGGGTGGTCACTGTACTTTTCTTTTTGTTGTTGCTGTTGGGGGGAGGTAATTAGGTGTATGTATGTATGTATGTTTTTATTAAGATGGAAGTACTGGGGATTGAACCCATGTTAGGCATGCACTCTACCACTGAGCTATACCCTCCCCCTGTAGTTTTTTTTTAATGGAGGTACTGGGGATTGAACCCAGCACCTCAAGCATGCTAAGCGTGTGCTCTACCCCTGAGCTATTTTCCTCCTCCATCATTGTACTTTTCATACCCGCTTTTTACTTCCTTCTAGTTCTGACCCAAGAGATGTAGGAGCATCCCTTGGGACTGGCGTCAAGCCCAGGGCCTATGCCTCTACCTCCAACACATCTCTCAGGTGTGGGAGGTGAGGAGCACTGGGAAATATTTTGTTGGGTGGCCTAAAGTTTCAACTTCTTCCATACCTTCCAATGGGCTCATGAACTTGGGTTAGGAAATATACCTTTGGGAGGAGGGCCCCCAGGGGAATAGAGGCCACTTGACTCTCTTATAAGTCTCTGCCACTTTAGTGTCCATCATACTGAAATCAAGGCTTGTGAGAATTCCATAAGCTCGTGAATATGCCAGAGCCGGGTCAACTATGAAAATGCCATGCAAATGCAATGGGATGACTTCTTCATTGTGTGGTCCAGAGAATGATGGACTTATTTTCACCTGGAAGCACAGGTCACCTTGCTCATAGTGCTGGTGTGGAGAGGGATTGGGAAGCAGCATGATACCAGTTGTCTCTGCATCTGAAGCCCCTCTCAACACCTGATTTGGCCTGAAATTCAAGAATCCCTCCTCTTTCTTGCTAAGTCAGGAATCCTCAGCTCTAGTTTCTGGACCCAACATGGAGCCTCCAATGAGTTCAATTATTCCAACAACACAAACGCGTCATCAGACAGACATACAGTAGGACTTCTCCAAGGCTGAGAATTGCAGTCCTAGTTGCTATAGAGATCTGCTGGCCCTCCCAGAACAGAACCACAGAACCCTCCTTTCACCACACCCAGTCTCCAGGGTTACTAACTCCTGCTACAGATGCAGAGATGCTGAAAAGCACGTGGCATGGTGCAACAGGCACGAGCTTGACCATCAGACAGACTCGGCCTCAAATCAGGCTCTGCCACTTCCTTGTTATCAGACCATGGGGGCAGCTCTTCCCCTGAATCTCAGTTTCCTCCTCTGTAAAATGGTATCAACAATCCTTGCCTGGAGGTTGTTCTGAGTGTTAAGGAAAGCTGTAGGTGAAAAGTGCTGGCATAAAATAGGTGTGTGACAGTAGTTCCCTTTCTTGTCTCTGTGGGATACTGGTTCAAAGAGATGGTTCATATGTGCACAGTGATGCACATGCTGTGTAGTTACAGTAGTGCTAGCACGTATCTCTCCCGACCCCATACAGATTCACAGGGCAACAGGGCTACACTTACAAAGCAGGTGTGACCATTAATGAGAAATCAATTCTAACTCCCAAGCCTGGTAGACAGGTCTTCCCAGTGTCAAAGCAACCTATGCTCCAAGGTCATGTTGGGCTTTCACATGCTGTGACCACCCCGCCCCCACCTCCACCTCCACCTGCACCTCCACCTCCACCTGCTTTGCAGCTGCACTGGCTACACCATGGCCCCCTGAACATGCCAAGGTCACTCATAGTTCCATTCTAAGTCAAGAGCCAAGGTGTTCCCCATCTGCAATCATAATCACTCCTATTTCACTTGAAAAGCAATCTCTACTTTCTAAAAGCTTTTCTAATATCTTACACCACATACTCCCAAGCCCCCTTGGCAGGGGTGGGATGGGGTAGTGTGCTAAGGATCCCCTTAAAGGATTTGTAGCTTTTTATAGCTGAAGAATGGAGGTAGTGGAGGTGAATGACTTGCCTAAGATCACCCCGCTTGTTCACAGGCAAGAGAGGTCAGAACCCAAGCTTTCCAAGGCTTGGTCAATGGCTCTTCCCTACCCTTTAGGAAACACATTTTAGCTCTTGCCTTCGAAAAGCTCACATTTTACTAGGGCAGATAAGCATTTAATAAACAACCATAAAAATGACAATGCCTGAAGGAAGTCAATCTAAAAAGGCTACATACTGTATGATTCCAACCATATAACATTCTGGAAAAGGAAAAAGTATGTTAATATTAAAAGGATCATTGGTTGCTAGAGGGGTTGGTGTGGGAGGGGGAGAGATGAATAGTTGGAGCACAGAGGATTCTTACAGCAATGAAAATACCCTGAATGATACCATAATGATGAATCCATGTCATTATACATTTGTCCCAACCCATAGAATGCACAACACCAAGAGTGAACCATAATGTAAACTGCAGACTTTGGGTGATAATGATGTGTTAGTGTAGGTTTATCAATTCTAACAAATGCACCACTCTGGTTGGGGGTGTGGATCACCAGGGGGACTATGTGTGTGTAGGGTCAGGAGGCATGTGGGAAATCTCTATACTTTCTCTTCAATTTTGCTGTGAACCTAAAACTGCTCTTCAAAATGAAAGTCTTTATTTAAAAAAAGACAGATGAAAAGCACATTGGAAAAAAAAAAGAGATAATGCCAGCAATGATAAACTTATGTACAAGGTACCAAATTAATACGGAGGAGGGAAGGATGAACTCTGCTGATTTTGTACGGAGGAAAGAGGTCATTCAGGCAAAGCTTCAAAGAAGAGGTGACACCCAATCATGGTTTTGAAGGATAAATAGGAAATTGCCGAGAGAAGATAGGGGATTAGAGGCAGGGGCCTAGGCAGAGGAAAGTACACTTGTGAAAGCATGGAAGTGTGGAATGGGCATGGTGCATTTGGAAAACCACTAGTCATTCAAGATGGCTGGATGGTCAAGTTCAACAGGAAGTTACAGAGTTAAGGCTGGAGAAGTAGGTGGGGCCGATCATGGAAGGTCTCTAAGGTGTACTAAGGAACATAAACTTTACTCTAGGCACTGGTGTTCCCAAACCTCAGGCAATCATGTTTCACATTCTTAACTTTTTCCATTTCCATGCACCACCTCTACTACTATTTACTTAGCCATTTCATTGAAAAAGATTCACTTTAAAAACATTTGATCTTGCTCTAATAAAAAAATATATGAGAAACCACGGGTTGGATTTACCAGTTAGATTTTTTCCTCATATACATTAAAATATATACAGAACTCTGAAAAGCAAAAAAAAAAAAAAAAAAAAAGATTTCATCTATACCACCTGCAAATGATCCCCTGGGCCACCTAGGATATGCAGGGCATGCATTGGGTGCAATCCTGATCTCCCTTCGTCCAATTAGCAAGGCTTGGGTTCATAGCAAAGGAATGCAGGGCCAGATCTGGGAGAAAGGCAAATGTGGAGGCAGGGAGGCTAGTTCTGGAACAGGCCAGAGATAACAAAGGCCTGGACTCAGATACTGTTAATGGGAGAAGAGGAGGGACTGTCAGGTTTCAGAGGAAGACTCAACAATAAATACTTGTTGAATAGATGGATGGATGGATGGATGGGTGGTTGGATGGATGAATGGATGGTTGAGTGGACAGATGGGTGGGTGGATAGGTGGGTGAATGGGTGGATGGATGGATGGGTGGATGAGTGGAAATTGTGTGAGGTAACGGAGACAGAGGAGTGAAGGATGACTCCCAAGTTTCTAGTTTGGGTATCTAGAGAGATGGTGGTATCATCAAGAGAAGATGGAAAGGAGAAAGGGGAGCTTCCCTGCAGGGGTAGATGTGCTCAGCTGAGTGTGAGGTCCTTGTGTGATATTCAGGTAGAGATGAGGCAGTTGACTATGTCAGTTTGAGCTGGAGGTAGAAATTTGGAGGCCAAGCCTCTGGAGGTGGTCTCTGGGTGGGGCCTTGACTGCCAGAGGGGAAGGCACAGAGTAAGAGGAGACAGGGCTGAGACGGCTCAGAGGAAAGGACATTTGCATGTAAGGGTGGGCAATGGAAGAAGTTCTTTCTTTCTCCACAAAGCCTTTCCTGGTGACCTCAGGATAGACCACCTCCCGTGGTCAGGGCCTCACCTCCTCCCTTAGACCATTTACTGCCTATTTCCTGTACTCAAATCCTCTCCTTGACCAGTCTGTGGGCAGCCTGGGGTTGGGAGGCTAACCAGCCTTTCTCTAGTTAGCTCAGTGGGAGTGAGTGTTCAACTAAGGCTTCCAGGACTGCCTCTAGGGATGGCGAGCCTGCAGGAGCAGTGCTGGGGGAAGGCGAGGGCAGGAGGTGGAGTGAGAGAGAGGAAGATGTGGTCCTGAGATGACTTCCTCAGGCAACCAGAAGCTGGTCCAGGAGTTACTGCCTCCAGGATGACCGTGGATTGGAGCTGGCATTGAAGATGCAAAGCAATTTCTAAGAAATGAAATGGCGGCTCATAACCATCCCAAGCTGTAACACCAGTAGTTCTGTGCTACATAAAAGTTATCCTTGAGCTCCTGCACTGGGCTGTACAGAGCATCACTATTTAAGACCAGCAGGTCCTGAGCCTCCAGCTCTCTGGCAGAGGCAAGATGCTATGAGGTGATGGTTGGGCCATTCACCTAATGGTAGCTAGTGTGAACCCAGAAGATTCCAAAGAAACTTCAATGCCCAGAACTTTTGCCATTGGCTCAGTCCACCATAGGGGCCCCAATTTAGCCCACCCAGGAGGCCAAAACAGGCCCTGCTTTGACAGGTGGGCCCCAGTGGTAGTCACCCTGCCTGTTGGCACATCTCGAGTCATTTGTCTGTAGCTTCCCTCCCTGCTACACCCTGTGAGACCCCCATTCTAGGGCTGCCCCTAGGACTGGATGGACAACTCCCCTCAACCAGATGGCCAGCCGAGTCCCCAGGAGAAGGCAAAGGCAACCCTCTGGGACCGAGCACAGCAGACTTTCAGCAAGACACCAGTCTATTTGTGGTTGTCTTATTGTAAACTTGAGTTAAACTTGGCAAAAACTTTCCCTTCCTTCCCACTGGCCTGAACAGTAGATGAGGGCCTCCCAGACAGGTACAGAGGGAAAACCACAGGCTTCTTTGTGAGGAGGGATGCTGAGAAGGAAGAGGCGGGGACACTATCAAGACAGAGGGAGGAGGTCAAGGAAGGTACCCCCTGGCCCTAGTGTCTGTGGCCTGATCTGAAGCGGCAGTGGCAGTGGCAGGTGCTTCCCAGTGACCATGGGGTAAGCAGAAGGGAAAAGAGTTGGTGGGGGCGAATGGGACGAGAGAAGTTGCATCCACGTTGCTCCTGCCCTGCCTGAGATGGCAGGCTAGGAAAAGTTGTCTCCAGATCCCGTCTCCAGGATTTCCACACTGTCAGCATCCAGAAAGGGGTCGTTGAGGGGATCTATGCCAGCACCCTCGAGTCCTCGTCTGGAGAGGGACTGGGGGCGAAGCAGGGCACGCCCAGGGTAGGAGGGCAACAAGCTCAAAGCTGGCACGTGAGGTGAGGAGAGCTCCCTGCCGGGGCTGGGGCGGGAGATGGGGGCAGGGCATTACACAGCAAGAAACAGATTCATCTGGATCATTCGGTGCATGCAGCATAGGAGGTAGAGCCAGGAGAGGTGTAGGTGTACCGTGCTGGGTGCGGGCGGCTGAGGGAGATGAAGGTTTGAATAACAAAGGAGGCTCGGAAAGGCTAAGCCCTGCATGGTTCCAGGTCTCTGCCTACTGGATGCAGACAGAAAGCACAGTCCTAGCAATAAACTTCAGTCCACGGCACGTTGCTCACTTCCCTGACGCTCCAGCTCCCCTCCAGAGGCTACACGGGCTTGCTGGCGAAGAGGCCGGCCCCTGCCAGCTTGG
The DNA here is from genome assembly GCF_009834535.1 of Camelus ferus. Lineage (NCBI taxonomy): Eukaryota > Metazoa > Chordata > Mammalia > Artiodactyla > Camelidae > Camelus > Camelus ferus. The sequence continues at coordinate 47,803,412 of NC_045732.1, read as the reverse complement.
GGAGCTCTGACTTATGCAATTCAGGCTGGCGCGGGAGCAGGAGAGCGGGGAGTTCACCGGCATCTCCCTCGGGCTCTCTCCCCGCCCCCTGCCAGCCCCTGAAAGTCACGCCAAGGGTCAGGGGCCCCCGCGCGGCTGCAGCTGGGGAGGCCCTGGCTGCAGGGGCCCCGGAAAAAAGGAGGGAAGGGAAGAGAGTACCTGTTGCTGAATGCATCCTGCTTTGGCTCTTACTCCTCGGTTGCTTGTGGTGAGAGTTGCCCATCATTCTGTTCTGGACTGGCAGCCGCCCCGTGGCTGCCGCCGCCGCCTCCTCCTCCTCCTCCTCCTCCTTCTTTTCCTCCTCCTCCTCCTCCTCCCCCTCCTCCCTCCCTCCTCCTCCTCTGCCTGTGCTCCTCCCCAGGTGCTTACATCACCTCAGCTTTGCTTCTCACACACATAGCTCATCCAAATCCCACTTGTGCCCCTGGCACACAATTGTCCAGACCTGACCCTCTCACTTGGACTAGAGCCTGCTAGGAGCTTCTCCCAACCTCTCTCTCCCCCTCTCTCCCTCTCTCTCCCTCCCTCTCTCCCTCCCTTCCTCTCTCTCTCCCCCTCCCTTCCCCCTCCCCCTTGCTTAGTGCTCTACTCAGGTTGAGCAGCCCAGGTTCCAGGAGACCCCTAGCGAGCCCCGAGTGTGGCCCCCGCCGCATCTGCCTCTGCAGCCGGGGCCAGCACGGGCGCCCTTGGGGACCTGTCTCGCCAGCTCTCACAGTCCCTGGCTGCTTCTGTTCCTAGTGCTGTCATTTCTGCTGCCGCTAGCTCGCGGCTCCGTCTGCAGAAGCTCACAGGAGCGAGGGGGGCCAATAACAGAGTCTAATCCGGGAGTGTGACAGGGACCAGTGAAGGAATGTGCTCCCCAGGAATTCTAAGTGACACAGCACCCCGCTCTGCTGGGAGATGGATCCAGTTCTGTAAGTGACAGCTGCCAATGGACTCTGGGCTCCAGTCCTGCCTGAGACCTGGGGAAATCTGGGCAGAGCACAAGGCTGCCACTGCAGACTGGGAGCGAACATAGCCAGCTGCCTCTTGCATGCCCAATGCAGCCACTAGGCGTACCTGCCTCCTTGTCAGACACACCTGAAGTCTCACTCCACTCTCCCCTCCCTTGCCTGCCTTGTCTTCCCAGGGAAGGGCAGCGCTGGCAGCCCAGAGATGCACAGACTGGAACCGGGACCCTTGGCAGCCAATGAGAAGGCTCCTTCCACGAGTCCGACTGTAAATCCTTTCTCTCGCTCTCTCTCTCTCTCTCTCTCTCCCTCCCTCCCTTTCTCTCTCTCTCTCCCTTTTCCTCTTTCTCTCTCTCTCTCACACACACACAGCTGCTCACTGCAAGTGCTGCAGCCTTGTGGGATAAATGACACGGGGCAGGTTGTGCTGGCTTGGCAGCTCATTTCAACCCCAACAGCCTGGCAGCCAGGAAGGGCCATGGCTCCTGGAATCAACTCTGCCAGAGCCAGACAGCCCTGAGTGACTTCACTTACTTAGCGGAGTTGTGGTACTGCCCAAAGCTGATGTCATCAGACTCATGCTCACAGAGACAGGGGGCCTGTCAGTCACAGTCACAGAGCACTGTGGGTGCAGGTCCAGCTAGAGCCTCAGCCTGGCAGACTTGGGGCACTGTGCCACCGAGAAAGCAGAGCTTTCTGACTTGGGGGCAAGACGTCCAAAGAAGGATCCACTGTTCATCCATCCATCTATCCATCCATTCATCCACCCACTCTTCTATTCAGTCACTGAGTCATTCTTTCAACAGTTCCCAGCGATCTGCTCTGGCAGTCAGGCCTTGTGCTAAGTGTTGGGGACACAGAGGCATAAGTCACTATCTAGGAGGGGTGACCCAAGTGTCAACAGACCATGACAGTACAGTGTGATCACTGCTATATCAGGAAAAGGATCCACATGTTGTGAGAGCAGCGAAGAGAAATTTCTTCAGTCTGGAAGAATTGAAGATACCTTCCCAAAGGAGGTGACTCTTGGACTGGGTCAAGAAGGATGAAAAAGACTTGGCCAGATCCAGCAAGGAAATGGGTAGATTGTTAAGTATTTGGAATAGTACCCATGCTAGGAACCTCTCCTGCCAGGCCCCCAGCTGTCAAGGGTCTCTTCAGTTTTCTTCATCAATGCCATACACATCCCTTAAGCTCCACCTCTGTGCCAGACAGAGGCTACAGAGGGAGGCAGACACTGACTTCAAGGCTCCCCAGCCTCATGGGGGAGACAGATCATTATACTGAGAAGTCACAGGATGGTGTGATCCTTGCTTGGGTTTTGCAGCTCACTGTAGAATGTCTCAGGAGGCCTCCATGGGGATCAACCAGAGGTCAGAAAAGAGGTCTTGGAAAACAGAGGTCCCAGAGAAAGTGTGAAGGACCAAGAGTGCAGCATCTTGGGAAAATAGACTTATGAATATGAGAAAAATCTTAAGGATGTATGAACATAGCAAAAACTTTGAAAGTGAGGTTTGGGGACAGTTTGGTCCCTGCCCTCTTGTCCACTTGTGATGGGTCCTAGATATGAGTCTTGGTGCATTTAAGGTTGTAAACATGGACTGAAAAAAGCTTAGAGAAGCAGGAAGAGATAGAACCATGATATCTTGAGATGGTCCTAAAATGCATGGGATACCCTGAAAGTCAAAACCGAATCAAACTCAACTGGGCTGTGCACCTGGGACACCAGATTATATTCTCAGGGACTAGGTGAAGGAACTTGAATAGGAAGAGGCATGTTTTGGAAGTGTTTGGGGAGCAAGGGGATGGAAGTGACTGCTGAGGAATGAGTGAACGATAAACTGAACACATCTGTGTACCCACTACCCAGGTCAAGAAGTTAAGCCTGACCAAGACTACAAAAGCCCTCCTCAGAGCAGTTTTTAAATCATCATTGCAGATCTCCTGATAATAGCTTTGTCGGGTAGATATTATTAGTTCATTCCACTTTATAGATACCGAAATGGAGGCTAAGAGAAGGGAGGCAGCTTGGCTAGGGTCTCCATTGGCCTCTCCACTGGGCCTCTCCACATGCTCAAGTTGTTTCCAGAGGAGAAAAGCCAACAGAACAGAACAGAACAGAACAGAACAGCAGACACAGAGACCCCTCCTTTCTCCCTGTGTCTCTCAACCTTATCATACCTCTCCCTCCTCCTCTTCTATTTTAAAAAAGTTATTGAAGTGTAGTTGATTTATAATGTTAATTTCAGGTGTACAGCAAAGTGATTCAGTTATACATACATACATACATATATATATTGTTTTCAGATTCTTTTCCATTATAGGTTATTACAAGATACTGAATATAGTTCCCTTGCTATGCAGTAGGTCCTTGTTGTTTATTTTATATATAGTAATGTCTGTCTGTTAATCCCCACCTCCTCTTCTTGTCTGAGTTTCTCATATGGGGAGAATGCAGCCTGTGTTCCACATCCTCACCTCCTCCCTACTGTAGCCCCAGCCCATCCTACCCACTACCACAGCTTCCCTCACCCAGTCACCAGTCTCCCTGTGGCCACAGCTAGTAGATTATTTAGCATCTTTTCTCATTGGACCTCCCTGCTCTGTTTGCCAGTGGGGGTGGTCATACACTCCCTCTTCACCAAATTAACCCAACTAGTACCTGGGGTAGCCAGGATTTGAATCCCTGTCAGTTTCTCTCCAAATTCAGGGCCATTGCCACCATATCCCTCTTTATCATCTAAAGGGGATGGGAAATGCCTTTAGGCATCTTTACCACTTTCCTCTCCGCCCCCTATCCTTTCACTGAGTCCTGTAAGTTGTTCTTTAGAACTGTCTCATATCCAAGCACTTCTCAGTGTCACCCTCAGTGTCACTTCCTTCACCCGGGCCCCAGCCACCATTAGCCCCCTACCTTGGAACATCCTCTTCATTGGGTTCCCTATTTCTACCCCTGCATCCTAGAATCTATTCTTCACTCAACAGCCAGAGTGGGGTTTTACAAACATAAACCAAATCTCTTGGAACCTTCCAATGATCTGTTGTCTAAAGTGTCAAGTCCATGATCTTTAGCCAATACTCAGAATCCAACCCATCTGACTTCATCACCTTCTCTCCCTTTGTTCCCTGAAACAAACCCCTCTACCCATTCAATCTATGGGCTACTCATATTCTTTACCTTGTCCTTGTCCTGGTCTTTTATCACTCCATGGTACAGCAACTCGGGAAAGGCTTTGGAGTCAGAGAAATCTGAATTCAAATCCTCACTCTGCCACTTCTACCCGTGTGATCTTGCAAAGTTACTTAACCTCCCCAGCCTTGATTTTCCTAATCCATATAATGGAGTATGAAAACATCTAACTTGCAGTCTACTGTGAGACTTCCATTAGCTGATGGGCATCAGGCACATAGTAGGCACTTGCTAAAAAGTGCTTCTCATCCCCTTCTCACTGTCTCTCTCTCTCTCTCATGTTCCCAAATCCTACAGCCCCTCAAGCTTCAGCTCAACCTCACACTCCCATGGAAGCCCCCACCCTACCTACCCTCAGTCTGCAGGGATTACTCCCTCGTCTGAGTACCTTCAGCCCGAGCTGTATGAGCCATTCACTTGTCCCTAAACATAGATGTCCTAGAATTCTTAAGAAATCTTCCATGTGCTCATGAACATGTGCCCCGGCAGCTTGTGAGTTCCTTGAGAGATGGGTCAAACTTTGCATCTTCAAGTCTGCTCTGCACAGGGACAGGCACAGATGTCTTAGTGTTTGCTGGTGAATCAAGCTGAACCAAGCTACCCTGCCCATGCAGTCCTTCCTTCCTCCTCTTCCTCCACGGCTCCTTTGCTCCCTGACAACACCTCCAAAAGTTCCACATGCTTGGTCGTCATGTCCCCACCAACCTGAGAGTCTTCTGAGAATGTTCTCATCCTTTCTAACTTAGCAGGGAGGACCTCCAGGACCTCCGGGCATGTGGTGCTAGTGACAGCTGTTCTGATGGTTCCAATGATGCAAGATCACTGCCTGTGGAAAGGTGCCAGGAAGATCAGCTACCCTTTGAGTTGAGCACTGTGCTGGGGCGGGGCTGGGGGAAGGGGGATGCAGTGGCTTTAGGAAGGGGTTAGACCCCTCATGGTGTCCTCATGTGGAGTTTTGGAGGGAAAAGGGCTTCCTTCCGGCACGCATGCAGGCCAGTCCAGGCCCCTCACCCAACTTGTTGCCTTAGACACACCAGGAGAGGTGACTGAGAAGTCTGAGGCCTAAAATAAGCAAGTCTGGGGTCCATTTCCCCAAAGTGAAAGCGTTTAAGGCTCATTGTTGTCACCTCATCAGACATGCCCAGCTGTACTTGGGGCAGGGGGACAGGGTGGACAGGGTGGTGCTGTCTCCAGACTGTCCCTGGGAGCCCACGAGCTGGGACTAGAGCCAGTGTGTCGCTTTAGTCATGTTCTCACTCACTCCCTTGAAACCACCCTGCAATGTGTGGGTTATTAGGTCCAGTTCTGCAGATGAGGAAGCAGAGATGGGGAAGGGAGGTGGGGCTGCTAAGTGGCACCGTCATTGGGACCGGAACCCAACCCGGGTCCTCCTCCCTCTGCTGGCCTGGCTGCCATGACCCGCACACACACTGACTTGCTGTGGGGAATCTCCAGGTGCAAGTTCCATAAGGAGAAGTGGATTCTTTCCCCCACCACCCTTTTCATAAATACTTAACTAGTCCTTTTCAAGGAGAAGCAGATTCTGATACACAGCTCTGACTCTGGCTCCAGCGAGCCCCTGGTGGTTCACTCAGCAGTCTGTCCTAGGGACACTTTCCAAGTGCGCATCAGTCGCAGCTCCTCAAGCCTGAAGTTCCTACCTCTCTTCCAGCCCCAAATAAGAGCTGTCTGTTTTCTATTTCTTCTGCCATGAGTGCTCTTCCTTCCACTTCCTTCTCTGCTTGTGAGAAGTCACACTCATCTCTCAAGACCCAGCCTCTTCCTCCTGGACGCTCTCTCTCAGCCTTGCAGGCAGAAGCAAATTCACCTCCGCGTGGCCATAACTTCTTCACGAATGTCAGGTCCACTGCACATGCCTCCTTGTCCTGCTTCAGGCCTTTCCTCATCTTCCCAAAGGTAAACAGCCTCCTCCTTGTGTTTATGCCCACAGTACAATACAGTGTTTCCCAAAGTGTGCTACACACTTTGCTGGTAGATGTGAGGCAAATGGCACGAGAGGAGATTCTCAATATACGTGAAGGATCTTTTTTAAGTTTAATAGTCATGTATTTATTTTAATACATATTAAATTCTAATAATGTTTAGAGGAAAAATCTAGTACATAAAATGTGTAATTTTCTGAGAACTCAAGGCTGAATTAAATGAGTTGGTTTAAAGAAAAATAGTTCAGAAGCTGTAAAGCATATTCAACTACTTACACTTTCCTCCCAGGGCTGTTGTAAGAAGATCTGCAAACACTGCTTTGAGGGGAGCTTCTTTAGCCCTGGTCAGGCTCAACCTCTTGACCTGGGTAGTGGGTACACGGGTGTGTTTGCTTTGTCACTGTTCATCAGTGTGAACATTTTTTGGTGTGTACTTGTGATGTGTGTGCTTTTTGGTGTGCATGTTAATTACCCATAACAATTTATTTTTGCAAAAGCAGCTGACACAATTTTAAAAACAGAATACTATATATAAAATAGATAAACAACAAGGATCTACTGTATAGCACAGGGGACTACATTAAATTTCTTGTAAGAACTAATAATGGAAAAGAATCTGAAAAAGAATAGATTTTTTATATATACGTTTAACTGAATCACTTTGCTGTACACCAGAAACTAACACCACATTTGTAAATGATCTATACATCAATAAAAAATGGTTTTTTAAAAACATTACCCTTTTTATTTTTTTGAGGGGGAGGTAATTAGGTTTATTTATTTACTTATTTATTTAAATGGAGGTACTGGGGATTGAACCCAGGACCTGGTGCATGCTAAGCATGTGCACTACCACTGAGCTATACCCTCCACCCTAAAAACTGATTTTTTAGAAAAGGAAAAGAACCCAGTCCCTCACTCAAGGGGATTTGAATACTTTGTATTTAGGGTCCACGTGACTAGAAGGGCAGTGATGCCATTAACATCCAAAAGAGAGGGGGGTGGTGTGGGTGTACAGAAAGGGGGTTTTGGGAAGGCAGGAGGCTGAGGATTTGTGATCTGGGGCATGTTTTCTCCTTTGGCTCCTGTCCCAGTAAGAAAGCCAGAGCACCTTCTGAGAGCTGGTGCTGACGAGTAGCAGGCCAAGAGGGTGGAACCAGCCTGGATCATAAACGAGCAGAAATCCCAGAGGCTAAGCAGAGAGGCCAGCACACAGGACAGAATGCTGGCCGGCTGCTTCATAACTTTGGGTGGGTCTTGGCCTCTCTCTGAGCCCCACTGAGTTTCCACCTGGGCAGTGAAACATACAGACCTAATCAGTCCAGAGGGTCTTCTCAGCTCTGACATTCAGAAATGTCTCATCCTGGGCACTGATGTTTGTTAGTCAACGCGTGTGTTCTCGAATGATCAGAGCACTCATTCTGTTCTAGGCAATGTGTGGCCACAGGGGACATAAGAATGAGAGTCCCTAGCTGCTGCCCTTAGGGGTCTCTCAGGCTTCAGTTTTCCCCTATATACTTGCCAATGGGGATAGACCAGCACCAGGTTCCGGAGTAGAAGGGTCTCTGGAGATTTGCAAAGGAAACCTCAGCTGGGGTTGGAGACGGACACGCCTCCGAAGGCTGGAAGGCCAGAGAAATGTGTGAAGGAGGCTGGGGGAGGCAGTAGGGGCTGGCGGAGAGCTGCAGTGTGTCCACTGCCCACCCCAACCCCGGCCCCCAACTCTCAACCTCCAATCGGGGAAACCTCTATGGTACGCTGGCCCGACACAACCTATCTGTGGTCCAAAGGCTGCCAACAGTTTGCCAGTTTGCTTCCCACCGGTTTTGGCCTCCCAGTCCTTTTGAGCCAATATGCCAACATATGTATATTGATGTATCAATGATATTAATGTAATACTGTGCTAATCGATTTTATAAGTTATAAAACATAAACAAATATGGAAATTAAGATGTGATCAAAATGAATGTTAACAGGAATGCTAATATTTCACTCCTGCACTCCAGTAGATTATGCACGCACTTTGGAGTCCACAGGTTTAGTGACCTACCCTCCGCCTCACAGCCGAGGGATGGAAGAAGGCCAAAAGGAAGGGGTAAACATGCGTTGTGCTCTCCAGTCTTTCAGACCTTGTTCTCAGTCCTCTGCATGCCTTAATCACTCATCCATTCAATAGATTTCATTGAGCTTATTATATCTAAGCCTTGTGCTGGCACTGGGGTACAAAGAGATGGACAGGACACACACAAGGAGTTTACAATCCAGTCAGAGGAGATGGACAATAATTAAATACACAAATAGCCAAAGAAGGGCAAGCTTATGAAAAGTACTATGAAGAAATCAACATCGCAATATGACAGTGAGCAATGGGGTGGGGGGAGCTAGCCTGGATCATTGGTCAGGGAAGGTCTTCCTAAGCTAGGAATAGAGGATGACAAGGAGCCAGCAGAAGGAACAGAAAGTGGCAAGTCCATGAGGTGAAAAGGATCTTGACGTTTTTGAGAAATGGAAAGAAGGCCCATGTGTTTAGGGTTGAGGAGCTGGAGACAGGGGAGAGTGGTAGACTTTATTTCAAGTACAATGGGAAACCATTAGACAGTTTTAAGCCAGGAAGTGACAAGATCTGATTTAAAAATTGAAAAGGCCACCACGTCTGCTATGTGGACAATGGACTGGAGGGGGTTCGAGTAGAAATGAGGAAGTCAGGAGGCTATCATACTGGTCCAGGCTAGAGATGATGGACCAGGATCAGGGCAATGGAAACAGCAAGAAGCAGGCAAGCATAAGATATATTTACAAATCCCGACTAGCCCTACTGTCCAGCACAAGGAACTATATTCAATACCTTGTTATGGCCTATAATGAAAAAGAATATGAAAAGGAATATATATGTATGAATGAATCACTATGTTGTACACCAGAAATTAACACAACATTGTAAATCAATTATACATCAGTAATAAATAAATAAATAAATAAATAAATAAATAAATAAATAAAATGTAAAAAAAAAAAAAGGTATATTTAAACCTTGTGATGACCTTACAATAATGCCCTTGAAAGGCCGGTATTATCATCCTCACTGCACATATGAGGAAACTGAGGCCAAGAGAAGTTAACTTGTCCAAGATCACACACTTTGTGAGTGGTAAAAGCAGGATTCACCCAGATCTGCCTAGCTACATTCCCAGCCTTCTCAGAATTCTAATTCTGTTTCCTGCTCCAGGGACTCATTCACCAGGACAATACAGGGTCTTCCTGTTTTAATCCTGAAAATCACTGGGCATCCTGAACAAAGAAAAGGGGATTAGAGGCTATTTGACCCAGCACTCAGCCACGGGTATATAAGTGATTAAAACAGTCCATCTGGCCCATTTTCTTAAACATGCTGAGTTCACCAGAGCCCAAAGTAAGGGAAAAACCATTCTTTCCTTTGGAGGGGGTGTGGACAGGCGGAGGGTGGTGATGGTATATTTGGAAAGAGAAAAATTAAAAGCTGCCAACTTGTGCCTTCAAGGAAAGCCCAGGGGCTCAGGCCAAGACAGGGGAAGTGACTTGCCAAATCCCTCACAGCCCCCAAAGTTATCTGTGTGAAAAAGAAGGCAGAATTGTTCCTGCCAAAGACATGAAGTCCTTTCCAGAGCACTTTGTTAGCAAAGCCTAGCATCCCTGTCACTATGCAAAACACGCTGGAATGTTGCCATGGCAACAGGCAGCTGGGCGCCTGAATCAGCTCAAGGGCTGCCTCAACAGAGAGGCCCAAGCCCGTGGGGGTACCTCCCAGAGGCGCAGGGTGGGGGGCTGAGAGGCGGTTTTGTGTATGTTGATGAGGAGCCCTGAGCTCCCTTCCAGGTTACCAGGGTCCAAAGCCTGTGTCTTGGAGAAATACTTTCAGTTGGCACTTCTGCCTAACTTCCCCCAAACCCAGCAATCTAGGTTGGCATGACCTGACCTTTTTCCCTGGTTCTTTCTTGGCTGTGGGGTAGAGAGAAGAACAGACAGCGGTAGTGACATGGGGATAAAATGGGCGATGCCATTCTCCAAGTTAGGTGGCTCCGGAAGAGGAGCAGGTGCAGGGAAGGGGTAGAGAGCTCAGCTTGGCCACTGGGCCTGCACAGTACCTCTGGGCACAGCTGTCTGGGAGGTGGTGGGGGTGCACAGTCTGGAGTTCAGGAGAGGTCAGGGCTGAAGCTGGAAATGGAGCAGTCACAAGCTCTCAGGAGTATGTGGAGCCAAAGAGTAGGTGAGCCGGTCCAGTGTGAGTGGGGAGAATGGGAAGAGAAGGGAACACTGATGTTTATGTTTTGTGTCCTGACTTTTTGTGAATCTTCCTGGCTCTGCAGTGGCAGCCTTCCTGATGCATCTGTCCAACCTTTAGGAAGGCCCCGCCGTGCAGACCAACGTGCTCCTGCAGCTGGGCAGACAAAGATGGTGCCGGCTCCTGTGCATAAGGCCTTAGCAATCCTGGAGGGCAGCTGGCCCCCTTGACATGAAGATTTTCTGAAAGAGACACTTGATAATCCCAACAGGTCAGAAAGAATGAAAGGGCAGTCAGAGAAAGCCTTTAAATATTGGGAAGCTGTCAAGCCCATGGTGGCAGAAACAAGTTTTCCAAAATTCTGATTTTTCACTTGAAAGTTCACATTTTATCTTCGGTAACAAACACTGTCAGCTGTTTTCCTTGAAGTGACAGGCTCCCTCCATTCATTTTTGAGAAAATGTCTGCCAAGTACCTAAGTCTGAATAACCATAGTTTGTCTGTCAGTCATTCTTTCAAGTAAAAATGATGCTCCCAGAAAAGAGAGACCTGTTGAGTTCACATCTCAAATAATCGCACAAATGCTTTTCCTGGAGACGAACATCATCCCTCGGTGTTAGCACAAGTGCTTTATGCGTTCTTCCTGGTCCGTCACACAGAATGTCGAAAAGACCTGAACTCAAAGATCGGGATTTAATGAAATTAACAATTTTTACCGCCTTATCAAAGCCATCCTTTTTTTTAAAAAAATTTTTTATTGAAGTCTAGTTGGTTCACAATGTTGTGTTACTTTCTGGTGTTCAGCATAGTTTTTCAGTTACACACATACATACCTATATTCCTTTTCAGATTCTTTTTCATTATAGACTATTACAGATATTGAATATAGTTCCCTGTGCTATACAGTAGGACCTTATTGTTTATCTATTTTTATATATAGTAGTTTTAGTATAGTAGTTAGTAAGATTGACTTTCAAAAAAAACTGGGAGTGTGTGGTGGTGAAGTATACAATGACTGCTAGTACAGGTTGGTGGCACTGCCTTGATTCACACTAAGGTGCCAGCAGTTTTGCCCTTGGTGCAAACATCAACCTCGTGAAAAAGGCAAATAATGTCTTAGTATTATTTTGAAAATAGCTTTGACTCTGCACACTCTCTGAAAGGGTCTCAGTAACTCCTTGGGGGAGGGTCTGTGGACAACATTTTAAGAACTGCTAGTTTAGAGGAATTCTTGCCCAGGTCCATGGAGGCAACTTAAGGAAGGTGTGCTGCAGTATTATTTGCAATCACATGAAGTTGGTGGGACCAAGACTGCCAGTCTTATAGGAACAGAGAAGTAAAACGTGGCAGATGTGTGCTGTGTCGGGAGTGATAAACTAGATGTGTACACAGCAGCATGGGGAGACTTCAAAAACTGGGTGTTGAGGGAAAAAAGAAACAGAATATGGTCTATGGATCAGCACCACTTATGTAATTTAAAAGTATATATATGTGTATATATATATATATATATATATATATATATATATATATATATATATATAACACTATATATTTTTCAAAGATACCCATACAGGCATACCTCATTTTTATTGTGTTTCGCAGAGAGCACCCTTTTTCTTTTAATGCATTGAAGGTTTGTGGCAACCCTGAATTGTCTGATAATGATTAGCATTTTTAGCCGTATTTTTAAAAGGTGTTTTATTGTTTTTTTTGTCAGAGTAAGCACATATGCATTTACTGGTTTTTTCTTTTTGTTTATTTTTGAGGGGGAGGGGATTAATTAGGTTTATTTATTTATTTATTTAACGGAGGTACTGAGGATTGAACCCAGGACCTCGCGCATGCTAGGTACGCACTCTACTGCTGAGCTATACCCTCCCCCGAGCCGTAAGGCATTTTTAAATTAAGGTATGTACATCTTTCTTCAGCCATGATACTATTGCACAGTTAATAGTATCATGTCTTAAAAAAAGTTATGTTTACCCTATGTATAGTGTGAACATAACTTTTCTATGCATTGGGAAACCAAAAAATTAGTGTGACTTGCTTTGTCGTGATATCTGCTTGATTGCGTGGTTTGTAACTGAACCCGCAACATCCCTGAGGTAGGTGTGTATTTGCAAGAACATACACCAACCCAGTAGAGGGGAGATGGGAGTGGGGATTGACGGTGAAAGGGAAAAATAAAGTAAAAAATTTTGTAAAGGACTTTGCAGGGATAGATAGTAGCGTGCAGAGCAATATACTTAACTGTGCCCTTGACTGCAAATAAGGACAGAGTGAATGGGAGGCAGAAAACAGTCTGCTCTTTCAGGAGCTCCGATGGTGAAAAGAAGGGGAGAATCACTGGAGAGAGGTCCCAAGAAAGAAGCCGGTGGGATATCTGAGTTTTGTCTTCTATCAGTCTACCCAACACGCACTATCCTGAGTTACCACTGGCTTCCTGGTTCCTGAAGTTCACAGAATAAGGCTCAGAAAGTTAAGGGGGGCATGGAAGGAGCTTCCACTTGCTGGCTCCTATTTTCTCTAGGATGTAGGAGATGAGATCATGGCTATAAGTAGGAGATGGCATGTAGTTGGGGCTTGAAGAGCCAGGGAAGATGTGAAGCAGCTGCCCTAGAGACCAGAGAGAAGTAAAAGTATTTCTAGGCAGCACTGAAGGCCCAGCTGGAGATAAGGAACCTTGGAGATGGATGGGAGAAAAAGTGCCTCGATTTTTCATTCATTTATTCAGCCAGTCGATTAGTCTACAGCTATTCACTGGATGTATGTTATGAGCTGAGAACCTTGCAAGGTACTTGGGGTACCATAAGGAGTAAAACAGGCATAGTCCCTAACCTCCTGGACCTGTCAGCCTAGATATGTGTGTGTGGTGGGGGAGGGGTCGGTGTTAACTAAGCACACAAATTGAAATAGAATTAAATCATGATAACCACAAGGAAAGAACAGGGCGCTGAGAGAGTTTGCTGGTGAGGCTGGATACAGTCTGGGAGGCCTGCTGGTAAATAGAGATCTCCAGCCTCATTTTCAACAGCTGCATAGTATCTCACTGTAGGGTCCCTCCATCACTGACTTAGCCAGTCCCCTACTGTAGGGCATTTAGAATTTCTCCTCTTTCTCTCCATACAGTAACCAACATTTTGATGTACTTCTTTGTACACGAATCTTTGGGCACTCATTTTACTATTTCCTTAGCATGAGTTTCTAAAAGAAGAATTGCCAAGCCAATGCGTATATACAGTTTTAAGGCTTTTGAAATCTACTGCCAAAATGTCTTGTAGAAAGGTTGTACCGATTTACATGGGATAAAGTCTGCTTTGCAAAAGAAAAGATTAGAGGGGGAGGGTATAGCTCAGTGATAGAGTCCACACCTAGCACGCATGAGGCCCTGGGTTCAATCCCCAGTACCTTCACTAATTAAATAAACAAATAAACCCAATTACCTCCCCCTCAAAAAAATAAATAAATAAATAAAAAGTTAACAGTAGTCAGGTCTAAGTGGTAAACATTCTGTAATGATTTTTTTTAATGTTCTCCACTGAAATTTCCCCTCATTTCTCCACCTTCTAACCACTCTTGTGTGTATGCATATTACTTATTTTAAAATGTTTTTTGAACAGTTAATGCAGACACACTGCATGCACATTCAGACTGTACAAAAGTGAATTCAGAGAAAAGTGAGCCCTGGCCCCGGCCCTTGAGCCCTGGCCCAGCTTCCTGGCCATCCTGCCGGAGGTGTTCTCCGTGTACACAAGAAACTAGACGGTAGCATCATATCACACATATTTTGGGCACTTTACACGTTTCATTTAACTCAAAGAGCCACCTCATTTTAAAAGGCTGCATAGTATTCCATGGTTACTCAGGCCATGTCTACTCTTTCCAAAATTTTTCCCATTACAAACTTTTAAAAACCGTATTTAACAATGATAATAACAAAGGTGGAAAGGAAGAAAAAAGACCATCTACTGAGGTTAAACTATGCCACCATTTGTTCAAGTTACATGCTGGGTGACAGGGACAAAGAGATAAATTTTTGTTAGAGTTTCCTGAAAAGAAAGCAGATTTTTTAGTCTCAAGGTTTGGAACACTTGTGCTTTTACTAAGCAATCAATTTGCTTTTATCTGTGAATCGCGTAACTGCTCATGGCTCCCCTTTATGCTATCTGCCATGAAAGCTTAAAGCCAAATTTTGCGATTCACATTTATCAAGAAGGGACTTCTTCACTGGTTACCCTTGTTTTCCCCTTGCTGCATCTAGCTCTCGTACATCTAATTTAGGCTTTCTCCAAGTACTGGATGTACGCCGTAAGCCACCTTAAATCCTCTTTGGAATAAGTCAAAGTATAAATCATTTTTTACAAAAATTGAGCTAATGCTTGGGTCTCTCTTCAACGGAGTCCTCCAGAGAGGAGGGCAAGATGCAGGCAGAAGATGCCGCAAGAAAACAACAAAAACCTAATGAGAGGTCAATCGATTTCTGGGCAACATGCGTCAAAGCTGAGGTCTTTAGCTTCCAAACACGCCAAGAAATTGAGCGCTCGAGTTCCCATGGCAACTGTGTGGGAGAAGATGCAGGAGCCCGGCCTGGCGGTTGCTGGGGGAGCTCTGGCTGCTGGCCGCGTGACTTCACTCAGACCTGAGCGTTTAGATGCTCGGGGACTTTCCCTTAATGGGAAACGGTGGATTTGGACCTAATTGAAAATGTTGCTGAGAAGAGGTGAAAAGCAGACACTGGAGATGGGGTGACAGCAAGGTAGCCCTCCAACCCTTGAAGTTAGTTCTTTTCTTTCCCTCCCTCTCCCCACTGAGAAGGAGGTTAGGAAGCCAGAGATAGAAAGTTAGTGGGAGGGATCCACACCACTCTGTCCTTTGTCAAAGGGGCTGAAAGAGTGACTGGGGTATAGACCTCATTAGCATATTTAAAGCCTCCGCCTAATTGATTGCTTTGGCCTCCATTGAAGAGAGGTTGTGTTCACCACAGGGGGAGGGGCTGCATGGAGGCTGGAAGAGGGAAGCTCAGAAGAAGTAGAATGGGGCAAGGTCGGGGAGCTTTGGGGAGAATGTAGATGAGTATTCATCTGATCCGGGAAGAGGGAAGACTTTCTAAGCATAAGAATCACCAAGGAAAATGGCAACACATTTGGCAGCGTCATTTAAAAAAAAATGTTAGCACAACCCAAAGCACAATAAATCAAAAACATCAAAGACAAAGTAGCAAACCAGGAAATAAAAAGATGTTTGCAGCACAGGTCAGAAAAAGGTTAATATCTTTATTCTATAAAGGGCTTTAAATAATAAGTTCTTTACCAATCAGTAAAAAGAGACATATTTAACTTTCATAATTAGGAAAGTCAATTCTATCTAAGACAATGGGAAACCAGAAGAACATGTCATTCTCTGAAAGGGAATCTATGAAGATGCACAGAACATGGATTAGCTCAAATGGCCCAGAGAAGAGAGAGTTTGAAAATTTCCGGCTTATTGCACTGGGGAGGTGGGAGGGTCTCCTAAAGCTTATTGCTCCTGACTAAAAGCAGCCAATTTACAATAACCTTTCAAAATGGTACCGGAACTTGTCATTGACATGTGCAAGCAGGACAGCTCTGCTTCCCATACAGAGTAGAGAGAGGAGTATAGCAAACAACCGACTGCAGCATCTCCTTGGAAAGAGGGCTCTGCTGTATCCCCAGCACCCAAAGCAGACCTGGCTCAGAGTACGAAGTACTCAGTGAGATCTTGCTGAGGCTTTCTTCATGATGATCAATTCCTAAGGTGGAGTCTCTGCTCCCAAACCACCCTCTAGGGACTCACCCAGGGGCAGCAGACGTATTCTGTGCTTCTGTAGATGGTAAGACTATTCCTTCCTCCCACAAACATTGCTTGAGACCTTTTATGCACTGGGCATGAGAAGTTTATTACCAAAAGTTCCCAGTTTGGGGAAGATAATATGCAGCTTGTGAAAGAAACAGCTTTTGAGATGGGCTTTGAAGGTGGGGTAGGAGTTCGGGAGGCAGAGATGTAGTCAAGGAAGGCATGAGAATTGTAGCGAAGGCAGAGACATGAGTGGGTGGGATGATGTCTCGGGCCCTTTTCAGCTCTGCCAGCCTATGGTTCTGAACTTCAGCATCATCCTAAGCTATAATACCACTGTGAAATCATGGATTTGATATGCTGCTTATACTCTTCTCTAAGATATAGAAAAATAAATATATAAGCACTCAAACAAAAGGAAAAGTTCACCTGTACCTCTTGAAGGTATTTTAATTTATGAAAGTGGTGGAGGTTTCAAGTTTTGGGAAATTGTGCTAAAGGTAATAGGGAGCCACTGAGGGCTCTATCTACAGGATTGAGAAGATTGGTGGGGGAGGGAATGGAGACAGGCAAACATGTCAGGAGGCTCTCACAAGAATCCAGTGAGACGGGTTGGGGCCCTCAACTTGGGAAAAAATGGCCCTGAAGCCTGGGGTGTGTGGGGAGAAGTGACTGACTAAAAAATAGGCTCCTAATTCCTGGTTTGCTGCACTCAAATCCTAGTGAGGCAGGGCTCGCATTCAATTCTGGCCATTATGTTCTTCCCAACATGGAGGAGTATTGTTTTTCATTTCCCTTCCCCAATTTGGGACACATTGTTATGGCTGTTTAAACAAGGTGCCAATCCAACTGGGCAATGGCAGGAAATGTTTCCCCACAGGAAAGGCTCACATCAGATCCCTGCTGCCCTTTTGCAAGTAGAAATCGAGCTGCCTCCTACAGAGGCCACGAGGGCTAGCCCACAGCGGTATCTTCAACAGGTGTTAATAGGAGAGAAAATTCTTCTTTTTGGCTAGCAGCCCTGGAATGGAGTGTCTGCAGAGGGGCTGTGCGGAGCAAGGTGGCAGTGACACATCCCCAGATCTGTTGCCTGAGCAGCGGGGAGAGAAAGCTCAGCGAGATGGGGGGGTTCCTGAGAGGCCACTGCTTGGCTTTTCCATTGGCAACCTGGAGGGGGGCCTTCCCTCTTCACACACAGGAAAATGCCAAGTTTGGAAACCACCAGAGCATCAGCGCAAGTTGGAGAGGCAAGTGAGAGTGTCCCGTGCCCCTGGAGGACTGGGAGAGGGGCACAGGGGGAGGTGGACCAGAGGAGCAGGAGTGGGGAGGACCAGAGAGTAGCCAGGTCCCTGCCCCATCCCCTCCTGCACCCCTACGCCCAGCTCCTTCTGTTGAGACTCCTAGCTTTATCCCAGAAATCATGTGGCCTCCCAGGCAACTCCCAGGGTGGCTGGCTTGGTGGCCTCCTGGGACCTCTGTCACCTAAGTGAGGCCAGCTTCTCTCCTCTTGACTCGCCAAGCCTTCCAGTACCTGGCGTTTCACACAAGCAAGCTCACTCTCAAGATCCCTCCTCGGTGCCGGGCACCAGGGACATAAACTGGGACCTGGGCATCCAGTCACACGCCTCAGAGGCCTGAGGACCCACTTTCTCAGAGGATGGCAGGCACGCTTGTTGCTCCTCATCCCATCACACTGGAGTGCCAGGAGGGCAGGGGCCTTGTTGGGCTCAGCCACCAGCCAGTGCCTGGCCGTTGGTAGGCATGTGATTCATATTTGTTTAATTTGTTGAAGACATTCTGAGCTATAAGGAAAAATGAGATCTTCGTTGGCCAAAGTTACTTTGTAAGTAAGAGTCCAGAGGCTCTATGTCTGATTTTTTCAAGCTGCTTGAATAAGGTGGAGGGTACAGCTCAGTGGTAGAGTGCATGCCTAGCATGCATGAGGTCCTGGGCTCAATCCCCAATACCTCCATTAAAAAAATTAAAATTAATAAATCTAATTATCTCCTCCCTCCCAACCCCCCCCCCAAACAAGCTGCTGGGATAAATACTGTATCAAGTGCAGTGGGAAGAACCAAGAGGAGGTTTTGCCTGGAGGTATCTGGGAAGGCTTCCAGAGAGGGTGTCATCGAGGCAAGCTTTGAGGAATAAACGAGGTTTTCCAAGGTGGAAATGAACCCTGTGGCTAGGTATAGGAAATGTTGGCGTGACCCAAGGTGTGCAGGCAACAGATTGAGATGAACAGATTGGGATGCATGGTTGGAAGCCTGCAAGTAGAAGACTTTGCTGGAAGCAAGTGGCAGGAGGTGATGTTGGAAAGATTGCCTGCATCCATCCTGTGGAGGGCCTTAGATTCCAGCTAGAGGAACAGATCAGGAACGCATTGTAGAGAAGGAAATCTTAACTAAGACTGACCTGTCTGTGATGTGGGAGAAGCAACGGAGAAGTGGGTCAGGTGGGAGGTGATCATGTGGCATGACAGTGTCTGGGATGTGCAGTCACTGTGGGAAATGCTGATGTCGACACAGGGAAAGAGGTCCTCTCACATAACTGGCGGAACTGTAAATTGGCACAGCCATCTCAAAGGGCCGTTTTGCAGTATCTAGACATACCCCTCAACCCAGCAGTCTGACTTCTGGATACATACAGTTGGAAATTTCTACATGTGCGTGGGGAAACATATGCACAAGAACATTGACTGCAGTATAGTTGGTAATGGTCAAAAATAGAAACAACCGAAGTTTCTATCACCAGGGGATGGAAAAAATAGATTTTACTATTCATATGATGGTATGCCATGTAGAAGTTAACATGAACAACCTACATCTATATGTGTGAAAGGAACAGAGACCAAAAATACAGGGCTGAGTGAAAAAAGCACATTTTAGACAGTGATTTCACTAAGAATATCAATTATGACAAAATTTAACTGTACAAAAACTAATACTACACACCATATATAGACACATAAACATGACCCAAATGCGTATCACTGTCAAGGCAATGAAGGATGGGACCGAGAGGACAGCACAGGACTTCAGTGGGATCTGTGATGTGTTATTTTGCTAGAAAAAAAATCTCAGGCAAACATGATGCAAATGTTAACATTTGTTCATTTGGAGTGGAGGGTACATGAACATTTGCTACATTATCCTCTGACTTTTCTTTAAAAAAATTATTTAAGTAAATGAGAAAAAAGGAAAGGAGGGGAGGGATGAAAGAGACAGAGCTGGTCATGACCACATCCAGCAACTAGAAGCCCACAGACCTGTACTGAAGGACGCCACAGACACAATTAGGAAAGATAACAGGAAAAATGACCCTACCACTTCTAATAATTGCCGCATCACAGAGCCTGGGTTTAGTGCCACATTTGCCCATACCCAGCTTCACTGGATTTCAGGCAAGAAAACAATAAATAAACAGTGAACAAAAGTGATCCAAGGTGGAGAACAATGATTTGAAGCTTTCTGCCAGGCCCAGATGGAAAGGCACTTGGAGAGTGAAATTTACACATATGTTCCTCACATGAGAAACAGCTCCTCCCTGCAGGGTGTCCGAGCACCACAGCCAAGGTGGCAGGTCAAGCCTTTGCCAGAGCCAAGAGGGGGCATTCCGGAAGAGGATGAGATGAGGAGGGTGTTCAGGTCATCAGACCAAGACAGAAGGACAGGGAAATCATAGGGAATGTGATCTCACTAGACCTAGAACACAAGCTCCCACAGGATTTACTCGTGCCTGCTTGGTTCACTGCTGCGTCCCCAGTACCTAGAAGAGTGCCTGGCACAGAGTAGATGCTCACTGCCTATGGGCTGAGTGAATGAAGGGAGCACTGAGTGGCACAAGATGGAAAGGATCCTTGAATGTCTCCAGCTCTCCACCATTTTGATGGCTCAAGTGACTGGATTTCAGATGTGCTAAAGCAGGCACTTGCAGTGTTTCTAGTACATGCATGCTGCTGTGCGAGGTAGGAGCTGGGGACTGGGATTGAGGCATCGGCAGGAGGAAGGGTGATAGACCTATAGAGAAGTGAGGCTCCAGGAAGAGGAAAGAGCCAGGAGGCTTAGGCAGAAAACATCGCTAAAAAAATGTATGAGGAGGGTGCTTTTGGAAACAAAATGGACACCAGAGAGGATAAGGAAGGTAGGAGGGTCTCACTCCCATCGGACCCTGCTAGCTCATAAGGCACTTTTGTGCAAATTTAAAAAGGTGACTTCTCCTGCTGGATGCACAATTTAGAGAGCTGTGATGCCTTTGGGAGAATTAGGGAACATGGCCTCAGGATGCAGGGCTTGACTATTGGAGCTTGAGCTGAATTTCAGTCCCCACTCCCTTGGGTGCCCTTGTGCAGGGCACAACTTGCAGAACCATACACAGCGGTCCTGATCCCCATATCAGCCTTCCGGGCAACCAAGTTCTTCCAAGACTCCCATCATTCTGCAGCCCACTGCCACCTGCTGAGGGCACTGCCACCACCCTGGCTGCCACCCCTGCTTCCCGGCCCCTGCCATGCCACCTTGCCCTGGAACACAGCAGGACCTTCCCTAGCAGGAAGGCTCGTTGAGCCAACAGACAAAAATCAGTACTTGGGTGAATTTTGAATATTATCCTACAAGCAAGGACTCTTGTGTTCTATTATCAAGAACATCTCAACTGCGTCAGTTAGGGAGGTACATGCTTCTCTACCCGCCTACAGAGGTCAAGTAAAGTTTGAGAAGCCAGAGACTAGAAACGAGCTGCTGCACCCCCTGGTGTTGCCTAAAGGAAATGCTGATGACATCTCTCCTGTCACTCTGGAGGAGAAATAAAAGGCTCCCCCCACTGCCATCCCCAGGGGAGGTTTTGAATCTGCCAGAACATCTGCATCGTAAACAAAGCATTAGCACTCTCCCCAAGAACGTGGTGGGATCATGTCGCCCCTTCTCAAGCCAGGGAATACGGACAAATTCCTAATTCTGACAAAGTGATGGCCATCTGACGGGAACTCTATCACTCTGCCCCTCCCACCAACGAAGTTATCTGCACCTGCTTTTCGTGTGTTTCTTTCTGCCCACGATGGCAGCTCCTTCTTTTCTCAGGGTTGCCCCTGCCCACCTCCACCTTGAATCACATCCCATCCTCTTAACTACCTTTCTTTAAACTCAAGTCGGGGAAAGTCACTTAATCTCTGTGCCTCTACTTCCTCATCGGTGTTATGGGAAGAAAACAATACCTGCCTCACGGAGTTGTGAGGACTGAGTGAGTTAATTCACATAAAGTGCTGAGCTTAGTGCCTTCCTTAGAGTTGGCACTCAATAAATACTACCCATCATTATCACTACCATCACCACCATCACCACCATCACCATCATCACCATCATCACCATCACCATTATCATCATCATCACCACCACCACCACCACCATCATCATCACCATCATCATCATGAGCATGAAGGCACAGTTAAAGGAAAAGAAGTGTCAATGGCACTGAACTAGTCTGGACAGCCAAGTCTGGGTTGGATAGCTCAGGGTTTGTTTCAATATGGAAGCCCTACAATGAAGGCTCCTGGAAGCCACTGCCAGGCTGGATTCCAGAGCCCTCAGGCTGCATTCCTTTGTGTGGCAGAGTTGGCAACGTTTTCCTCCTGACACTCTTGGCTTCCAATGTCTCCTCCTCTTCACCCTATTTAGACTTGCTCCCCTGATCTGAACTGACTGGGCAGCCCCAAGGGCTGCTAGCACTAGGAGCTGGCCTCAGGTGCCATGTTGCACCCAGGCACAAGGCATGCCTTTTCTATACCCAAATCAGCACACTGGACCTCACAGTGGTTGAGAGAAATTTACTAATGATTCACCTCCTTGGGACTGCCTGGAATCCAGTTTGGGAAGATAACTATTGAGCTAAAGATCTTATAGTCAGGACCAGGCTCAATATAGGCAGAGAGGATTTGCCGAGCAAGAAAAAGGCCCCAAAGTGTCTCCTCTGTCATTTAGTGACTGTTGCTTAAAGTTCCACCACTAGAATGCTTCAGTCCACGGCCATAGCCATTGTTCCCAGTGGGAATGCAAAGACCCTGAGAATGGGAACACTCTGAACCAGTCTCCAAAGCTGATGGCTTTCATGGAACAGTTTACTGAGCAAAGTCTCAGCAAAACTGAGAAATACAATGAGTGCTAGCTCCCTTCTCCCCTGCTCGGCCTGCCAACACCTACTGAGAAATAAAGTAAGGGAAGTATAATGGGGGAGACCCATTGGTGGGAAGCATGAGGGCAACTGGGCTCCTGGATATGATTTCAGGATGGTGAGCAAAAAGGATGATGAAGTGAGGTGTGTAAGAGGGAGGGGACTAAGGGGGCAGCCACGTTTTAAGTTCACCACGTTCAGGGTGAACAACTGCTGTAGTTTTTGTACATCACATTGCATTTGGGGGGGGGTGAGCAATGACCCACTCACTCTTGCAAGATTATCCCCTTAATTCTCTCACAAGGGATTCCCCAACTTTCACGTGATTTTTTTCCTCTTCTCACGAGACTAAGCCCACTGCTCTGGGGAGTATAGTACCATCTCTCCCAAGACAAATCTATTTTTTATTCATGTGAAGAGCTCCATCTGTCACCAGGATACTCCCTTACTTCATTTTCTAGACTTACCCCTTTTTTCCTCCCGAAATGGACCCCCTTCCTTCAGGAGCAGTGACCTATTCATACATTACATTTTGAATTAAGCAAAACTGGCGTTTTGATGCCAGCTCTGTCACTTATTAGCTGTGTGACTTTGGAGAAGTCACCTAACCTCTCTGAACCTCTGTCTTCTCATCTGCACAATCCTGATAACAACAACAACAATACTAAATTGGTCATGTTGTTTTGGGGCTTAAATGTGTACAAGAGAAACTAGCCAAGTGCCTGGCACAGGGGAATTCATTTATTTGTTACATCTGAATTTTGTTCTGGGCCAGCACTAGGGGCTTTGCCAGCCATGGAAAGACACTGAGAAGCAGAAACACAGGGCAAAAGTGACCCCTGAACCCCCTCTCTCTGTAGTGTCTGTCCTTGAAATGTCCCCAGAGAAGAGAGCATAATCCTCAGCCCAGGATTTGGGAGCCAGAATCCAGATGGTATGGCCCATTTATCAGTGCCACCAGACTCTCAACTTTAATAAGCTTTCTGCATTCGTAACCACAGGAAGAGGAGGAAATGGGCCAGATTCCTTAGCGATCATGAACACTGCCAGCTCACTTTGATACTGGCAAAGTGCAGCGTGATCACTCTGATTAGTTCATTCTCTTATCAGCCCTCAGGGGGCATGGGAGTATTTTTCTTTTTGTTTTAAATATGTGGGAATTGGGAAGCATAAGCTTTCTGCCATTTCCAACACCTGGCCTGGTCAAAGTCGTCTTCTGGGTATGCGCAGTTGCCTTGTTGCTGTTAGAATTTTAAGGATGGCTTTTTAGCGTCTTGAGCCATTCGACACTTTTCCAGGAAGATAGGCTGCCTGGTGTTGTCTAAAAGACTCTCTCTTTTACCTATCAGATGGGGCTGTGGGCAGGCCTAGGAGCAAAGAAACTCCAAACCTTAAAAGGTTAGGAATGCAGGGCCCAGGGAGATAGTGGGAACGGACCAATGAAAGTGCTTAGCAACATCTAAGGACCAATGGCAGGTGAGCCCCTCTGTTTCCATGAGGCAACCTTGATTCTCATTGGCTGTGAACATGAAACTGTCTCTCTGAACTAGAGGCAGGGGAGGAGGGGGTCTGCAGCTGTTTAGGTACTTATACCTGTCCATGGAGGGGGCTGGGGGAGCTCCCACTCAGGCCTTTGGCGTCGGTAAGTTCTCATTCATATGGAAAAAAAACTAAAGCAGCTTTTAGCAGACTTTTGCTTTTGCCAGGTCTGTACAAATGCAAATTGTGCGGGCCATAAGCATGTGGTCTGTACATGATATAAAAAGGCACACATGGTCATCTTAAACCCTTGAGTGAAGGAAAAGCTATTTATATGTCAGTTTCTGGCTGCTCCAGGCCTGTCTCAGTAAGCAAGGTCAAAGACCTTCTGCCCACTCAACTCGGCCCAGCTCTGGAATCGACGGGAACCTAGCCTGGCAGGGTGCTAGAGGGTTCCCTCCTCAGCAAGCGGTCTGAGAGGGGGCACTGCAAATAGCATGTGTTGCCCTGGACCCTGCATCTGAGGCTGGGGGTGAGCTGAGCCCCAGAGGCCGCGAGGGGCCTCCCACCTCCTCCTGCCCCTGCACGTCCACTGGGAAGGGCTGGTTTTCCTCACCAGCCATTGTGTCTGGGGCCGCTTTCCTTGGTCTTTCCATCAGCTCCACCCCCAAGGGACCTGGCAGCCACTCCTGAGCCTCAGCTGGCTGCTGGAGAGTCACTTGGCAGGTTTGGGTCCTGCCAGCCCCTCCCCACCCATAGTGTTGGAACTGTGCTTAGACCCCATGCCTTGTGTGGGCTTGTGGGATGGGTTACTAGATTCCTACCGAATGCCAAGGTCTGCTATTGCACTCTGCTATCCTCAGATCGTGCACTCTGTACCAGATCTGCCTTGAGTTTCCCCCACCCCTTAGACATGTCCTCAGACTGCTTCTTAGGTCCCGGTGGGGCTGTTCTTTAATTTTAGCACCTCCTGTGTGCCAGAAGCTGGGAAGGTGCCTGGGTTCTAGCTTCCCCCAGCCCCTGCATCCAGTGCAGGTTGGACCCTAATGGCCTTGTACCCCCACGTGGGAGCTTCTAGCCTGCTCTACAGCCAGGGCCACACCAGTTAGGATGTTTCTGTGGGCTACTCTCCTTCTGCAATCTTTAGAGTTCTGTGCGGGCCCAAACCACAATGGCATGGGGGGGGGGAGTGGGAGGGGCAGACTGACAAGGATACCAGTGATGCTCACACTGAGGAGGGCTTGAGTCTTCCTTCAAGGAGTGGCACTTTCTCTTCCACTCTTCTCAACTGGGAGAAGAGTTCCCAAACTCGGAGGAACTGGAATTCAGTCTGCTGTCCTAAATCCTGGTCTCTGGTTGTGTCGGCTGAGCCCCAAGCATGTGAGAAGCCAAAGACCCACGAAGTCTTCCATTGCTACCTCATAGGCCCCAGATATCTGCTTCTGCTGCTTTTTTGGATTCCTGATTGGCACCCTCTTCCCTCACTGAGTGAGTAGCCGTGTCTTAAGGTCCAGTTTGCTGGGCCTAAGATGGACCTGTGTCCCTAGATCCAGCTGCTTCTCTTCCGTGACCATAGCACTGGCTGTGCCCATCTGGAACTGGCTCCCCACCACCCTCCCAATTAGCCTGAGAGCTCCTTCAGGACAGGGTCTGGGCCTCACTCATCTCTATATCCCTTTCACCACACACAGTGTGTGACACAAGGGCCAGGAAGCATTGTCCCAACAAATACATGCACTTGGCTTTGAATGTAGGACTAAACTGGGTTCCTCACAGCTGGGTAGGGTAATTTTGTCCTTGCAGAATCTCCACTCCTTTCCAGGAAAGATCCTACCTGAAACTTGGATTTCCATTTGCCCAGAGTGGGGAAATGATGAGGGCATAAGAATACAAGCTCCAGGTGAGATGGAGAGTCAATATTTGCCCAAATAATCAACTGTGTGTGGGGCCCAAGAGAGACAGGACCACATGGGTCACGAGGAGGCCTCAAGGAGTCTTGATGCACAGCAGCCTCTGAGAAAAGGAGCCCTGGAGTAAGGAGTGCCGAAATGTGCACAGGGGCACTAAAGAAGTCGTTTCCGAGAGAGTAGAGCATAACAGAAAGCGTACGGGCTTGAGGCTGGAGTGTCTAGGCTCAGATCTCAGCTTTGCCATCTACTGGGTGACTCTGGGCAATTTCATAAGGAAACTTCATTGCTTCAGTTTTCTCATGTGTAAAATGGGGATAGTAACATTATCTACTTCATCAAGCTAGCACAAAGATGACAAACAAAACACAGAAACTACCTTGTGACCGGGAGCATTCTCCATAAATGGCACACTACTGGTAGCATGATTAATAACGTTTAGTACGTGATGGATCCTGACACCCAAAGTTTAACCTGGCTAAATTTGCAAAGACCTCAAGTAGGGTCTTCAGGGTGAAATGATGTGTGGGGGCAGCTTATATTTTCTAGGAAGCTCACTTTAGGACAGTAAATGAGGTGACTGCGAGCTGGCTATTTATTAGGTCTGATGGAGCGAAGAAACACCGGAGTAGGGATGTGAGCCTTGTGGTTGCGTGTGTGCATGCCCATCTCCCCCAGGCCAACTGTGGGCACCCCCGGGGCAGCACCGAGCCCAACCCTCCTCTCTCCTCTGTTCCACCACCCCGTGCACCTAGCCCAGGCCCGGCACAGAACAGATGCCAGAAGGGAGAGGGCAACCAGAGAATTCTTCCAGAATTCTCTACCTGACTTGGGTCTATGAGCGCCCTGAATTACATAGCTTCCCCTGATTCATTCATCCATCCATTCACTTCTTTAATAAAGCACCTACCATGCAACAGGCACACAGTAGGTTGTCTAC
This sequence comes from Camelus ferus, assembly GCF_009834535.1. Classification (NCBI taxonomy): domain Eukaryota; kingdom Metazoa; phylum Chordata; class Mammalia; order Artiodactyla; family Camelidae; genus Camelus; species Camelus ferus. The sequence continues at coordinate 47,776,724 of NC_045732.1, read as the reverse complement.
TTCAACCCAGGCCCCAGGCTCCCTGATCACTTTACAGAGTCCTTGCAGCTCCTTCTTTGGGTTCAGGGACTGTCTTCTTGGCCGGACGCTAGGTACAGCTTTGATTTTCAGCTTCTTCCCAAGATTCTGCTTCTTAAATCCACTCCCTTGGCCCTCTCACTACTGCCTACAGATAGGGGTAATGGATAGTTTCTAACCCCCTCTAGTTCCAGGACACGCCATCCCAGCCTGGCCCTAATACCCCAGGCTCCTACTGGCCCTAAAGAGGGGTTGGGAGTGAGGATCAACTCACAGACAAAAAGAACAGAGCAACTGAGCCTTGCTCTCAGGAAGGATTTGGATGGGGTGGGAGTAGCAGAGTAGGACGTGGAGAAACAGCCAGGCCAAGAAGTCAGCTGGTGACCATCCTCTCCTAGACTCTTCCTGGAGATGAACTGGGACCCCCAATCTCCAACAGAGGCAGCCTCACTGCATCCTCATGGAAGCTGGAAGCCCCGTGAACGGAGTTTCAGGCTTTTGTTTCAAAGACCAGCTCACTCCGCCTGACCCTGTGGTTCGAACACAGCCTAGATGTTTTCCTGCTGAAATCACAGGGACAAGGGATTGGAGAGACTGGGAGGGGAGAGCAGAACACCCTGGGGCAGGGCCCAAGAGGGTGGCTTCATCTATGATGTCTGCCAGGCCCCTGTCCCAAAGCAAGGCCTCCAGACACCTCCAGTCTCCACCCCTGGCCGACCTACTCCCTCTGACCTGAAAGAAAGCAGCTGGGCTCTGTAGCAGCTGCTTCTGTCAGGGCTGCCAGGCCTTGTAAGGAAGCCCAGAACCGAGGGGTGAGGGGGACAGAGAAGGCAAGCCACATCCTGCGTGGGCAGATTCTGAGAGAAGTCCTCACCACGCCCCTCTTGTACTCCTTTTGTTTTCCATCCTCTCCACACCCCTTGCCTGCTGAGACTCACTAGCTGAGGGCTGGAATCAGATGAGTAGATAAGCCAGACACAAAATGTTTCTGCCCAGATGGGGAAAAGAGAGGGGTGACATGAAACCCTCCTCCCATTTTTTTTCTTCTTCAACTTCTTGGATATTATTTTGTGCTGTCTCCTGTTGGAAAGGAGATTTTGAAAGTCAGGGGAATGTACTTCTTCACCACTCCTGCATCACTGCAGGAGGAGGGCTCCTTGCAGAGGGAAAGGGTAGGGCAAGCGGCCCTCGTATTTTGCTCTCCATGTTCGAGTCATATTAGGAGGCCCCAAAGGAGTGGCCAGGAGACATGTTTTGATGGTGTAGCTTACACCTTTGAAATCATTGTCCATGTTGAAAAGTGACAATATTTTACATGGAAAAAATCTGAATATCTGGCATCTCGAGAAACTGGAAACTGTGGCAGCGCTGTGCCAGTAACTCCAGATGACAAGTAATGGAGCTTAGAAGCAGCTGTCCCCTTGGGGCACAGACTGTCCAGTTTGCCACAGTAGCCATACTTCCTCTGGTGCTCCAGGCAGGGAGGGCAACTTATCGTGTTCATGCTAGTCTTTCTTTGGACATGACCTGCTTCACTCACTCATATTAACTTCCTGGGCCCTCCCAGCACTTAGGTTGAGATCTCTGATTGACATTCAGGTATGGACTATTTTCAAAACACACTCCATGTTTGCCTTTATTCTACCTTCGGCACAGAATGCCACCCCACAGTCTACCTAGAAAATGTCTATGCATCCGTTAAGACCCAACTGAAGCTTCATCTCCCGTGTGAAGTCTTCCCTAACTCATGCAAGCAGAGCTGAGGATTTCCTCCTCTGGATTCTCACTTCAAGTCCAATGCTCCATCACTATCATTGATTCATTGGATGATAATTCTGCATTTATATGTCTGTTTCTGCTACAAAACTGTGTGTTCCTCAAGGGCAGAGACTAGGTCTTCCTTATCCTTGAATCGCCAGCTCCTAGTGCAGGGCCTGGCACACAGGAGACACTCAAATGCTTATTGAAGGAATGATGGACTGACTGACTCATGGGATGAGAAGGGAGTTATCAAGCACTCACTCAGTAGAGAGCGACTGTCTCTTGATGGAGACCAGAGCCAAGTTGGGTGGTACCAGAGTAATTCTGGTTTACATGAAGTCAGTGTCATCTGGTACCAAGTGCTTGTTGCAGAGCCTGTCATACTCTAAGTACTCACGGACTAAAAGAACAAAGCTCATCTGACCAAGGAGAGTGACACTTGAACTTCAGTTTGGAGATGGAGTTCTCCAGGGATCACCTCACATCTATGTGGCTTAGAATCCTGCGTCCAGCACATCCTAGCTCTGGGACCCTTCGGCAAATGATTTAACCTCTCTGAGGTTCAACTTTCAAACCAGAAAAAAAAGAGAAAAGAATAGTTCATTACAGAGGAGGTATGAGGAATAAACAAGGTATCTTGAGGTCAAGTGACAGGTTGCAAGGTTGCAGACAGTAAATAAGTGTTGGGCCCTTTGTTGATCTGGGTTAGTAGAGAGGAAGTGTGTGTGTGAGAGTGAGTGGGTGTGTTAAATGACACGTGGAACTGCAGAGATGTGATCTGTGTTCCTATCTAGCCCCTGATTTCTTGGGATACTTCAAAGGAAGATTAAGATGCATCCTCTAGGGAGAAGGTATACTCAGTGGTACAGCTCGTGCTTAACATGCACAAGGCATGAAGTCCTGGGTTCAATCCCCAGTAGGGCCATTAAGATAAATAAATAAACCTAATTACCCCCTCCCCAAAGAAACCAAACAAAAAAAAGGGACACATCCTGTAAAAGAAAGAATCCTATTACAGGATGGTCAACCAACTTCCAAAGAGAGAGCTGAGTCCACTTCCTTCATCAAAGGCTGGTCAAAGGCACAGCGGAGCTCTGCCCCACCCCAATCCCCATCCCCTAGTGCCCATGATGCCCAAGGGTATGAGGACTGCACTCACTTAACGCATTTTGGGGGCTGTTTCCTCATCTCTATAATGGAAATGATAACAACTGCTTAATGAGACTGGATATCTGGAGCACTTAACTTGGTGTTAGGGTACAGAGCAGATACTGAATAAACCTTAGGCCATCTCTCTTTCCAGAGGCCACAGAACTGCAGGCTAACAAATAAAGAATGGCAGAGGGAGGGACACTGAGGACATGTTATGTTGTGTCCTGCAGGGGGTGGACATGAACATGACAGGGACAGGAAGAATTTTAATAGGGCCACAATGAGATGAGGCCAAGTGATTGAGAATGGTTGGTGAAAAAGACACATGTGTGGCTCCTAAATGTGTCTGGAGTCTCTGACTGAGTCCTGAATACCCACAACAACTCCACACAGGAGCCAGCCGACCTGATATAACCAGCTTCCACCCGACCAAAAAGGACCAGATTGTGGTTAATGGACCTCTGTGAGATTTCCCACAGACACCACATGGGGATTATGGATTGGAAGTGTACCTGCCACCAAACTGGACAAAACTTGAAGTTGGAGACTTTTTGAAAGCTTCAGCAGGCATTTCATAATGGCAGTATTTGTAAATAGTGAAAAATGAGAAGAAATCTAAATGTCTAATGACTGGAGAATGTATAAATAAATTCTGGTACAGCCATTATATGGAATGGTATACAGCAATAAAAATGAATAAATTGTAATTCTTGTATCATCATGGATACATCTCAAAAGCATGTTTAAAAACAAAGTTGCAGAAGAATATGTATGCACAGTATGATACCATTTATATGAAGTTTAAAAACATGCAAAACAATATATATTTTTCATGAATGCATATATAGGTGGTGAAAGTATAAATACATGCATGGGGTGGGGCTGGGTAGAGCTCAGTGGTAGAGCGCATGCTTAGCATGCATGAGGTCCTGGATTCAGTCCCCAGTACCTCCATTAAATAAACAAACAAACAAACAAACAAACAAAAACAAACCTAATTACCCTCTTCCCCATAAAGACAAAACAAAAACAAAAAAAGAGTTCTCATTACAAGAAAAAAATTAAAACTAAATAAATAAATACATGTATGGGAATTAGAAACAACCAATTTGGGATTCTGGCTCCCTCTAAGTCAGGATGGGGTGGGGATCACAGCTGGATCTGTAACGAGCTGTCTCTTAGAAAAGATCTGAAGCAAATGTGGCAAAATGTTAAGATTTGACATTTTCCTCTCTAGTTTGCTGTATGTTTGAAAGATGTTATAATTTTGAAAATATGGAGTAAAAAGGTGTTTCAGGCTGCCCCTCCCTCATCCTTTTATGCACACTCCTTTATTGAGGGCCTACTATAGCAGGCCATGTGCTGGGGCATCACAGGCCACAGATCATTTAAACCTTCACACAACCCCGGAAGGGAAATGCCATTTTCACCTCTTTTATAGAGGAGGCAGTTAATGATCAGACAGGTGAAGTGACTTGTCCAAAGACAAGAAGTATGACTAGGTCCTAGGCTCCCAGACCTCATTCTCTTACCCTGCATTTGGAAGTATGAGTTCTATGCTGCCAAAGCAAACTGGGATTCTTTGAACTTTCTTGTGGTTTGGATTTTGTGTTAAAAGTAATTGCCTTGTGGCAGAAGGTATCCCAGGTCCAGCATCTCCCAGCTCTCCACCCAGTGAGAGAAGGTGGCCTTGGTAAGCCTTTCTTTCCCTGGTGGCACTAGCAGAGGTTGAGTGGGAGCCCTCTTGGCACTGGGATGCCCAGAGAGTTGGTGGGGTGAGGTATTTTCTGCTTTGCAACCTGATGTCTCTCACCATTAACAATAGGAACTTGGTGAGTGGTCTGGGGAAGCACCTTCTGTTGCCATTGGGAGCACCAGTAAGGATCAACTGGAAGGCCCATGGCATCTGGCCTGGGGAAGAGCTTGCCTTGTTCATGGGCCTGGTGTCTCACATCCCCACATGGCAATATCAGTCTGATGGAAGTACATTTTGTTCCAGCAGGATGCTCCTGTAGGTTGAACAAAGCAGACCAGAATAGCAGTGCAAGGCCTTGAAAAACTAAATTGTCATTGGAACCACAGACAACAGAAGTAGGCCAGGATCTAACAGCTAAACCTTAACAAAATGACTGCCTGCTAAAATAAAAAATTGAAATAGGAGTCTCCTAACATAATATCCAAAATGTCCAGGACACATTAAAAAAAATCACTCATCATACCAAAAACTGGGAAAATCACACCATAAATGAGAAAAGACAATCAGCATATCCTAACACCAAGATGAATTAGATGCTGGCATTATTAAGCAAGGATTTTAAAGGAGCCATCATAAAATGCTTCAACAATGCTCTTGCAAAATTTTTAAAAAATAGAAAATATCAACCAAAGTAACAGAAGATATAAAAAAGAACCCAATATAAATTATACAACTGAAAAATACAATAACAAAAACTCACTGGTTAGGCTGGCTAGAAGAAATAATATGACAGAGGAAAGGATCAGTGAACTTGAAGATAGAACAACAAAAATTATGCAATATGAACAGCAGAGAGAAAACTGTAAAAACATGAACAGAGCATCAGAGACCTGTGGGACAATGACAAAAGATCTAAGATTTATATCATCAGAGCCCCAGAAGGAGAGCAGAAATAAAAGGTGAAACTCCCCAAATTTGGTGAAAGACATAAGCCAACAGACTGAAGAAGGTGAGCAAAACCAAATGGGATAAACCCAAAGAAATTCACACCAAAACAAATCGTAAATAAACTTCTGAAATTTAAAGACAAAGAAAAAAATCTTGAAAGCAGCCAGAGAAAAATAATCCATTACTCACAGTGGAAAAACAATTCAACTTATAGCAAATTTTTCATCAGAAACCATGGAGTTCAGAAAAAAAAAAAGTAGCACATTTTTCAACTGCTGAGAGAAAACAGCTGTCAACCTAGACTCCTATATCCAATGAAAATATCTTCCAAGATATTCTCAGAGAAAGGAAACCTAAGAGAATTTGTCATCAGGAGACCTACCCTGAAAGAATAGCTAAAGGAAGTCCTTTAAACATAAAGGAAATGATTGAAGAAGGAATTTTGAAAATGACAACACCAGCAACTGTGATTATATATATTTTATATATATATATATAGAGAGAGAGAGAGAGAAATAGATGCATTCACAATTATAGTTGGGGACTTAAACACTCCACTCGGCAATAATTGATAGATCTACTAGAGAGAACATCAGAAGAACTCAACAACACAATCAACCCATAGGATTTAATTGACATACATAGAACACTCCACCCAACAGGAGCAGAATACACATTTTTTCAAGCATTCATGGAATATTCACTAAGGTGTACCATATCCTAGGCTATAAAAAGACCTCAATAAGCTAAAAATATTTGAAATCATATTGAGTGAATTCTCCGACCAGAATGGAATCAAACTACAAATCAATAAAAAAAAGACAACAAGAAAATCTCCAAACACTTGGAAGTTAAACAACACACTTCTAAATAATCCATGGGTCAAAGAGGAAGTCCCAAAAGAAATTTACAAGTACATTGAACTGAATGAAAATTAATACAACATATCAAAATTTGTACGATGCATCCAAAGCAATGCTTAGAGGGAAATTTATGGCCCTAAATGCCTACCTTAGAAAAGGGGAAAGGCCCCAGATCCATAATCTAAATTCCCACTCCAAGGAAGTAGAAGAGAAAAATAAACTCAAAGTAAGAAAATTAAGGAAATAATACAGATAAGACCAGATATCAATGAAATTGAAAAATGAGAAAGCAACTGAGCAAAATCAATAAAACGAAAATCTCATTCTTAAAAAAAAAATCAGTAAAATTGAAAAACCTCTAGCAAGATTAACAATGGTAAAAAAGTGAGAAAGCACGAATCACCAATATCAGGAGTGAAACAGGGATATCAGTACAGATCTTTAAACCATTACAAGAATAATAAGCAAATATTATAAACAACTTTACACTCAAATTCAACAACTTAGAAGAAATGGATCACTATCTTAAAACCACAAGCTACCAAAGCTCAATCAAGAAATGAATCATCTGAATAGTTCTATAATGATTTAAAATATTGAATTCAAAATTTAAAAAGCTTTCAAAGAGAAATCTCTAGGCCCAGGTGGTTTCACTGGAGATTCTACCAAACATTTAAAGAAAAATGAACACCAATTTTATACACTCTCTTACAGGAAATAGAAGAGGAAAGAATACTCCCCCAATTCATGTATGAGTTCAGTATTACCCCAATACCAAACCAGACAAAGACAGTACAAAAATGAAACCCACAGACCAATATCGTTCATGAATTGATACAGGACACAAAAATGTTTAATAAGATATTCATTTTTTGTTATTCAATATTATTATGTTGATGTTATTCAATGAATGTAATATTATTCAGTACAATAATTATAATACATTACAATAACATTATTCAATGTTATATTCAATTCAATTCTTCCCAAATTGGTTTATAGGTTTAATGCAATTCTTATCAAAATCTCACAAGGTTTTCTGTAGATGTGGATAACCTTATTCTAAAATTTATGTGGAATTTATGTGGAAAGGCACCTGGCCCTAGAATAGCTAAAAATATCTTGAAAAAAAAAAGAGGAGTGGGAGGACTCACTACTCAGTGGTAAGGCCTACTATATAGCTACATTAATCAAAACTGTGTGGTATTGCTGGAGGGACAGATATACAGATCAATGAAATGGAACAGAGGACCCAGAAAGAGACCCACAAACTATGCTCAACTGATTTTTGACAAGGGTACAAAAGAAATTCAATGGAGGAAGGGACAGCCTTTTCAAAAAATGGTACTGAAGGGATTGACCTCCCCAGAGGAAAAGAAAAAGAACCTTGAAATGGACATTTAGTGAAATATAAACATAAAACTATAAAACTTTAAAAAAAAAAAAAAAGAAAATCTTTGATAGCTAGGGATAGGCAAAGAGTTCTTGGACTTGACCCTGCAAGGACCAGCCATAAAAGGAAAATTGTTAAATTGAATCTCATCAAAATTAAAATTTATGCTCTGCAATAGCCAATGGGAAAATGATGAAAAGACAAGCTGCAGAGTGGGAGAAAGTATTCACAAATCACATACCCAACAAAGCACATACCCAGATACTAGCATACATAAAGCACTCTCAAAACTCAACAGTGAAAAAACAAACAATCCAATTAGAAAATGGGCAAAAGCCATGAACAGACATTTCACTGAAGAGTATACATAGATGGCAAATAAACTTATGAAAAGATGTTCAACACTGTTAGTCATTAGGGGAAATGTAAGTTAAGGTCACAGTGAGTATCACATCCATCAGAATGGCTAAAATAAAAAAAATTAGTAACCACACCAAATGCTAGTGAGGATGTCAAGAAACTGGATCATTCATACATTGCTGGTGGGAATGTGAAATAGTACAGCCACTAGGTGGAACACTCTGACATAAATCGTAGCAATATTTTTTTTTTTTATCTGTCTCCTAAAGCTTTGCAAATAAAAGCAAAAATAAACAAATGGAACCTAATTAAACTTGAAAGCTTTTGTACAGCAAAGGAAACCATCAATAAAACAAAAAGACAATCTACTGAATGGGAGAAAATATTTGCAAATGATATGAATGATAAGGGGTTAATATGCAAAATATATAAACTGTTCATACAACTCAGTATCAAAAAAAACAAACAAACTGATTAAAAAATGGGCAGAAGACCTGAATAGACATTTTTCCAAAGAAGACATACAGATGGCCAACAGACACATGAAAAGATGCTCAACATCATTAATCATCAGAAAAATGCAAATTAAAACTACAATGAACAATCACCTGACACCTGTCAGAATGGCCATTATCCAAAAGACCACAAATACAAATGTTGGCGAGGATGTGGAGAAAATGGAACCCTTGTTCACTGTTGGTGGGAAAGTAAATTGGTGCAACCACTACGGAAAACTGGAGATTTCTCAAAAAACTAAAAATAGAATTACCATGTGATTCAGCAATTCCACTCCTGGATATTTATGCAAAAAACACTGAAAACATTAATTTGAAAAGATATATGCACCCCAATGTTCATAGCAGCATTATTTACAATTGCCAAGATATGGAAGCAACCCAAGTGCCCATCAACAGATAAATGGATGAAGATGTGGTATATATACACAAAGGAATATTACTCACCTATACAAAAGGATGAAATTTTGCCATTTGCAATGACATGGATGGACTTGGAGGACATTATGCTAAGCAAAATAAGTGAGGCAGAGAAAGACAAATACTGTATATCACTTATATATGAAATCTAAAACATAAAGCAAACTAGTGATATAACAAAAAAGAAACAAACTCACAGGTATAGAGAACAAACTAGTGGTTGCTAGTGAGGAGAGGGAATGGGAGGGGCAAGAGTGGGGTAGGGGATTAAAAGGTACAAACTACTATGTATAAAATACATAAGCCACAAGGATATATAGTACAGCACAGGGAATATAGCCAATATTTTTAAATAACTATAAATGGAATATGACCTTTAAAAGTTGTGAATCACTGTGCTGCACACCTGAAACTTATATAATATTGTACACCAACTATACATCAATTTAAAAATCCTCGTGGAAAAAATGAAGCATGCAATTACCACACAACACAGCAACTGCACCCTTGGGCATTTATCCCAGAGAAATGAGAACTTATGTTCACAGAAAAACTTGTTACATGAATGCTTATAGTAGTTTAATTCATAACAGCCCCCAACTGGAAACAACACAGATGTCCTTCAACAGGTGAATGGTTAAATGAGCTGGTACATTCATACCAAGGAATACTACTCAGCAATAAAAAAGAGCAAACTCTTGGTAGATGCAACAACTTGGGAGAAGCAAGGATCTCAAGAAAATGATGCTGAATGAAAAAAGCCAGTCTCAGAAGGTTACATACGATATGATTTCCTTTATATAACATTCTTTTTTTTATTGAAGTATAGTTGATGGACAATATTATATAAGTTACAAGTGTACAATACAGTGATTCACAACTTTTAAAGGTTATACTCCATTTATAGTTATTATAAAATATTGGCTATATTCCTCATATTGTGCAACATATCATTGTAGCTTATTTTACACCTAATAATTTGTACCTCAACACAACATTCTTGAAATAATAAACCAAATAGATGGAGAATAGAGTCTTGGTTGCCAGAAGTTAGCGACGGTGGGAAGTGGGTAGTGAGTGGTGTGATTATCAAGAGGTGGAACTAGGGAGATCTTTGCGGTGATCGAACAGTTACACACCTCAATTGTGGGGATGGTTACACAAATCTATACATACAATAAAATGGCATATACACAAGATACATACACAGACTCACAGAGTGCATGTAAAACTGGTGAAATCTAAACAAGCTCTGTGGATTGTACCAGTATCAATTTTGACATTGCACTAGAATCATGTAAGATGTCAACATCAGGGAAAACCTTGCGAAGGGTCACAGGACCCCCTGTACATTTTTTCTTTTTGCAATTTGTAGCAAATTTATAATTATTTCAAAATAAAAAAATTTTTAAAGAGATGGTAGTGGTATATTTACTTGATATATTTATTTCTTAAGATGTCAGAACTGGGCTTTTTTGGGAGAGGTTCAGTACATCAGAAAGCAGGGAAGGGAGGAAAACCAGCATTTGCTGGGAACATGCAATTCACCTCCATGATCTCATTTAATTCCAAGACAACCCGGGCAAGGTTGGCATTTCTTCTCATTTCATAGATGAAAAAAAAATGGTTTTTAAAGAGGCTCGGGGCTCATCCAAGTTAGTAGCTAATAATTCCCAATTGAAGCTAATAATTATTAAGTGCTTATGTGTGCTAAGTGCTATACATGAAGTATTTTATTTAAAAGTCAAAATAACTATGTGAGGCAGGTACTACTACTACTCCCATTCAATAGGTGAGGGACCTGAAGCTCAGAGAGGTTAGGTGACCTGCCCAAGATCACACAGCATGGAAGAGGTAGAATCAGGATCTAAGAACAGGTGTGTATGATGCTCTTTTCCTCAACCCCAAGGCACTTCCCAATATAAAGTGGGGTAAGTAATTCAGATTCCAAGGCAGACATGAGCCCTCCTGGCTGCCCTCAATAAGTCTCGTGAGTCTCCTACCCCAACCCCTGGAACCCTTTGTCACATGCATACCTCCACATGTCTGCCCCTCCCTCTATGTGTTAAATTATAGAAGCTACTTGAGAGATGGAAGCATGGTTTACTCACGTTGGTGACTCTAGAATAGAGGCACAACTGATGTCTGGTGTGTGAACGAAAAGTTAGTGATCACTTTAAATCCCGTGAGCAATTCTCTCTTCACTGCAAGTATCTTAGAGCCCATCTTTACCTGCAACACACCAGGCTGGGCTGGGTAGACGTGTGGACCTGGCTCTCTGTTCCTGCATCACAGCCAGTTTGCCCTGGCTCACCAGAGCCAACTGTTAACTCTCCAGAATTTTGCAAGCCAGTTGTTAAACTATTCATAGCTTGAAATCAGCCATGGCGGGAATATTCATGCCACAAAAATTGGCAAATGCTACACAGCAGGGCACCCCCTACAAACACTGGAACTGGTCGTTAAAATTTTACCAGCACACTACTGATCACAGACATTTGGCTGCAGCACTTAGGTGCGTGTAAATAAAGAACTCCCAGGTGGAAAGGGCAAAAGTGAGCCTTCTGGAGTGTTGCGAATGTTCTTTATCTTGATTTGCCTTGTGGGTACACACAGATGTATACACAGGTAAAAGTTCACTGAGTTGCACATTTACAACTAAAGCACCTTATGCAATTTACTGTATGTATGTTTTACCCGGAAACCAACCAACCAACCCACCCAGAAACAGACGCAGAGAGAAAACAAACTTATGGTTACCAAAGGGGAAAGGTGTGGGGAGGGATCAATTAGGAGTTTGGGATTTGCAGATACTAACTAACTACTATATATAAAATAGAAAAACAAGGTCTTACTGTTTAGCCCAGGGAACTATATTCAATATCTTGTAATAACCTATAAAGATAAAGAGTATGAAAAAGTACATATATACATGTAACTGAATCACTACGCTGTACACCAGAAATTAACACAGCATTAAAAGTCAACTATACTTCAATTTAAAAAAAGAACTCCTAAACTATGCAAAGATCTGTGGATTGATCCTGAGTGCCCCCTGCAGAGACCCCACTAATCAAGATGCACTGACGCTCCCCAGCGGTATTGATCTGTGCGTCACGGATGACGCAGCCCAGTTCAGTGCATTATCTATTGCGCAGGAGGGGACAAAGGTGGTCCAAACAGCTGCTGGCATCAAGAATCTGGATCCCTTCACGTCTTGTCTTCATCACGACTGCTGTCATCTCTCACCTACATTATTCCTGGCTCTGTGGCTAGGGACGGTGCTGTTTGCTGACAGGCAGCATGACTCACTTACTCGGCAGATCATTTTTCTCATTAAGTGGAGAGATGGACAGACATTTTCCCATACTTGGGCAGAAGCCTCATTTACTTGGATCTTTTTACTGGAATTACTCAGCTTTACATTGAAGGGGTGATTTTTTCCACTTAAAAAAATGGTCCACAAAAACCTGCTCCCCTCAGACAATCAGATTTGTAGAGAAAACAGAGAGGAAACGAAGTGCTTCTCCAAAATGCACCCTCGCGAGGGAAAGAACACAACCTTTACTGAGTTTCTTCCATAAAGTTGCCCTAGATGGGAAGGCCCAGTCCCCTAGTTTCTTTAGGGTGCTGGCTGGCATTTAACCTCCCTTACACCATTCCTGCCTGCCTCCGCTTTCCCTGCCCCTCTCCCCTCAGCCACCCAGCTGAAGATCTGTGTCCCAAACACAGAGTTTCTGTGTATGGGAGACATGCCTACCTATATATATAAGGGGAGGCATTCACCCAAACTCAGTTCTACAGCTTTATTCTACGAAGGAGGTAGCAGCTTTATTCTATGAAGGAATGACAGGAGCTTGCAGACACAGTCCAGGATCCAGGAAGCGGGCACAATGTGTGAGGGCAGAGGGCTTACCTGTGGGGACAGGAGGTCTAGCGCCATGATAGCCTTTCATGGGGAGGCAAGAGTAACCACGGTGGAATTTGAAGGGTGGACGAGGATAAGTTTGCAAAGCGTCACCATCAGAGCCTCAGGAAATCACACGGTCTCTTCCCCATCTCCCTTCTAGGCTCAGAAATAGCCCCTCGGATAAGCCCAGCTCAAGCCCAAATGCCCAGAGTGCAGTGAGACAGATATGGCTGTGAGGATTTGTTTTTAAGTAGGATGCTGGTAGCTCCTGGCAGTCCCACTCAGCCCCCCTCAGCTGAAGTCATGGAGCTCACCCATCAGTTCAGCCCCCTCCCATTTCTGCACCTAGCAGCGTGAGCAGACTCTGGCTCTGGTCTCACCGCTCTTTCCCTGTATTCATTGGGCCCTTGTGCAACCTGCCTGTTATGAGTCCAGTCTTGAATCCCAAGCCTGCTTGAACAGCGTTACACTTACTGCCTGGCTTTTTCTCCTAGGGGCGACTTTCTATAATACACACAAACACACACGTGCACACGCATGTGTACATACAAGCCTATCTTTGCCATGCCTCAGCCTTCCACACCCAAAGACCACCGAAGAACCAGTATCCCGAACCTCACCCCTTCCTCAATAGCCTAGTGGCTGAGACCCCAGCGTGCCTCCTGCCCAAGTTATAACTTGCTTAAGTCACAAAGAACAAAGCCCTCAGATGCTCTTGGCAAATCCAAAATGTAATGCTTGGCTCACATATGATGCTGAAGGTCCAACCAGGGGCCCGGACAACCCCTTCTGTCCAGGAGGGGTTGGGCTGAACATCTGTGTCCCTGCCGGTTCCTGACCAGTAGTTGAGGTCATGTTTGGGGCCCAGCCCCAAGTCTCTTTAAGGAGGGATTGCTGTCAGGTGAGACATACCCACTCTAGTGCCAACAATGTCAGCACTTATCATATCCGCATCAGGTCACCTGAGTGCACTAGAAGCTGGTGCCTCTTCCCCTCTCAAAGGGACCAGGAATGGGGCGAGGGAAGGGAGGGGGAGAGACCTTGAGAAAGAGGTCAGAGGGGAGGATCAGCAGACATGTTGGGTTGTCAGTTTCCTCAGAGCAGCAATGGGCACCAAAAGGCATTTAATAGATGTTTGTTGAATAAACACATAAAGAAATGCATGGATGATTCCCCAAATACAGGAGAAAAACATTCCTGAGCCCACAGAAATCCCAAGCTCACCCTGAAGCTCCATCACTGGCCCAGTTTGCCTTCCCTACCTCTTTCTCTGTTTCCCTCCTTACAGCTAAGTAGCATTAAGTTCTTTTCTCTGAAGTGTAAACTGAAGTCCTTAGAAACTAACAGCCTTGCTTGCAGTCATCCACAAAGCTGAAAACAAGCCCGAGATGAACTTGTATGGCTCCCTGCCACGGCACGTGCAACTCGAGCTGACTAAATCCCATTTGCCTCACCCGAGAGGTTATATACCAGTGTGTCACGGACAGACAAATGGCTGGGGCTGGATATGCTCCCATCTGCCTTTCTTTTGGGGTTCCCAGCACCCCTCTGGCCTCAATTCTTCCAGCAGCAGCAGCAACAGCAAACTTAACACTCCACACTCCCAAAGTCCCACCCGTCAGGGGTTGGGGAGGCAAGGGCCAGGCTGCACGTACAAGGTCTCTCTCTCTCTGAGCTTACAGACTCCCAAACACAGAGCGCCTGGTGGAGTCACCAAGAAGGCTATGGCCAAAGCCCTCCCATCTTCTTCCTGCCTCAATTACCAAGGCTTTTGGAGGTCTTGGGGTCTCCCTCCCACCCCCTACCAAGTCCATGTTGGACACTCCCAGACCTCACTGACAGGGCAAAGGTTCAAATGTCCAGACTACGTACCTAGTCATTCCAGCAACTTGCCCAGCAGTCCTCCAGATCGTATGCTTGGGAGCTGGAGGAGGAACAAGATGAGAGGACAAGGCTGCTGGGGAAAGCCCTGGGCTTCATAACCTCTTGGCCAAGTGAACTGAATTTCCAGACTAAGGCCGGAGGAGGGACGAGCAAAGGAGAAAAAGGAAAAGAGGCAGGACCAAAGCTAACCCCTTCTTTTTTCCTCCTAAACTCAATCCAGATTTGCCTTCTGAGGGCTGCTTGAAACTGATCCCTGCGGCTCTG
This sequence comes from Camelus ferus, assembly GCF_009834535.1. Lineage (NCBI taxonomy): Eukaryota > Metazoa > Chordata > Mammalia > Artiodactyla > Camelidae > Camelus > Camelus ferus. The sequence continues at coordinate 47,761,540 of NC_045732.1, read as the reverse complement.
ACTCGTCCTTTCTTAAAGACATAGTCTCCACTTGGGGGGGGGGGCAGGGTGAGGGGAGGAAAAGCTCACCTGGCCCCAGTGTATCCCAGAACAAAAGATAGGGGGAAGGCAACACAAGTGCAAAACCCCAAATGTCCCGCACCTTCGCTCTTAATCCAGACCCAGAACTGGAGGTGTATTTGAGATTCCCGTGGAGTAGCCAACTCAAGATCTCTGCTGGATGACTCAAGAGACTCTGCTCGCCAAAAGCTGAAGTCTGGTGGTGGGTGTGGGAAAAAGAGCACTGGCCCAGGAGTCCCACCTCTCACTACTTCCTGTGTCACCGTGAGCAAGCCACTTTCTGTCTCTCGTTCATGGTTTCCTTTCTTGACAAATGAAAAGCTAATAGTGGCAGCCCTGCCGAGCTCCCAGCTTCTGCTGTCTCCTGTTACGGCAGAAGGTAGCACCCTTGGGCACTGGGCATCTGACCACCCCAACACCCCCGGTGGGCTGTCCTGCTCTAGCTGCCAGATATTTACATGGATCAGACCTGAGACTTTCTGCTGGGTTTGGGGGGCAGTGGAATTCAGGTATGAGCTGGTGAGTGGGTAGACCAGGAGCTATTCTGTGCATGTGCTGGGGAGGAGAAGGAATAGCCTGTCTCCTATGTTCTTAACAAGGTGTTAACAACCCATCAGGATCTGCCATTTGAGGGCACAGAAGGAGGCTGTGAACACATCCTCATCTTCCCCTCATCCCCGTATTTCCTATTTATTCTGCAGGAAAACCACCTCGGCCATCGGCCTGGGAGGGCCAGGGGCCAGTCTCTGGCCCTGGTGGCTCTTTCTTCCTACAGGCTCCAGCTCCTTTTCTTCCCTAAAGCTGCCTGCCTCCTCTCCACATCTGAGCTTCTGTTCCTTTTCATCCTGCCTGCAGAACCCAGCATGGTCTCTGAGCTCCCCCCTCCTTTCTTGCTCCAAAGAGCAGCACACAACCCCATTTCCTTTTGAGGCCACGGTTCTCAGCTGAGAATCTCCTGAGGAGCTTTGGAAAAAAATGCCTCGCCCCTGGAGTCAGATTCCATTAGTCTGGGCCGCCTTGGGCACCCGCGGGTATAAAAGCTCTGCAGGTGACCCTAATGTGCAGTCAAAGGCAGAAGCCACGGGTTGGAGGGCTCCCCCCGCTGATTACATTAGGGGATCAGAGCAAGAGTGATCACATAACAGATAAGGGGAAAGACAAAGGGTTGGCATCTCCCAAAGTTCTGCCAGAAGTTCTTCCCTCTGTGCATCATGCTCTCTAGAGAAAAGAATGGCAAGGGCTCACACCACCGTGCCAGACATAATGTCAAGGGCTTTCTGTGTGTTACCTCACTGAATCCTCATGCCCACCGTAGGAGGTACCATCGTTATCCTCATTTCACAATTGAGGAAACTGAGGCATCAAGAGGTGAAGTAATTGGTCCAAGAGTGGGATTTGAACTCAGGCATGTGGCTGTCAGCCATTATGCCACATCTCCTTGGCTGCCAACTATCAAACCCGGTATTGCTCTCAAGATGCTTCCCTCCTCCCTGGAAGGGCTTTCCTCTCATACCCCAGGTCTGGAGATGCACTGGGGCTGAAAAAGTGTCACCTCGTATGCACTCATCTGTCCTTTGTCCTAAGGAGGTCAATTGTATTCAGGGAAACTGCATTTGAGGTCTGGAACCCATCTTCCAGGGAAGACAGAGAGCTGCAGTGGTTACAAAATGGACTCTGGTCAGACAGATCTGGATGCACAGCCCAGCTTAGCCACTTACTTGATGGTGACTGTGGATGAGGCTCTCCTCCTCGTGAGCCCCGGTCTCCTCATGTGCCAAGTAGGATAATCACATCAAGCTCCTGAGGTCACGGGGCTGCAGTGAAAGTGCATGGGCGGGTGCCTGGCACTGAGAGGTGCTTAGTACACATGGTTCCCTACTCTCCAGTCCGCCCTCTATCAGAGAAGCCTTCGAGCAAACCCCTCTGGCAGTCTAGTGCTGCCTATGGACCCTTTCTCAGAGAAAAAAAAAAGTCTTTAAATACATTAGATTACCTAGGATTACAAAAGGAAACTGATCACTGTACATTGAAGTGCAATTTACAATGTAGTTATATGTGCTTTTTTTCTTCTTTTTTCTCCTTTTTGGTGATATTTATTTTTTAAATATTCTTTTGTTTTGTTTTTTATTGATGTGTAGGTGGCTTTTAATGTGTTGATTTCTGGTGTACAGCATAGTGATTCAGTTATACATACATATTCCTTTTCATATTCTTTTTCATTATAGGCTATTGTAAGATCATCATATGTGCTTTTTGATGAACACACTCACTGTAACAAGATCTAGCAGCTGGGCTAAGAACTGCCATCATTTTGAGGCAGTAATGCACATAAATGATTTTCTGAGATACCTGCAACAACTGTGATGTGATGTGAAAAAAAGCTCTAATTCTACGGGTGACAATCACAAATGTTGCTGATAGCACTGAGGTTTCTGGCACTGGAGACAGGTCTGCCCACTCCTCTGCTCATTAGCTGTGTGATCTGAGCCAACCTATTTAGCCTCTCTGTGCCTGTCTCCTCATCTGTAAGAGGGGGGCTGCTATGAGGATGTAATGAGCGAAGGAGTGCATGTAAAGGGCTTAGGTCCAGGTCTAGGACAGAGCAGATGTTCTTTAAGTGCGAGGGCTTATTGTTATCTACAAATGGGCTTCTATCAATCAGGGTGTCGGGTTCATTTACCCAAACCCCAGGGCAAAGCCCTACCTCCAGCTAGGCTCCCCCCATCTGCAAAGATGACTCCAACACCATTCACAATGCTGTGCCATTTGTATTCTTCTGGGACCTGGGATCTTTAAATATCTCTTTTAAAACACTGCCAAGGCTAGGTCTTCTGAGGCCAAGAAACAAGCTCCTTTTCAGGGACTGCCTGCCCTGGGGCTTCACCACAGGACCGTCTCCAAAGCCTCTCCCTGTGGCCCCACTTGCTGTCCAAACCACCCACCCCCACTGCCAAAGGCGCTGCAGTTACAGGCTCCGCCCTGGCCTCAGACTTCCCACTTGTGAGTCTAGAAACTTCTAATAAGCTAAAGAAAGGGTAATTTGGAAACAGGAAGCACTCCCTAACTTACTGCAGCTGTCATGGGTAAGGAAGGGAGTTGGAGAGGATCAAAGCCATCCCTTCAGTGTGCAGATGTGGCAACTGAGACCCAGAAAGAAGCAAAGACTTGCTGAAGGCCCCGTGGCAGTTTTCTGGCAGCGCTAGGCCTGCAAGCCAAGATGCCTCTCCCTCCATCCTCTTGGGTTGGACCATAATCTCCATCCTCTTGGACCTCTCCTTTCTCTCCACCATCTGGTCAGTTGACAGTTTTGGTCAGTTCTGTAACCGAGCAAGACCCTGTGGGGCCTTCCAGGGTCAGACCCCTTCCCCATATCCTCTGCTGCAGCTCCTCTCTGAAGTTCCCAGATGATAGTATCTCATGTGTATTTCCTGAGTTTCTCAGATGCTAAAAACCACCACCAAAGGAAGAGCACGTGGCCCCCAGACCTTCTGGCACCCAGGGGTTGACAGTGTTGACTGCCCTGTTACCTCAACATCAACCAGTCAGAGGATTGTGCACGAGCTGATCACGTACCCTGCAACTCCCTCCCTCACCTGGCCTTTAAGTATGCTTTGCTGAAACCCTTCAGGGAGTTGGGGGTTTTCTTGGGCATGAGCCACCCCATTCTCCTTGCTCAGCCCTGCAATAAACCTTTCTCTGCTCCAAACTCCGATGTTTCAGTTTGTTTGGCCTCATGATGGGGCTGGCACATGAACTAGCCTTCAGTAACAACTCCATTTCCTCTTAAATATGGTACCAATCCATTAGCTCCCTCACCATGTCCCCACACCTGCCTCGGGGCAGGCCCTTTCTCCCTCCAATCCTCACCCGCCTCCCCAGCCCGCATCCAGTCTTGGAAGAAGCTTCCAAGGTCGCTCGAGGGGATGGAGCCCGGCCAAGGTCTGACAGCGAGCGAGAGGGAGAGCTGGCACCGAAACCCAGGTCAAAGGGCTGTGGAAGCTGAGTTCTAGAAAGTTTAGTTGAACACCATTCCCATGACATCACCCGCCTCTCAGAATTACACCCCAAATCCTATTGTTTCAGGTACCAACTGGAAACTTTGTTTTGGTTAGGACCATAATTGCTACTTCCCCTTCTACACCTTCATTTTGCAAAATGTAGACAATATTCCACCTCCCTCTCCCATTTCTCCCCAAAGCCCCTTAAGGTGGGCCTCCAGCACCCACCAGCCCAAATTGCCTCCTCATCTGTCCTGAGTGTGGGCAAGCCCTGCTGTTCACCATTTTCACAAATATTTCTATTGGCCGAGGCTCCACATCAGTTTGCCAGTCTCATGTTAGTGGACTTTCCTGTTGCCCTAAATCTCCTAGAGTGTGCTAGACTGTGTCTGTCTCCCCTCTGCTGCCCCAGCACTTGGTATCAGGCCCAGCATGCAATGGAGATTCAGTCTCTGAGAAATGAATGAATGAATGAAGATGCTGGTATTGCCAGGGAGAAAGAGAGGAATAAGACACAGACAGCCCTGCCCTCCAGGAGCTTTGAGTTTACTTATTAAGACAAGATCTATAAAGTAATAGAAAGATGTGAATAGAGAACCAGGCTGCTATGTTTGACTTTCCCTGCAGGCCAAGCAGGGGCCTGGGGTGCTGTAAGCGGGCTGCAATGCAAAAGGATCTGGGTGTGAGGGTACAGCAGGGCAGGTCAAGGAATCAGCATCTGGAATCCAAGTGTGCATCAAGCTTAAGCAGCAGGCTGTAACAGGGTTGGAGGGAGTTGGGAAAACCAGATAAGGTTTCCAGGAACTAGATACCCAAGTAGTAAAAGCATGTTCAGAGTGGAGAAGAAAGATGCTGCAAACGTTTCTTTAAAGCCTGATGTGTAGCTACAGAGGTTTACTGGTAAACTGGAGGGGAATGGGATCAGACAGGAAGGCTGGGGCTAGGTGAAAAGGGTCTGGATGAGAATAGAAGCATTGAGAAAGGGAAAATGAAGCCAGGCAACAAGGGCTAAGGAACCAATTCCATCTGATGACTGAACTTGAAGATATCGCCACTGAAACGGGCAAGTCCTTAAAGGCTGGAAGGGATGGGAGTGTAGCTTTAAGTCTTCTCACTCATCAACTTCATGCATTCACTCACCAAACATTTACTCAACATCCAGGACATAGCACTCAACTCCATGTGTGTGCGCGCACGCACGTGTGTGTGTGTGTGTGTGTGTGTGTGTGTGTGTGTGTGTGAGATGCTGGAGGCCTCTCCTGCTCCTTCATCTTCAGGGACGACAAAGGAAGGCAAAAGAAGCTTGTAGATCTTTGCTACTCAAAGTGTGGTCTGTGGACCGGCTGCAACACTATTGCTTGGGAACTTGTTAAGAAACGAAGAATTTCAGGTTCCACCCCAGACCTTCTGAAATAGAATCTGCACTTCTTTTTTAGGGGGAGGTAATTAGGTTTGTTTATTTATTTACTATTTTTAATGCAGGTACTGGGGATTGAACCCAGGACCTTGTGTATGCTAAGCATGGGCTCTACCACTGAGCTATACTCTGCTCCTTGCACTTTACTTCTTAAACATTAATATACCAACCATCACCTAGAGATCTTGTTGTCTATACCACTGGCCCATGGATCCTCCCTGAATAGCAAGGAACTAAGACACAATAAGGGCCAGGGTGCTGGGGATGAAGTTTTTAATGGGAGGGACCAAGGGAAATTGAGTAAGCCTGGGTTATGGGTTTTTTTGTGGGGCCCCCTGCAAGCAGGTAGGGAAGTAAGTTCCCAAGTAGCCCATCCCCAGATCTACCACCCCACTTCTGGAAAGCTGCTCAGCACTGTCTGGTCTGGCCCAAAAGAGGCCTGGTGGCCCCCATGTAATCTGGCCTTACTCTAGCCCAACTCCAGGCAGAAGGAGGAGGCTACATAGTGATTCGCGTCCAAAGCACTGTCTCAGAATGAAAAGTTTTCTGAGCAGTATGGTCTTTGAGAACTTAGCATGATGGCCTACCTTGGTGAAAGAATTGGACTTTTGGGGTCCCAGCTAATATCTCTTCCCATCAGAGACACAACCAGTGGAGGGTAATAGAGAACTGCCCCCAGCTCATGCTTTCATTGGAAACATAAGACTCATACAACAGCCATCATCTGTGACAGTGCGTTGTTTGAGCTCGTGTGTGTGTGTGTGTGTGTGTGTGTGCATTTTAATGAAGGCATAACAAATCCTCAAGGAACTCCATCAGGTAGGTGAAGGATGGGTAGTTTTTATTTTCTTCTGTGTACTTTTCTGTTTTGCCTACAGTTAACTGTGTCAGTTTGAAAATATGAACTTAACAAAGGCTTTATTTCAAAAACCAAATTCATACAAAGAAAAATCATGGCAATATACAAGTAAGTGCTGACTTTTTTGGCATAGATAATTCACTGTATGAGGACTTGAAGGAGATTTCCAAGGTGAAAGACAGAGCGGGGGGGGGGGGGGGGGTGGAAAAGGGATGCCTAAAATCACCAAGTTTCTATTCTGAAGATGCACCCAGTCAAAAGTTAAAATCTGAATTTCTCAAACTGTAAAACTGCCCAACACTGGTCAGGCCCCAACCTGGGTAACTGGATTCATTTTTAGAATCAGTGAATCTCAGAGCCTGAAGAATTTGAGAGGTTACCAGGCCAACCTTATCCTTTTTTTTTTTCTTACAAGGGGGAATTGAGACGCAGAGGTAATGACAGCGCAGGCTCTGTACCTTGGCACGGGTGCCTCTCTCTGCCCATATTGCCCTCCCCTCCGGCCCTGGGTGCCTAGCTAACACCCACTCTTCTTCAAGACTTGGCTCAAACATCACATACTCTTGTGGATTAGATGATCTCTGCGCTCACAAAATGCTTAATGCATTCCTTTATCGTCCACTTGGCACACTACTGAGCACCTACGGTGCGTCAAGCACTGTTTGAGGCACCTAGGACACATCAGTGACCAAAAAACCTCTGCCCTCGTGTGTAGTGATTAAATCGTAGCATTTATTTATTCAGCAAATATTTATAGATCACTTATGTGTGGGGCCCATAAACTGTTTTAAGGTTAGGGTAATTGGTCAGTTTGGCTTCCTCCCTTCCCCCCACGATCAGTGCATTGTGGACACAGTCAATGTTTTCTGAATGGATGAATGAATGAAATGGCTAGGGTCACACAGAAACATGGAAATGGACCTAGCATTGAAACCCTGGTCCCCTGATAGCTAGAGGTCTGCCCACATCTTTGGAACCTCCATCACTTCGGGTAGGAAAGGTAAGAAGGGAGATTACAGGCTGGGCCCCCCAGGCAGATCTATTTTGGAAAGAGGAGACCCACCCTATCAGGGACCCTCTCTGGGGAGAGTGGGGAAGTCGCCAGCTTCTGAAATACATCCCTGTTCAAAAGCTTGGGGCAAGCAAGAAGAGACCCTCTCCAGCAAGGTCCTGGCAGCCCCATCACCCTGTACACGGACTGATCATTGTGAGGTACGTTTTCATTTCCGTGTTAAAACCAAGCGTTTTCGTTAAAAGCAAAGCCACCGCTAGGACTGCAGAGACCTGCGTGTGTCCCCCCCTCCCCAGTCTTTCCCTCTGAGCCACAGGCAGCGCCAGCCTTTGGCAGCTGGAGCAGCTGCACTGCAGCGCCCTCTGCCGGGCGCGAGGCAGGCTCCGCTGATCCGCCGGGCCGGGCCCAGCCGCTACGGAGGAGCCGCCTGTTCCGGAGGCGCTGAGGGAGCGTGACTCATCCCGCCGGCTGCGCCCGCACTGGCCGCCCCTGACTGCTCGCCGCCTCTGCACGCGCCTGGTGACGCACCGAGCCGCGCGGAGCTGCTTTGCGCACGGAAAGCAGCCCCGGAGCGGCACCCCCCAACCCCCGACGGCAGCACCTGCTCCGCCAGCCCGAGCCCCGCCCTGCCTGAACCCCCGCCTCGGAAGCTTCCTGCACTGGAAACCTCATCACCTCTACTCTCACCTAGTCTTCATCGCTAACCTCGAATACGGGTGGTTTTGTTACACGGCCTGAACACAATGGGACACTGAGGGCGACAGAAACGTGAAGTGATGGCCAGTGTCACGCAGCTAAGAAGCAGAGGAGGGACTAGATGAACCAGTTATCTTTGACCCCGAAGTTCAAGGTGTGAAAGCCACACTATCCTCCTAATTGTACCCCCACTTCGTCCCCGCCCCCCAACTCCACATAGACACAGACACCAGAAGGGAAGGTCAGACCACATCATAGAAGACCTTGAAAGTCAAGCACTATAATAAACAATTTACCAGTTTGGAAATAAAGGAAAAGCTCTAAATGACTTTTAAGAATAAAGTCAGGTGGACGTTGGGCTTGATTCTGGAAAGATGTTTCATTATGGAGTCGAGGACATGATTAGTGCTTTGAGTTAGGAAGATGCACCAGAGGAAGACAGATCAGAGAGAAGTGGCACCTGAGGTAGTCCCAGAGTGCTCGATAGGGCCTAAATCAGAGTCATGAAAATGGAAAAAAAGGGCACAGGCCCAAGACACACTGGGGTGGGAAAAAACTTAATGATAGATTGGATTTTCAAAAGTAGTGTAAGTAAACTCCACATAGTACTTCGTACCTCTCCTAAGGTATTTACTGATTTTGCCTTCGTTGTTAGCATGATGTTTCGTCAGCCTTGTTAGATGCTAAGATTAAGAGAGTTGTGCTGGTAGCTCAGGTGCCACTCCTGCCCTAGAGACCATGACTTTGTGGGGGAGGATATACATGTCTGGGGCAGTGTCCATCCTTTCGGCTGAATGCAACATAGGTGAGGGCAGAGCTGCTGGTGCAGACAGCATCTGCACCTGGCAAGAAACCCTTAAACCAGCCCTTACTTCATCCTTGGGTAAAGTTTGGCGGGCTCCAGCTAAACTCCAGGGCAGCCTCATGCTAACTGAACATCCTTCTGGGTCTACAGTTTGCAGGAACCCTGAGTGGGTAGGTTGAGCTGCTCCGGCAGCCCCACTCTGAGGCCAGGCATCAAAACCTGTGCAAGTGGCTGTGGGTACCTGCTGCCAGCTAGTAATGCTGAAGGGGCACCCTACTGGGCAAGCAGCCTGGCTCTATTGTGATACGATAGGCCATTTTTATACAAGGGTAAATCATTCAGGCATCAGCACCCCTAAGACAGAAGCTCCACAGGACTGGAGCAGTGGACCCAAAGGTAGCCAGATCTGCCTTCAAACCCACATTGTGGTCTATTCAGAACATCAGGCCAAATAGGGCCAGCTACCAACCCAGCCCATCTTCCCCCATATACCATATCTCAATGAATGAGAACACCCTGTTGGGAATGGGTGATTCCCAAGTTCCTTGGGATTATACCCCATAGACACCAGCATGGAAGAGGGGGCTACTTCTAATTCCTGATACTTCACACCCTCCACCATTCATACTGGCTGTCACCCTGGGCTCTCCTGGATAGAAAATCATGGCCCCACTGCCTCCTAGTGTCACCATGTGCTGCTTGTCTACTTCATCTGCTCCCCACATCCTTCTCTGAAGTCCAACAAAGTATGTTATCAAGCCAGAGTTCTGGGGGGTTGTTTCTTTTTAATCAGGAAAAGGAGTTGTCCCCCACTATTTTGGGACTACCATTGAATAACAGCCTTAGTGCCCAGAGCCCATATTTCTAAGAAATGTTTACCCTTGGAGCCTGAAGTGCAGGCTTTCACAAATTCACGGAAATGTGTGCATGTGCGTGTGTGTATATGTGTCCGTGTGTGTGAATAGGGGGCTTATGTGGGTTCTTGAGCCTCCTAAACATTTTTCATGTGGGCCCCAGTGTTCTTCATGAAGGAGGAAAAGTTGTGTGGGGAAAAGGAGAAAAAATATCAGTTCTCCTTAAATTAATCTATAAACGAATTGCCATTCCAATCAAATCTCTACAGGAATTTTTCATAGAACTGGACAAATTGACTTGACCATCCATATGAAAGTGAATATGTACTAGAAGAGCTAAAGTAATTGGGAGGGGGAGGACAAAGAAGGATGATTTATTATGTAAGGTATCAAATCTATAATAATTAATAGGGTATGGTATTGGCACAGAAATAGACAAGTAAATGAGTAAAAAGAGAACAGAGAGCTCCCGAGCCAACTCATGGAAAGATATTAAATAAATAATATAAGTGTCATTTATAAGCCTGTGGCAAAAAGATGGATTATTCAAGAAACAGTGTTGGAAAAACTGGCTTTCCATTTGGAAAAAACTAAATTAGATCCCTACCTCATACTACATGCACGCGCATACACACACACACACACACACACACACACATACACACACTCATACTCCACATAGCTCAAACAACTAAATATAAGAAATAAAAGATACCTATAACCAGGGGGAAGGTATAGCTCAGTGGTAGAGTGCATGCCTAGCAGGCACTAGGTCCTGGATTCAATCCTCAGTGCCTCCATCAAAAAATAAATAAGTAAACCTAATTACCTCCTCTTGGAAAATAAACTGAAAAAAAAAAAACAAACAAAACTTATAACCACAGTGAAAAATCTGTAGGCATATATATTTGTGACTTTGGTGTAGCAAAACCCTTTTTAAACAACACACATACACAACACAAAGGCCATGAAGGAATGGTTGATAAATTTGAATCTACATCAAATAATTTTCTTAGACAAAAGACACCATCAATAAAGTTAAAAGACAAATGATAAACTGGGAGAGATATATTATTTGTAATATACATAGTAGAAAAATTAATTTATATATATAATTTCTGTAAATCAATGAAAAAAAGGCAAACAACACAAAAGATATGTGGCAAAGGATTTGGTCAGTCCATTCAAGTGGAGAGTTACAAGTGGCTAATAGACATTTAGGAAAATGCTCAACCTCTAGTAATCAAGGAAAGGCAAATGAAAACAATCATCAGATACCATCTTCCACCCATCATATTGGTAACTAAAAGTCTGATTTTATCAAGTGCTGGCACGGAGGTGAGCAAAACATACTCTCATACACTGCTGGGTGGAGTGTAGGCATCACACGTAGAAATTTGGTAACATCTATTAGTATTACCCCTATTACCCAGCAACTCCATGTCTTAGCATCTGTTTTAAAGCAACTATAGCACATGTACACAAATATTTATTGAATGGATGCTTATTGAATTATCAGCCATAAAAATTTAGAAACAATCTGAGTTCATCAAATGAGAAAACAGTTCAATAAACTCTAATAAAAGTCATGCTCTTCAAAATTTTGTAACATTTTAAAAGAATATGTTAGGACTTCTGCTTCTGGGAAGATGGAGTAGATAAACTATTTTCCCTATTCCCCCCATTAAGTAAAACTAAAAACTAAGTACACTTAAACCCCTTGAACATCATAAATAAAGCAAATACAAAAAAGACTCTAAAAGGTGGAGAGAAGAAACACCAGAGAGACCTCAGGACTCGAGGAATGACATGGTGGTAAGTTCCCTGGATTTCTGTTTTGCCTCATGTATCCCTCAAAAAACTTACAACATGGAAACACCAATAGGTGCAGACAAAAAACAAAAACAAAAAAGGCTGTCTTTCTAACCAAAGGACTAGAAAAGGAGGTAGACCAGCAAGAAAGAAAACTGCAGACAATAACCACTCTATTCTAGCAAAACATCACAGAAAAAAAAAAATATGGCTCCCATCCTCAATGCCACTTGCAAAGAAAGGGTTGAAAACACAGACTTTCACCATGCTAACCTGTAACCAAGTGTAACTCCCCTACTGGGGTGATGTCAAAGATGTCTGAATGTGGAGCTGGGAAGGACTTACTAGATAAAAAATCAGCAAAGATGCAGAAGTCAACAACACCCTCAATCAATGGTTTCTAATATGATATTCATAGAACACTCAATCCAACAACAGAAGACTACACATTCTTTTCAAGTGCCCATGGAACAAACTATGTTACATCACATCCTGGACTATAAAACAAACCTCAACAAATTAAAAAAACAATTGAAATAAAATGGAATGTATTCTGTGACCACAATGGAATCAAACTAGAAATCAAGAATAACAGAAAGATAACTGGAAAAAATCTAAACATTTGAAAACCAAACAGCACATTTCTAAATAATCCATGGCTCAAAGATGAAATCTCAAGAAGGAATTTTTAAAAATACACTAAACTGAATGAAAATGAAAATATAACATAGTGAAATTTGTGGGATACAACTAAAGCAGTGTTTAAAGGGAAATTTATAGCACAAAATACTTCTATTAGAAAAGAGAAAAAGTCTCAAATCAATAATCTAAGCTCCTAACTCCAGAAACTAGAAAAAGAAGAGCAAGATAAAACCAAAGCAAATAGAAAAAAAGGAAATTAAGATAAGAGCAAAAATCAATAACATTGGAAACAGGAAAACAATTAGAAAAAAATCAATGAAACAAAAATCAGTAAAATTGATAGACTCAAGTAAGACCTACAGGGAGGAAAAAAAGGGAGAAAACACAAGTTACTAATATCAGTAACAAAACAAATGTCACTACAGATCTTTCAGACATCAAAAGGATAATAAGAGGGGGAGGGTAGAGCTCAGTGGTAGAGCACATGCTTAGCATGCATGAGGTCCTAGGTTCAATTCCCAGCACCTCCATTAAAAAATAATAAAAGGATAATAAGGGAATAAATACTAAGAACAAGTCTACACACTTTGAGAATTTTGACGAAACCAACCAATTCCTTGAAAAACACAAACACCCAAAATTTACTTCATAGGAAATAGATGATTTATTAAAATCTATAACCATCAAGCTCTATAACCATTAAGAAAACTGAATTCATAATTTTAAAACTCCCAAAAGAGAAATCCCCAAGTCCCATGGTTTCACTGGAGAATTCTACCAAATGTTTAAAGAATTAACACCAATTCTACACAATCTCTTCCAGAAAATAGGAGAGAAGAAAATGCACCCCCCAAATAATTTTATGAAGTTAGTATTATCTTGATGCCAAAACTAGATGGCAGTCACACAGAAAAAGAAAACTACAGACCAATATCCCTCATGAATATAGAAGCAAAACTCCTCAACAGAACATTAGCAAATAGAATTCAGTTATAAATAAGAATTATACACCATTATCAAATGGGGTCTATTCCAGGGATGTGAGACAGTTTCAGTATCTGAAAATAAATCAATGTACCCCACCATATTAACAGACTAAAGAAGAACAATCACATGATTTTATCAATCAATGCAGCAAGAGGAATTAACAAAATTCAACACCCATTATGGTAAAAAAGAAAAAAAACCTCAGAAATAGGAAAGAAAATGCATTTTGTCAACTTGAAAAAGAGCATCTACAAAACACTTACAACTAATGGTGAAAGACTGAATGCTTTCCTCCTCAGGCTGGGAACAAGGCAAGAATGTCTGCTCTCAGCATTCTAATTTAACATAACGCTGGAAGCTCTAGCCAATGCAATCAGGCAAGAAAAGGAAATGAAAGGCATACAGATTGAAAAGGAAGAAATAAAACTGTACCTATTTAGAGATGAGATGATGGTGTACGTAGAAAATCCCAGGGAACTACAAAACAATTCCTAGAGCTAATAAGTGAGTTCAGCAAGGTTGCAAGATGCAAGATAAGTATAAGGAAATAAATCATATTTCTATATACCAGCAATGAACAAACGGATGCCAAAATTAAAAATACAATATGATTTACAATTTCTCAAAATAAAATCCTTAAATGTAAATATAACAAGACATGTGTAGGACTTGTATGCTCAAAACTACAAAATGCTGATGAAAGAATTCAAAGATAAATAAATTGAGAAATACACCATTGTTCATGGATTAGAAAACTCAACATAGTGCAGATGTCAATTCTCCCCAAATTTATATACAGGTTTAGTGCAATTCTTATCAAAATTCCAGGAGGATATTTTAGACATAGACAAGCTTATTCTATAATTTATATGGAAAAAATATATGGAAAAGCAAAGGAACTAGAATAGCCAGAACAATTTTGAAAAAAGAAGAATAAAGTGAGAGGAATCACTCCATCCAATTTCAAAATTTATGTAGCTACTATAATCAAGACCATCTGGTCGTTGTGGAGGGATAGGCACATAGATCAACCAAGCAGAGTAGAGAACCCAGAAATAGACCTACATAAATATATTCCAAAGATTTTCAAGAAAGTTGCAAAAGCAATTCATGGAAGAAAGGTAGCCTTTTCAAATGGTGGAGAAGCAACTTGACCTAGGCAAAAAATAAACCTTGACCTGTGTAGTAGGTTGAATGGCAGCTCCCAAAGAAATATGTCCATGTCCTTATCCCTAGAACCTGTGTATGTCACCTTATTTGGAAAATGGGTCTTTGCAGATGGAATTAAGTCAAGGATCTTGAGATGAGGAAATTATTCTGGATTTTTCAAGTGGGTCCTAAATCCAATGACAAATATCCTTATGTGATAGAAACACAGAAGACACGCATAAAGAAAGTGATATGAAGATGGAGGTACATACTGGAGTGATGTGGCCACAAGATAAGGAAGCCAAGGGTTGTTGACAGAAGCTGGAAGAGGCTTCCAGAAGCTCCTAGAAGGAGCCCCCAGAGGGACCATGGCCCTGTCCCTATTTTCTTTTAATTGAAGTATAGTTGGTTTATAATGCTGTGTTAATTTCTGGTGTATAGCATAGTGATTTAGTTATACATAAATACATATTCCTTTTCATATTCTTTTTCATTATAGGCTATTACAAGTTATTGAATATAGTTCCCTGTGCTATACAGTAGGACCTTGTTGGTTATCTATTTTATATGTAGTAGTTAGTATATACAAATCACAAACTCCCAATCTTTCCCTCCTCACACCCACTTTTCCCCACTGGTAACCATAAGTTTGTTTTCTATGTCTGAGTCTGACTCTGTTTTGTAAATAAGTTCATTTGTGTCATTTCTTTTTTTTCTTTTTTTTTTTTTAGATTCCACATATAAGTGATATCATATGGTATTTTTCTTTCTCTTTCTGGCTTACTTCACTTAGTATGATGATCTCCAGGTCATCCATGTTGCTGCAAATGGCACTGTTTTATTCTTTTTTATGGCCGAGTAGTATTCCAGTGTGTGTGTGTGTGTGTGTGTGTGTGTGTGTGTGTGTGTGTGTGTGTGTGTGTGTGTGTACCACATCTTCCTTATCCAGTCATCTATTGGACATTTAGGTTGCTTCCATGTCTTGCCTATTATAAATAGTGCTGCTATGAACACTGGGGTGAATGTATCTTTCCAAATTAGAGTTTCCTGCCAACACCTTGATTTCAAACTGCTGGCCTCCAGAACTATGACATAAGAAACTTTTGTTTTAAGCTATCAAGTTCATGGTAATTTGTAATGGCAGTCTCTGGAAACTAATACAACCTGTCTCATATCTTATAAAAAATAAACTTAAAATGCACCACAAACTAACCTTATTTTGGTAATCATTCTGAAATATATATAAATAAATATATCTACCTGTCTATAGATATATAGATAGATAGATCATCATGTTGTATACTTTATAAAATGTATGTCAATTATATCTCAGTAAACCTGGAAAAATGTACCACTAACTTAAATACAAAACTATGACATTTTTAGAGAAAGGAAAATGTTTGAAATCTAGAGAGAGACATATAGGCTAGATTTTTATACTTGACAATGAAAACATGACATGAACAGACAATTCACTGAAAAGGTTACATGGATGGCAAATAAGCACAGGAAAAGATGTTCAATCACTTGCCATTAGAGACATGCAAATTAAAACCACAATAAAATATCACTCCATACCTATCAGAATGGCTTAAATTTTTTTTTAAATGACCACACCAAATGTTGGTGAAGATGCCAAGGAACTGGATCCCTCATTCATTGCTGATGGGAATGTAAAATGGTACAGTCATTCTGGAAAACAGTTTGGCAAGTTACTTTACTATTTTTTTTTGAGGCGGGGCATAATTCGGTATTTATTTATTTACTTATTTACTTACTTACTTACTTACTTAATGGAGATACTGGGGATTGAACCCAGGATCTCGTGCATATTAAGCACATGCTCTACCACTGAGCTACACCCTCCCCCTGGCAAGTTACCTTAAAAGCTGAACTTGCAAGTACCATATGATCCAGCAATTGCACTCTTGGACGTTTACCCTAGAGAAATGAAAACTTCTGTTCACATAAAAACCTGTTATGGGATGGTTCATAGCAGCTTTATTTACAGTAGCCAAAAACTGGAAATAATCCACATGTCCTTCCACAGGCGAATGGATGAACTATCTGTAGAACATGCAAGCCATGGAAAACTCCCAGCAATAAAAAGGAACAGACTGTTAATACACACAACAGCCTGGATGAATTTCCAGGGAATTACACTGACTGAAAAAAAAAAACTAAACAATTATGCTGTACACCAGAAATTGACACAACATTGTAAACTGACTATACTTCGATTTCTAAAAAGAATATTTTTTAAAAACCCTAAATAGTCCCTAAAAGTTACATACTGGATGATTTTATTTACATAGCATTATTGAAATGACCTAATTTTAGAAATGGAGAACAGATTCGTGGTTGCCAGAGGTTAAGGAGGAGGTGGAGTGGGGGAAAATTGGGTGTAGCTATGAGAGGGCAACTTGAGATATCCTTGTGATTATGAAATCTTCTGTATCTTGACTGTATTGATGTCATCATCCTGCTGGTGATATTGTACCATAGTTTTGCAAGAGGCTGCAATTGAGGAAAACTGGGTGAAGGGTATGTGGCATCTCTCTGATATTTCTTAAACTGCATGTGAATCTAAAATTACCTCAAAATAAAAAGTTGAATAAAAATAGAATGAGTTAGATCCATGTGTCCTAACATGGTAAGGTTTCCAAGATACATTGTTAAGTGAAAAACAAGTTATTGATCAGTATATACAGTGCAATACCATTTCTTTTTATTTAATAGACATATAGTCAGTTTACAACGTTGTGTCAATTGCTGGTGTACAGCATGTTTCAGCCATATATATATATTACAACTTCTTTTTTTTAATTGAAGTATAGTCAGTTACAATGTGTCAATCTCTGGTGTACAGCACAATGTCCCAGTCATGAATATACATACATATATTCATTTTCATTAAAGGTTATTACAAGATATTGAATATAGTTCCCTGTGGTATACAGAAAAAAATTGTTTTTTTAATCTATTTTTATATATAGTGGCTAACATTTGCAAATCTCAATCTCCTAAATTTATCCCTTTCCACCTCTTTTCCCCCTGGTAACTGTAAGATTGTTTACTATGTTTGCAAGTCTGTTTCTGTTTTGTAGACAAATTCATTAGTGTCCTCTTTTTTTAGCTTCCACATATGAGTAACATCATATAGTATTTTTCTTTCTCTTTCTCACTTACTTTACTTAGAATGGTGATCTCTAGGTCCATCCGTGTTGCTGCAAATGTCATTATTTCATTCTTTTTATGGCTGAGTAGTATTCCATTGTATAAATATACCACAACTCCTTTATCCATTCATCTGTCAATGGACGTTTAGGTTGATTCCATGTCTTGGCTATTGTATATAGTGCTATGAACATTGGGGTGCATGTATCTTTTCAAGTTAGAGTTCCCTCTGGATATATACCCAGGAGTGGGATTGCTAGATCATATGGTAAGTCTATTTTTAGTTTTTTGAGGAATCACCATACTGTTTTCCACAGTGGCTGCACCAAACTACATTCCCACCGCCAGTGTAAAAGGGTTCCCTTTTCTCCACACCCTCTCCAGCATTTATCATTTGTGGGCTTTTTAATGATGGCCATTGTGACTGGTGTGAGGTACACCACAACTTCTTTATCCATTCATCTGTCAATGGATATTTAGGTTGTTTCCATGTCTTGGCTATTGTAAATAATGTTGCCCATTTATTTTTAAATACCCCACAAACAACCAAACTATGCATAAATAGAAGATTTGGAAGAGGGCATTTTTTGTTGATAATACTGCTTGCTTCTGGGCAGCAGAGTTGGAGAGGGAAGAAGATTTTAACTGTAGCTAGATTGTTTGATTTTTTTCACAATGAGAGTATATTCATATACCAATTGTATAGTAAAAACAGTATCCTGGACACTGCTACAGTGTTCTAGGAATTCAAACCTGTTTAGCTTGTCCTGGTCTGACCTATCCCTGTTTCATCACCACTATGGCCAGAGGGCCCAACTCATGTCCCCCTGCCATTGAGCCCCAAGGAAGTGGTTCATGAGCCCACCATAATGGAAACAGGCTGACTAGTACTTACCACTGAGGTACCGAAGTACCACCTGGAAAGGCCAGGGTCCCCATGGTCGCGAATCTATCCATCACTGCTGACAACTTATAAAACTCACAAGCTCAGCAGCCCACACTAATCAGTGCAACAGCAGTTTCCATAAGGTTCAAGACCACAAAGTGTCATGCAACTTTCAATGCTGGGTCCCCACCCTCTGACTTGAAAACATGGCAGCAGTCAAGTCTCTCTGGAGGAAACTGAGAGCAGGCACGAACGACAGTTGAACACCCATGCCCCGCAGTGCCTGGCTGAGAGGAAACTCATTTCAGGATGGCTTCTGAGAGTGCATTCATTCATTCATCGATCAGATATTTATTGAGCACCTACTGTGTGCCAGGTACTACTCTAGGCACTGATAATAGTGGTGAATAAAACAAAGTCCCTGCCCCTATTCTAGTGGGGGAGCAGATGATAGGCGAGATAAAGAAATTATATGTTAGGTGGTATTAAGTGCTATGGGAAAAAAAAACCCATCATGGTTGGAGGATGAATGGTGTTGGGTCCTGGGGACTAAAATTTGAGAAACGGTAGCCAGATAATTTTCAGAACCTCTGCAGGCCTCAGTTTCCTCATCCACAGTAGGGAACTAAAATGTTATCTATCTCAGATAATTGTTTTGAGCATTAAATGCATGCCCCCAGTTTTCTCACCTGTAAAATGGTCTCTTTTCTCACAGGATGGCTATAGGGATTAAATGAGTTGTTTGTGTACAGGGGTCTGCCCCGTGGTATGACTTCAATAAATGTGTTCCATTTAGCAAGTAAGGAAATAAATCTACCTTTACAAAGGAAAAGAAAAATGGGGGCCACAGAAGACTTGGCCAAGAGGGTAACATTTCAGTGGAGGTCTACAGTAAGTGAGGCGGCCAGCTACAAAGCTAGCAAGTGGTTCTGGACATTTTCCATTTGCCCCTCCAGATCCCATCCACCCTTCTCCACCCAGTTTTGGGCCCTGGTAGGCTGACCTGTATGGACTGCATCGACGGGTTCCCTTGCCCTCTGGCTTCTGGTTAGTTTTGACCAATGGGAGGCACCTGCAAGGAGATCAGAAGGTAAGAGAAAGTGAGAATTTTTTTCATCTGCTCTATGTAGGTTCATCATGGGTTGGCTGCCTTCCTCTTCCAAAGACCACCATTCCAGTCAGATGGGCTACTGTACACAGCTCCCTTCCCCCAGTTTCCATCACTACTTTCTTCCAGGATCCTGACTGACACACTGGGGAAAAGCATTCTAGGCAGAAGGAAAAGCAAGTACAAAGCACAAAGGTGTCTGGAAAGCTTAAAGAATGTTCAGGAGACTAGCATGGCTGGGATGGAGGAGGTGATGGTAGGAGATAATGCCAAGGAGGTAAGAGGGAGTAAGATTATGAGGGCCTTGAGGGCTTCCATAAAGACTTTGGCTTCTTTTAAAATTGAAGTATAGTCAGTTTACAATGTTGTGTCACTTTCTAGTGTATGGCATAATGTTTCAGTCATACATATACATACGTATATTCCCTTTCATATTCTTTTTCATTATAGGTTACTACAAGATACTGAATATAGTTCCCTGTGCTCCACAGAAGACATCTGTTGTTCTATTTTATATATAGTAGTTAGTATCTGCAAATCTTGAACCCCCAATTTATCCCTCCCCACCTCCTTTCCCCTCTGGTAACCATAAGTTTGTTTTCTATGTCTGTGAGTCTGTTTCTGTTTTGTAAATAAGTAAACCAGAAAGAGAAAGATTTTGGCTTTTAATTTGAGTGAGATGGGGAAAAATTAGAGGATGTTGAACAAAAGACTGACATAGACTATGTTTTAACAGCATCACTTTAGGAGACTAGTGACAGTTAACAGAGGGTGATGGCTTGGACTAGGGTGGTAGCCATGGAGGTGGTGAGAAGTGGATGGATTCCCAATGGATTCTGAAGGTGATGCTGAAGAATTCCATTCACTAAAATGGCCAGAACAGAAGCCCAAACCCAAGATCAGAGACATGTTGCCTGCCTGTCACTGTGTATCATAGAAAATTCTGCTAGTCCACAAAACTTCAGAAGGCCCTGCATGCAGCACGATCATCCTAATGCTTTACCACTTGTGTAGGACACACAACTCTAGGCCAGAGGCCCAGCCCAAAAGGCTCCCGGAGTGTACCTAACTCCACAGCCACTCCAGGAAACTACCATCATGGACTTTCTAGCCAACCTAGCCCACTCTAAAGCCACAACTTCACAGGGGTAACACTGCATGCTATTCTGCCCCCTGATTGGGTCCAGCCTCTTTAACTCCACTGACTCCTCCATGAGTTGGCCTAACTATGTCATGTTGGAATTTGGGGAAACACTGTCCACACCTGCCCTGTCCATACCTCTTTTCCTCTGCTCACCCTCACTCACAGGCTGGCAGCAGACAGCATCCATCAACCACCAAGCGGATAAGGACGGGCCCCAGGGATAGTCAGAACACAGTTTGGGCAACATCCCAAAGGTACCAAGATTTTGATCAGGATTTTTAAATTCGTCTGGGACAGCAATCAACCATCAACCAGGTTATTGGCAGACCATTGGGAGGGAAGAAAAAAATAGAAAACTTGGCTCCGTAGGCTGAAAGTCCCCAGCCTGAAGGATCTCCCGGGAAAAAAAGCACCCTGGCATTTTTGAGTGCATACTGTTGATTGTCAGGATAAAGCCAATTGCTTCCTATTTGTGGACACCCAGCAAAGGCACCCAGCTGGAAACTGGAGAACAGCACATGACTCTGAGGGCTCATTCCAGAGCCAGGAAAAACTGATGGTATTTTATTTATGTTCAAAGAAATCAATCCAGAAATCAGCCCCACAGCCAAAGTCAGCAAGACCAGGCAGAAAATTGCTGTCAATCAGAGAGGGGATGACCCGCATTAGATTCCTGTATCCAAGACTTTGAAGCTGCGTGCCCTTGAGGAAGATTCTTAACCCTCCCCAGACCTCACTTTTCTAAGCTGTAAAATAGAGACCATACCTACCTCAGAGAGTTGTATCTAAGATCAAAAGAGCTCGTGTGCATAAAATGTGTCCGGCGTGGCCCCTGGGATACTAGCTGCTAGCTCCATGATGGTTTTTTTTTCTCATGTCCGCTTATCTTTGCAAGATCCAGGCCAGTGGTGTGGGACAACTATGGAGTGAGTTCCAGTGGCCCCTGGTGCCCTCAGGAAGAGCTCTCTGAGGAATTCTCCAGCTCTCTCATGCCAATGCTCTTTACTACATGGGCACCCTGGGTATCTGGCATTTGATCACAGTAGGACATGATTCCATGCACAGCTTGGCACTAAAGGGCACTAATGCCTATTAATTAACCATACATTCAGCTGACCTGCCTAAGCATCTGCTTTCATTATCAGAATCCCAAATCTTGTTTTATTCCATTCCAGGTTTTTTACAAAAAATTTATTGAAGTGTAGTTGATAAACAATGTTAGTTTCAGGTGTAGAGCAAAGTGATTCAGTTATACATATACATACATATATTTTTTTCTTTTCAGATTCTTTTCCATTATATATGATTACAAGAAATTGAATATAGCCCCCTGTGCTATACAGTAAGTCCTTGTTGTTTATCCATTTTATGTATAGTAATGTGTGTCTGTTAATCCCCAACCCCTAATTTATCCCTCCCCACCCTTTCCCTTTTGGTAACCATAGTTTGTTTTCTATGTCTGTGAGTCTGCTTTTGGTTTGTAAATAGAATGTGTATCTTTTTTTTTTTTAGGTTCCACATATAAGTAATATCATGATAATTGTCTTTTTCTGTCTGACTTACTTCACTTAGTTTGATAATCTCTATGTCCATCAATGTTGCTGCAAATGGCATTATTTCATTCTTTTTTATGGCTGAGTAGTATTCCATTACACACACACACACACACACACACACACACACACACACACACACACCACATCTTCTTTATCCAATCATTTGTCAATGGACATTTAGGTTGTTTCCATATCTTGGCTATTGTATATAGTGCTGCTATGAACATTGGGGTGCATGTATATATCTTTTCAAATTAGAGTTTTCTCTGGCTGTGTGCCCAACTCCTATGTGCCCACCCCTGGGATTGCTGGATCATATGGTAAACCTAGTTTTAGTTTTTTAAGGAACCTCCATACTGTCCTCCATACTGCAGCAATTTACATTCCCACCAACAGTGTAGAAGGAAGGTTATTTGAATCCCTGTGTATGGAAGCTGTTGATGCAGATCTTTGCTCCCCATCTCCTCTTTCATCCTCTCAGCTTCTCCTTCATTCAGCTCCCTCTCCCTGCCCCTTCCCTTGGCTTTCGATCTTTTCCCTTCTCTCTCCTAGCTCTTTCTTTTCTTTGTTTTTAACGGAGGTACTGGGGATTGAACCCAGGACCTTGTGCATGCTAAGCACATGCTCTACCACTGAGCTATACCCTCCCTGGCTCCCATAACTCTTTCACTAACCCTCATCCAGAGACAGTGCTTATGGAGAGGGCAGTTAAAAGTGGCTCAAGTGGACCCATGGTCTGTCAGGCCTAGGGGAAACCATTGCACTTCCTCTTTGCCCCATCGTACCAGGCCATCCCCAAGCCCACTTTCCTGTTCCCTCATACCAGGCTGGGTGATGTGATTACACAGCAAAACATGACTACTGCCCTCAGGGGACTCTCAGTCTAGTGGGAGAGACAGAAGCCCCCAGTTTATATGAAGAGCTGGAGAGGGGGGTTCAGGGATGGGAAACTGTCTGCTAGCCTCTGAGGGGTCAGGGAAAGCTCTACAAAAGATGGGAGACTTTTCTATGTCTGTGAGTCTCTTCGTAAATAAGTTCATTTGTGTCATCAGGGATTAACACAACATTTTTTTTTTTTATCATAAAGCATTTTTTAAAAAACAGTTGCTCTAGTCCCTCTCTCTATTTTTTTTTTAATGGAGGTACTGGGGATTGAACCCAGGACCTCGTGCATGCTAAGCTGGCACTCTACCACTGAGCTATACCCTCCCCACAACACAACATTGTAAATCGACTATACTGCAATAAAAAAAGAGGGGAGACTTGAACTTGGCTTTGAAGCCTGAGTGTACTTTCTCAAATGGAGATAAGGTCCAAGGGTATCCCAAGGGAGGAGGTGGCACAGAGGAAAGAAGGGCAGTGTGTGTTTGGGGCTCTGTGTCTCCAGATGGTAAGATGTAGGAGATAAGCACCAAGGAGCCTTGAAGGGGAGGACTCTGGAGCCAGCTGCCAAGGGTGGGCCAGCTTGTGGGGCAGAGGAACGGTGGGGGGTTAGGGTGGGCTGAGGAGGTTGGACCTGGTGAATGTTGGGAAGGGACGTGATGAAAGTCATGTTTTAAGAAGGTAACTCTGGAATGCAGAGAGATGAGAAGAAGAACAGAGGCCAATTAGAAGGCTGTTGCTGTGGTCCTGGCAAGGGCAGAGGCCCCTAACTAGGGTGCTGCTGACCTTGGGAATGGAATGATTCATTCTTCACCTTTTCCCCAATACTTTCTCCCCTGATGATCCTCGCGGATGCCGAGCCTCAACCTTAACTCCCACTTCAAAGTGGATTTATCCCAAGTCGGTATCTTGAGATTGGCTTCTCATCTACACCTGGGATCAAATCCTGGCTGCTTTCTGAACATTCTCGAAATACCATCTCATCGGCATGTTCAAAATGGCCATGGCGGTTTTGAACCCTAACCCAGCTCAGGAGAACCATGGACCTCAGCTACCTGACGGGCTTCTGGGGCCTAACTCAACCACTGAAGGACCATTTGACACCTTTCTCTGGGGCACATTTGATTTCCCAGGTCTAAACTACCCATTACACATGGACTTAGAGGACTCCACACGTTCACATACTGGGGATGACCTTCCTTCACTTGCTCCCTGTCAAGTTCCTCAGCAGTGGCCCTTGGCCACGGGTGGGTCATCCCAGACCCTGGAAGGATTTGGAAACATGGAGAGGCCTTTCTGGTTGTCATAATGACTCCAGAGGACTGAGCGGGCCAGGAGTCCAGACAAACATCCTTCAATGCACAGGAGCATCCCACACTGCAAAGAATCGTCTCACTCCAAGTGCCAATAGGAGTATCACCGAGAAATGCTGTGACTGTGAGCTTGATGAGGGCGGGAGTTCTGTCTGTGTTGCTCTCTGCTGTTTTTCCAGCACATACACCATAGCTAACCACACATGGGGGTGTGTAATGAGCGTTTGTTAAATTAACAAGTCGACTCAACCCTTCATATAATCAACACCTACTGAGCATCACCCTTAGTGCCGGGGATAGAAAAATGAACAAGACTTGGGTTGAGCCTTTGTCCCTCAGCCAGCCTTAGCTGGCTAGGGTAAAGATGACCTGAGATGGAAGCTAAAAGTCAGGAACACGTCACCTTCCATAACTACCCCAGGAGGCCCCTTCCTAGGGAGCATTATGTCCTGCCAGTTAAATGCTGAACTGAAAATTAATTCATTCATTCAAGCAGTGCTTGAATAGCACATGATCTTTTCAAAGGACTTTCACAGGCCTGATCTTGCTGGAGTTGGCCAGGGAGGAGAGGAGGGTTGCGGCAGGGGCTGGAACAGAGTTGAAGCCTGAGAGGTTCCTGCTCAACTCGGGCTGGAACAGACAGGCCCAATCAGACTGTCTCCTGGGATTGGGGGTTGTGGGGGGAGGGTTTGGTGTGAATGGAAATCTGCACCACATGGCCTGAATTGCAGAGGCTGGCCTCAGGCTCCCACAGCCCCAAACACTTCCAGATGGATTTATTTATAACTCCCAAACCGGAGGCAGGACTCGGCTCCTTTTCCTCACTCTCCTCCCCACTCCTGGAGCAAGGCTCGGCCGCCCCTTTCCACTCCGGAAACCAGCAGGAGACAGGGAATGTGCAGTACTGCACACCCACAGCCATAGCCTGGGTTCGTGGTCATCGCCTGTCCCCTAGGTGGCAACAGCAGCTCAGCATATGGGTGTCTGCTGAGCTGGCCAAGCTCCTGCCCACCCAGCCCCTGTGGGTGCTCTCCAGCAGCTGCTAAATGGGAAGTGCGAGCCAGCACGTTCACTCTGGCAAGTTTCTCTTCAGACCCGCCTCCACTTCATAAAGCCAGTCACACCCATTTCTTCTCATTCTCTGTCTCCAGGAGAGTCTGAGCTCCGTCCCCTCCACCTTCGTCCCCAGGATCCTGCTTCTCCCGTACAGGCTGCCAGAGGCTTTGGAATCGAATATTTTCCAAATCGGGAAACTGAAGCTCAGAGAGGTTGAGTAACTCGCCACAGGTCACACAGCACGTTAAATAGCAGAGCTAGATGGCTAAAGCCCCAAAGTCTGTCTCTGATGTTAGTGCCTCCTGAACCTCAAGTTTCCTCATAGGTGAAGTGGGGCTAATGTCTGGCAGGTGGTCTGGTTGGAAGTGTTGGCTCTGTCCTGGTTCTGTCTTTACTGGCTGGATGATCTTCAAGGAGTCACTCTTGCTCTCTGCAACACAATGTCTTTATCTTTCTTTAAGAATGTATTAAAATGGTTCAGCATAGTGTCTGGCCCCTAGGAAGCCCATGATAAATAATAACCAATATGATAGTTTAGTGCTCAGTTGCGTCATTATAAAGCTTATGGCTCCCCCTGCTTGAAATATGGGCCAGACCCCATACAAACATTGCCTCATGACCCCTCACACATAGAAAGAAGTAAACGTGGGTTTGGAGAGATTTAGTGACTTGCCTAAGGCTGCACTTGTAGGAATAGAGGAAGGGCTTGAACCCAGTTCTAAGTGAGTCCAAAGTTATGGATTCCATGTTTTGTTTTGTTTTCTTTTCTTTCTTTCTTCTTTCTTTGAATTGGAGTGTAGTTGATTTACAATATTGTGTTAGTTTCTGGTGTACAGCATAGTGATTCAGTTATACATATATATATATTCATTTTCATATTCTTTTTCATCATAGGTCATTATAAGATATTGAATATAGTTCTCTGTGCCATACAGTAGGACCTTGTTGTTTATCTATTTTATATATAGTAGTGTGCATCTGCAAATCTCAAATTCTTAATTTATCCCTCCCCCATTTCCCCTTTGGCAGCCATAAATTTGTTTTCTATGCCTATGAGGCTCTTTCTGTTTTGTAAATAAGTTCATTTGTGTCTTTTTTTAGGTTCCACATAGAAGTGATATTATGATATTTGTCTTTCTCTGACTTACTTCACTTAATATGATAATTTCTAGCTCCATCTATATTGCTGCAAATGGTATTATTTCATTCTTTTTGATGGCTGAGTAATATTCTAGTGTGTGTGTGTGTGTGTGTGTGTGTGTGTGTGTGTGTGTGTGTGTGTATCTCACCACATCTTCTTTCTCCAGTCATCTGTAACTGGATATTTAGGTTGTTTCCATGTCTTGGCTACTGTAGATAATACTGTTATGAACATTGGGGTACATGTATCTTTTTGAATTGGAGTTTTTACAGATTCCATGTTTTCTACAGTCTCATAGACTCCTATAGAGTCTGAAGGATAAAAGCCCTTGTATATGCCCTTAGCTGAGTCTTTGCCCTGCCTCTCCCACCCCCATTCTGCCCTATCTTGCCTCCTTTAGAACTGGCCCACGAGCTTCATCCATTCCAGAGGTTCAACCCACCCAGCTGACCTGAGCATTTTGGTGGCCCTAAGCAGGGTCTGTGACCACATCAGGCCTGGTGGAACCTGGTGGCCCTGGGGCTGAGGCCAATCCCACCTCTCTACCCTCCCAGCCATGGCTGGAACTGGTGGTGGCTGGAGGGGAAAGGGTGGCAAAGAAGGCAGGCGAAGGCTTCTGAGTCAAACTCCTAGATGCTCTGTATCTGTTTCCTGTACAACCTCTTTGCCCTCAAAGTTACTCAGAACCAAAGTCTGACAAACCCACCTCTCTGCCTCCAAAGGTCCAGACCAGTTTTCCTGCAGCCGTTCAGCAACACGTGACAACAGATTTCTGGCCCAGCAGGAGCCGACAGTATTCTCGCATTCCTTTCTGTTTGCTGCTGTGCAATGAAACACGCATAATTTCTGCAGGTTTTCCCATCCACAACAAACGTCAGCACCCCCAGCGACGGCATGAGGGACTAGCACAATCTCTGTGCACATATGGGCAAAGAAATCAGCAGACGCTTCTCTCGATTGAGCGTGACTCACCAAATGGGCTCCAAATCCCATCCCCAGTTATGTTCCATGGAGCTCTACTTCCCTCACCTTTTCAGTGGGCTGCCCAAGATGCTCAGAATTCCTGATTGTCCAAGAATAAATGCAGAGTTTCTTAATAAATGCCCAGCACAGAAAGGGCATTTAAAAAATGCTTAATCTTTATTCAGAGTAACTCTCAGAGTTTGTGGACAAACATTACCAGAGAGGCCCAGGGGCAGCTCCTCTCTGCTTCCAGCACTGATGCTGAGGAAATTTTCCTCATCAAATGCAGGTTTGGGCTGTTGCCTCAGAAATGACCAGATCTACAGCCCCAGCCTGCAGTACAGGCTCTCTGAGACTCGGTTTCCTTCTCTGTGGCTCCAAAGCATCTAACATGAGTCAGGTACATGGTAACTTCTCAACAAATGGTACATTTATAAAGTTTTACCTTGTAGTAAAAAGTAAAAGTAACCTTTTCCATATTCTGGAATAATCTAGAGGGTGATCACTCTTTCAGGAAATTCTCTATGCTCTCAGTATTTATTGAGCATCTACTAGGTACAGAGCTGCATGGGAGAAACAAAATACATTCAAAGTAAGGTTTCTTTCCTCCAAGAGACTATAATATAGCTGGACATTCAGGCAAGCACAGAATATTTCAGAATTTTAGAATGTCTTTAGGAACCAGGTGAGTACTATACAGGAGTGAAGGAGGTGGGAGTGATACAATAATAGGGAGTGGCAGGGACTGTGGCAAATTGGAGAGTGAGAGCTCCCTCTAATGGGGAAGTCGCCACCCCAATCCAGCTAACTACCATCCAATGGGAATGCAGAGCCAGTATTACTAGATGTCTATGTGTTTCAAAGAAGCCAGAAACCCAGATTGAAGGGAAAGATTACTTACTGTTACATATTAGCAAATAATTCTGAAAAGAAATAAACCACGGGCAAACACATCTGTGGGCGTTATTGGGTCTACCAGTCACCAGTTTGCAACCTGTCCATAATGGTAGACGATGCACTGTTAAAATAAGAGTTACTGACAATAAGTTCTGGAGGTGTTCAGAGGAGGACACGAGCTCCTTGGGTTGGTATGATCTGGCAAATTTCCCTCGAGGTGGTTGGATTCAGATGGGGTCCCCCAAGTGTGGGTGTGAGTGTGACAGACAGTAGAGAGGGGCAAAACATTTTTGGCAAGGATAGGCGGGGGACCAAGAAGGTTGTAGTCAGAGCTCAGAGGCAGTGAAGAGGTGCATCTGGCTGTTACAAAGGCCTCTTGGGAGGAAGGGCAACCTCTGACCATTGCTGATATCAGTGGAGGAAGTTCCTTATGACTGGAATCAGGAGCCTCAGTGTGGCGGAAACAAGGGTAGGTAGGGAATCACTACTAAGAGAGTCTGATTCTGAAAAGCCAGTCAGAGAGCAGTATTAAACACAGACAGATGGATGCCTCATCAGCAGACATAGGGAAAGGCCATTGCAGTTAAGTCCAGGGACTTTTCTAGAATATAGCAGTGTAAAAATCTGTGAGAAGCACAAATAAATAATGCACGATCCTGGCTGGTGGCTAGAAACAGGTCCAGAAGGTGGCAATGGGTAAACCCCAGTAAGGTGAGACCTGCTGTAGGGGAAAGGGGGCTCTGGCCCCATACAAACACTGGGGAATGGAAGAAGGGAACAGGAGCTTTGAAAAAGCCAGCAATCTGCAAAAATCCCGGAAACTATTTTAAAAACACCTTAGTAAGGCAGGGTAAAATATATGCCCAGGATTCAAAGCCCCGTGGATTAGAAACCATTCTCTCACAGGGCTCTCTGGCAGGCTGGGAAAGTAAGTGAAGGAAAGAAGGCATTTTACCCCAAAGTGGAGGGCACAGGTTCGTGCGGCACGCAGGTGTCAGGGAGAGGAGCACTGGCCTTGCATTGGATTATGTAACCACTAAAACAAGAGGCAAGGTGATTAAGGGTCATGGAAAAAGTGTGATAGGCAAAATTATGCTCCCCACCAAAGATGTCCACGTCCTAAATCCCCAGAACCTGTGACTACATTAGGTTAAATAGCAAAGTTCAGAAATAAAGTTTGCAGATGGAATTAAGGTTGCTAATCGGCTGACCTCAAGATGGGGAGACTCTCTTGCATGTTCTAGGTGGGCATCAGGTGATGCCACAAGGGTCCTCGTAGAGTGAAAGAGGGGGGCAGGAGAGGCAGAGTTGGAAAAGAAGATGTGACAACAGAAGCAGGGTCAGACAGATGGAATGTGAGAAAGACTCAACTGGTCATTGTTGATTTTGAAGATGGAGGAAGGGGACAAAAACCAAGGAATGCAGGCAGCGTCCAGAAGCTGGAAAAGGCAAGGAAACAGATTCTCCTTTGGAACTTCCAGAAAGAATGCAGCCCTGCCAAAACCTTGATTTTAGTCCAATGAGACCCATTTCAGACATCTAACCTCCAGAACTATAAGAGAATACCTTTCTGTTGCTTTAAGCCACTAAATTTGTGGTAATTTGTTACAGTAGCAATAGGAAACTAATACAATGCTTTGAACTCAGACAGATGTCGGGTTTAATCCTGACTCCACTATATATCAATTACTTGACTTTGACCAGGCCTCTATGAGCCCCAATGTTCTCATCTCATCTTCATAAATGATGTCCATAATACCTACACTTCACACAGCTGAGTGACTGAGATGATGAACATCAAAAATATAGCACAGTTCGGCACAGAGAAGGTGCCAGGCAACGTTCTTTTCTTTCCATCAATGCATTTCGTGAAATAGTAATCGATACTTAGGACCAGTGGTATTCTGGTAAATGGTTAGCCACTGGCTTTCAAAAAAAATGCATGCATGTATACACATATATAAGTTTACTACTTATATAAGAACACAAAGCACACAATGTATGAATAATGATGAAATCTATAATACTTTTTATTGCAAATTCCATATAGCCAATTGATTTCCATATAATGCATTCATTAACTTTGCTGAATTCTGACATCCACAGCATCCTACAGTTGCAAAAGAAGATCGAGTGTCAGTCCTACATGGATGGTGGTTGATATTTTCTAACATTAATGAGTCAGAAGAAAGTGAAACAATGAAGAAGTGTTAGAACTTGACAGATTTATCAATGATTCAAACAACTCCTTTGCTGAATCAGGTAATAGTTTCCACTGGAAGCATATTTCTTCAAAATTTTTGGTGTGCTATTCATGAAGTAACAGCTATAAACATGACACACTTTTAAGTTGAATGTACATTATTAACATTTTCTCCAACACTTTCTGAGGTCTAGAGTACAATGAACAAAACAAGAATCCAAGCCCTCATCTGTAGCATTCTCAGATTTCCATGATATAAATACTTCCACTGTGGTCTATTTCAAGCTACCTATGTGACATCACCAAACTCGGAGGAAAAGATGATCAGTAACACACCATTCAGTTGCAGTAGGTAGGTGTCAATTAGCTCAAGAGTATAGATCAGGGAGAGAGAGGGAGGGTATAGCTCAGCAGTAGAGTGCATGCCTAGCATGCATGAGGTCCTGAGTTCAATCCCCAGTATCTCCATCAAAAATATAAATAAACCTAATTACGACCCCCTCAAAAGAAAGAGCATAGATCATAGTAAGAGAACTAGGAAGTGGTGAATTCTAAGCACTTATTATTTTAATATAATTTATTTAACTGTAGGTTTATATATTTTAATATTATTTTGTCTAATGGTTATTTTATTTTAAGAGAATTTAAGACTTACAGAAATAATTGCAGAAGCAGTACAGAGCATTCCCTTATACCCTTCAAGCAGCTTCCCCTTACGTTGACACCTTACATAATTATAAAACATTTAGTGAAACTGAGAAATTAACCTTGGGACAACATTATTAACTAAAGTACAAAGCTTATTTGGATTTCACCGGTTTTTCCACAAAAGTCTTTTCTCTGTTCTAGGATCCAATCCAGGTTCCCGTATTGCTTTTTAGTTGGTCATTTCTTTGCTAGAATGTCCCTCAATCTTGCATCTGTTTTCTCCTCTATTTTAATTTTTAATGATGGCTGTGTTTAACAATTGGCTCACAGATTTCCTAAATATTTGACAATTGGCTCTCATGAGCCACAACAAGCCAAGCCAGCTCCAGCACATCACTGCCTAGGAAGCTCTAAGCAAAACTGACAAACAATTCAGTTTTGGTTTTTTCCCCTCTCAATTCCACTAATATCTACTGAGCGCCCTCTAGGGGCTAGTACTGGGGATGCGGAGATAACAGACAGCCATGCAGTCCTTGCTACTGAGAAAATTAACAGGTTAGGTGAAGTGGTGGAGCAGTAGCAGACAGTACCCCTAGAGTAATCAGGGCTGTGATGGGGGGTGGAATACAGTGTGCTGGAGCACTCAGAGGTGAGAGGGATCAACCTTGCCTGGGGAGGTCAAGGAAAGCTTCACAGAGAAAGTAAAGGATATGCAAGAGCTCCCCAGGTGAGACACAAGGAGATAAGATGACTGTGTGGGCTGAGGCTTGATCTGTGAGCAGAAATGAGCCAGTCAGTCGAGGAAGCAAAAGGAAAGCAGTCACCACTGATTCTTTCATTCAGTAAGCATTTATTAGGCATCAGTTCTGTACTGGGCTCTGGAGATGCTCAACCATGTCATGAATAAGGGCACTCAAGTACGACAAAGGTTGTGATGGCGCCTGGGCTGTGTGGAAGATGAGGTGGTGTGTGTACGTGTGAAGATGGTTCCGTGAAGGAGCATGGGACATGAGGGCACTGGCCAGACACCTCTTCCTTATTTCACCTAATGCAACCAACAGCTTTTGCCAGAGGACGACTAATGCCAGAACTTTCCTATGCAGGTACCGCATGCTCACAGCCTCTTTCCAGCGCCTCACACCTAGACCCCCGTGTACAGATCCCTGGGAGCTACACTTAGCAACTGACCCCTGCCTTGGGCAGATGGCATATAAATGCTCTCAGGATGAGGCAGTATTGACCAACTCAAGGCAAGGGCCTCTAACCTGAGACCAAGTACCCCCAGAAGAGCTCCTATGTCCCTTTCTCAGCCCCTCCTAGAGAGACACTTCAGTCACTCTCCACATCATTTTACTGCTTTATTTTCTTCATAGCATTTATTACTGTCTGAAATTATTTAAGTCTTTTCTTGCTTTTGCCTGTCTCCCACTAGAATCTCAGCTGCTCAAACATAGAATCCTTGTCTGTCTTGTCATCAGTATATCCCCAGCTCACAATGGCCCATAGGGGTATTGGTGAAATATTTGTGGAGTGGACAAGTTGAATATATGAATGGGTGGAGGGACATTCAGATTTGAGGGCTGCATTCCTAACCCTCTGTGACCCAAACTACCTCCCTCAATTTTACATCTGTTGCCTGCCTTCAGTGCCTTCACTTTGAACTTGAACCTCATGTGGAGGAAGTAAACTGACACACATGAAATTCAGAGCGCGCCTCTCGGAACTGTTGTGAGAATGCGAAAGATATTGATGACTAATTTTATTGTATTTACTAAGTGCCAGTTCCCATCCCAAGCACCTTATATATATTCAGTAAATGGTGAGTCTCTACCGGGTGCCAGGCACTCTTTAGGTATTAGGGCTATAGCAGTGAATAAAAGACAAAACCATCTTCTGCTTTTAGGGAGCTTAAACATTAGCTCATTTAATCTGAAAAGAACCTTCAGATGTAGAGCCTGTGATCGTTCCCATTTTCAAGATGAGGAAACTGAGGCACAAGGCTAAACAGCTTATTGGAGATCACACAGCTATGGAAATGGAAGAGCCAGGCAGTCTGGGCCCTGAGCCTGGATTCTTAACCAATAGGCTTAACCTGAAGGGCTATTCTGTGGGGAAGTGCTTGGGAAGCTTTGAATGACTTTGACAAATTTGAGTTCCTATTGTTTTTGGTGGGAGCATGGTGTGTGGTGGGGGCAGGAAAGAGACTGGGCAAGGGAGCTCTGAGGATGCACGGAGAGAAACGGTTCCAGAGTTGGGTCTGCAGGGTCCCCACTGGCCTCTTGCCGCAGGCTGTTAGACTTAGCAGACTCACACGAAGTAAGGCTGCATGAATGAAGAAGGCTGCAAGGCCTCCTCACCAGCGTGTACTTAGCTCTTTGTGTGTGGGTTTTTTTTTTTTTTATTTTTGGCTAGAATCCTGTCCTGTTTCTCCTTCTGCTGATTTGTTGCCCTTACAGGGGCCCTGCCCCACCCCCACCCCCCACTTTGCATAGTCCTCCCATTCAGCCTCCAGGCCCAAGAGGACAAAGGAAAGTTTGGTCAACCCCCACTGGGCTTTTCTGGTTTTCTGTTTCCATTGGAACAAAGGACAGCTCACCAAGTGCTCTCTGATCTTTGGAATGAGAAAGGAAAATAGTTTATCACATGGAGTACCCCCCACACACCGCCCCCACCGCTCACTGGTCTCAGGACACCCAGATTCCTGGCAGGGCGAGGCAGGGAAGGCGCCTCCCTTCTGCACAGCCCTCAGGGAGCCGGCAGGAGAGTGATGACTTCCATCTGGGCTGGCCTGCTTTCCACGCCTTTGGGCTCCACCTGTGGCCTAGATGGAGCAGAAGGAAGAATGAAGCATCCTCCCTTCTGCCTCTCCTACAGCTCCAGCCACACAGATGAGCCCCCAAAACCTGGGTCAACAGATTTCCCAGTGATTCCTGCAGAAGGAGGAGAGGTTGTGTGGTACCTTGGGCAAATTCCTTAATCCTGCCAAGGCTCAGTGTTCTCCTCTGATAAATGGGCCGAAGAGTGCCTGTTTCCTGTTGTTACTGAGAGGATTAAGATTTTAAGTGAGAAATGTTTGAAAGACACCAAGCCCCAACTAGACTAGGTAGAGGAATTTAGTTTGGTCTAGGAGAGGAGATGGCATTGCTCCAGAGATGGGCCCACCTGGGTGGTAAATGTGGTTAAAAGTGGGGTAGGACATCCTCCCACTGCTGGTCTCAGTCAGATTTCTGTCCTGCACCAGGCTTTCGGGCCAGAGCCAGGTAAACTTCGGGGAATGTGGCTGGTGGACAGCCATGCCCTCCTTCATCATTAAGGGAACAGCTATAACGTGGTGTCTATAGATGTGGGTTGAAAATAAGTTGGTACATTGGAAGAGGTCAAGAAAGCAAAAGGGAATGGCGAGGGTGAAGACCTCTGCTCTCGTGTCCATGGGGCCTGAGCGGCAAATCCAGCTGGCCAGGCCCTCACTTTACCCCTTGGAGATCGTCACATCAGATGCCTCACTTTATCCATGGGCAAACTTTGGATCAGTGGGCCGAAGGTGTTAGCAGCTGGAAGACTCCCCCTTAGAATGGGGATCCCACAAAAGGTGGGTTCTTGCCTGCTGGCTAGAAAGAATTCACAGCTGAGGCAGAGGGACAGAGCAACAACTGCTTATGTCTCAAAAGAAGAAAAGGAAGGAAAGCGCTCGAGCAGGGAGAAAGGAAGAAAAGCACTTGAGTGAGGACTAGATGCTCGAGCAGGGAGCTATCAGCCAAGATGGCCGGTGGAGACAGTTCCAGCCCAGGTCAGGCCACATGGACGCTGATGGGAGGCTTCTGCTGTCATATCCTCCTTCCGAGTGTGCGGGGGTCAATCGCCTTCCTTTTCTTTCCTTGTATGGGCTTTTCTAGTTGTTGTCATGGCAATCATTAACTGTCACGGCACCTGTGGGTGTGTCATTTACCATCCTAATACATTACTATGAGAGTGTAATGAGACTCAAGGTCCACTGGAAGTCAAATCCTCTGCCATCTTGGGCTCCGCAGCTTCTAATCAGTTCTTGTTTCTTCTATTTGCCTCTTGAGACTTAGATAAGAGTAACTCGTTTCTATTCGAGGGAGGGGCAGGGGTACAATCCTCAGGGTAACAGTCTTGGTAACCAGGACCCTGCCCCAAGGTCGCACTATTGTTTCTTGATTGTTCCTCCCTTGTTTCTGCGATCCCTCCTTTCCCTGATTAGCAACTGTTTGAATCTGCCCTTTGGAACTCAGGGAAAGTCAAGGAGGCTACATGAAGCCTATTTCCTACAAAAAAGAAATGGGGGACAGACAGGATTTATATCAGGGAGGGCCCCCAGGGTCCTGCTCCCTTTCAAAGGGACTTGCCCAAGGTCACTTTGGCTAGAGCTGCTAACTTCTATGGTCCAGGGGGCTCTCTGCTTCCCCTATACAACCTGCTCTTGTGAATCCCAGGTCACACGGTCCAGAGATGGCCCACAGCAACCTCACTGATCACCACAGTCTACCTGCTTATTCAGTAAGTCCTTATTGAGTGCCTATTATGTGCCAGCCACATACGTTAAATGGTAATGTTTGATTTGGAAAAAAAGAAAACAACGGAGGGGCTCAGGAGGCCAGCAGAACTGAGGGTGTTGTTTTATAAGAGGATGGTTGGTCAAAAAAGGCTTTATTGAGAAGGTGACACTTGAGCAGAGATCTGAG
The DNA here is from genome assembly GCF_009834535.1 of Camelus ferus. Taxonomy (NCBI): domain Eukaryota; kingdom Metazoa; phylum Chordata; class Mammalia; order Artiodactyla; family Camelidae; genus Camelus; species Camelus ferus. The sequence goes on along the minus strand of NC_045732.1, from coordinate 47,725,572 downwards.
TGAAGTGAGGGAGTGAGCCCTGCAGATATCTGGAGGAAAAGAATTCCAGGCAGAGAGAACAGCAAATTCAAAGCCCCTGAAGCTGTCTGGGACCAGCAGGGAGGCCAGTGTGGCCAGAGCACAGTGAGTGAGGGGGACAGAGGTAGGACATAAGGTCAGACAGGTCATTGGGGGGACAGATCACACAAGGTCTTAGGAGCCATTGTAAGGACTTTGGCTTTTAGTCTGAAACAGAGACCTATTAGAGGGTTTTGAGCAGAAGCAGGACATATTGCAGGTAGTTGTAACAGATCCAATGGTTTTCCCTAACAGGGAGACTGGTAGGAGGCTGTTGCTAATATCTAGGTGACAGATAATGGTGGCACAGGCCACAAAGGTGGTAACAAGTGGTTTGATTCTGGACATTATGAAGTTGGCAATATGATATGCTAATAGAGCAGAGGCAGACAAGGAGAGCAGTCAAGGACGACTTTGAGGTTTGCTTCCTGAGCAATCAGAAAGTTGTGGGTGCCATTAGCTGAGATGGGGAGATCTGCAGGAGCAGCAGGTTTAGGGGAGACAGTCTGGAGTCTGGCTTTTTTAAAATTGTTTTTTTGGGGGGGTAATTTGGTTTATGTATTTATTTATTTTTAGAGGAGGTACTGGGGATTGAACCCAGATCCTTGTGCATGCTAAGCATGTGCTCTGCCACTTGAGCTATACCCTCCCCCAGGGAGTTTGGCTTTGAACGTGGTAAATTTGAGATGCCTGTGAGACACCCGAGTGGATGCCTTTGAGAGCCAGCCCCAGGAGGAGAGTGTGATCCCTCTCTCCCTTCCTCCCTCCTTCGCTCACTCACTCACTCAGTCAACAAGGACCCAGAGAGCGAACGCAGGCACTGGGGATGCAGCTCCTCAGCTGGCCTCCCTATTATCAGCCTCTTGCCCCTCCTGTCCACATGACACACAGGCTCCAGTGTGGGCCTTCCAAAGCAAAGGTCAGATCCATCACTCCCCTGCTCCAAGCCCTCAGCTGGTTCCCTCCAAAGTAAAGTCCAAGATCCACAGCACAGCCTTCAAGGCCCTAAATGATCCCTTCTTCCTGCCACTCCCAGCTCCCTACTCCTTACACACCAGTCACAGAGCCGCTCACCAGGGCCCAAGCTGGCTCTCCATAGCCAAGTCTCCAAGGGTCTGCTCAGGCGATTCCCCGGGATAGGAAGGGCCATTGGTTTACTCATGTTCTTCCTCCAGGACCCGGCCAAGCGGCCTCATCTCACCCAGAGCCTTCCTTCCTCAGCTTTTACACACACACAGAGGGCGCCTCCCTCAGGGAGCTTTGAGCCTTTACACACTTGAGAGTCACTGCTCTCCCATCTCTCCCCCAACTGGACTAGTTGCTCCTCGAGGGCAGGGATTATTTATTTGTTTACTCATTTATTTTAATTGAAGTATAGTCATTTTACAATGTTGTGTCAATTTCTGGTGCACGGCATAATGTTTCAGTCATACATATGCATATATATATTTCTTTTCATATTCTTTTTCATTGTAGGTTACTACAAGATATTGAATATAGTTCGCCGTGCTATACAGTAGAAACTTATTGTTTATCTATTTTATATATGGTAGTTAGTATCTGCAAATCACAAACTCCCAAACTCCCAATTTATATTTCCCCACCACCTTTCCCCCCTGGTAACCATAAGTTTGTTTTCTGTCTGTAAGTCTGTTTCTGTTTTGTAAATCACTTCATTTGTATCTTTCTTTTTTGATTCCAGATATAAGTGATATCATACAGTATTTTTCTTTCTCTTTCTGGCTTACTTTACTTAGAATGACGATCTCCAGGTCCATCCATGTTGCTGCAAATAACATTATTTTATTCTTTTTTATCGCTTAGTAGTATTCCATCACACACACACACACACACACACACACACACACACACACACACCCCACAACTTCTTTATCCAGTCATCTGTTGATGGACATTTAGGTTGTTGCCGTGTCTTAGCTATTGTAAATAGTGCTGCTGTGAACATTGGAGTGTATGTATCTTTTCTTAGAATTCCCTCTGGATAAATGGAGGGCAGGGATAATTTATGTATTCATCCCTATAATTCCAGCATAGCCCTTGCCAAAGTATCCAATAAAGGTTTATTGAATGAATACATGGATGAATGAATGAATGAATGGTCAAATATGGTACAATAGAGATGCTAAGGGATCAGAGAAAGAAGTATTCGTTTAGCCAAAGGAGGAATATGAGAGGAAGTGTCACAGAGACACTATTTCAGCTGGGTTTGGAAGATCAGGGAAGAATTTTCCCAGGCCAAAAGAATTTTCAGTGATGTGCATTTTGCTTCTCACATTGGCCACAGACTGGCAGCCAGGAGGCTGAATACGGCTTATAGATGCTTTTAGTCTGGTCATTTTCTTTTTTTGGCCTGCACAATGTTTTCAAAAATAATGTGAATAGACATACAAAACAAACTTATGATACCAGTGGGGAAAGGGCACAGGGAGGGATAAATTGGGAGTTTGGGATAGCAGATACTAACTACTATATATAAGATAAATAAGCAGCAATGTCCTACTGTCTGGCATAGGGAACTACAGTCAATATCTTGTAATAGTCTATAATAAAAAAGAATCTGAAAAGAAATATGTATATATACATATAACTGAATCACTATGCTGTACACCAGAAATTAACACAACAATGTAAACCGACTATACTTCAATTTAAAAAAAAGTAATGAGATGAGACAGATACCATGTTTGGTCACAGCACAACTCTCACCCCTGTTACCTGCCCAGGGTGGTGTGGTGAGTGTGGCCCCGCATGCACATGAGTTTGCCTCCCCTGGAGGGAACCCCAGTGCCTGCTTACTGACCCAAACCCCTACTGCCAAGGGGAGAGTAGATTTGGCTCATTCAGACCGAGCCCCCATGCCATGGAAGCCACACAGCCATGCCAGGGCTGGCCAGTCGGTTAGTAGCCAGGAAGACCCAAAGGCTCACCAACCACAGGACCATCACCTCTACCTCAAACTCTCCTAGGTGTGTAAGAGCTCTCCCCAGGAGAGGTAGGAGAGGATGCAGGGCTTCAGCGGTGTGCAGGGAGCAGCCTCAGAGCCCAGGCCAGGGCTTGGCTTGCCCTGACCCCTAGTTACTCAAAAGATAGAGAACAGTAACCCTAGAGCCCCCACAGTGGCTCTCGTCTCAGAAGGAAATTGCTTTTCAGCAAGAAACCTCACTGCATGATGATGACAAGGCCCTTGGCTGGACACGAGGTACGGCTATTGGACCTGCAACCAAGGGCCCGGCCTTCTCTCCTTGACCTGCTATGCAGAGAGACCTGGGATTTGAGGCCACTGGGGGTAGCTGAGTGTGCCTGTGATGGCACAACTGTGCTGCCAGACACTGGCCCAGGGGGCTGTGTGGAAATGAAGGTGAGAGCAGTTCTCTCCATGCCCATTCAGCTGACACCAGGGCTCCAGCCTCTCCTATTATTTATTTATTGCTCCTGTCGCTGCCAGAACATCCTGGTTTCAATCTTTGAGCCATAAATCCACAAAGCGGACCTACAACCCAGTCCCCAAGGCATGTTACCAACATGTGCATGACACACAGCATACCCACAGTCACACTGCCACCCCCCACCTCGTGTCCCACTTGCAAGGTCTTCGGTCTAGGCCACAGCCTTGGGCCGCCCAGCCTGCCTCTCCTGCCCTTCAGCCCCTGTGCCCTCTTACCCGACCACCAGCAGGTATGCCCACCTCCCCCTGCAAATGCAATAGTCCTCCATGTCTCACCCCACGCCTCGCTGACACAAGCTGGCTGCAGTCATGCAAAGGAAATCAACAGCACTTAAAAAAAAATCTAAACCTGTTTCTCTAGGGCTTTGACATGTGTTCCATGAAGTTTCTTTGGAAAGTTGACCTTCTCCATTCTGTCTGCCTTTGGAAAATGGTACTAGGGATTCACCTCCCTGAGTTCATAAGCTGCCAAGGACAAAAGGCCAGAAACAGGGAGGCAAAACCACACAGTCAATCCCTTTCACCCAGGAAGCTCCCTAGAGTTGGTCCAGACACAGGAAATGGCTTAGTCAGAAACATTGTCTTCTTCCTTCTCTCTCCTTCATCTTTCCACCCCTTACCCCAGAAGCCTATAACTGCTATGTACAGGGTGGCTTTGCCATGTATGTCCCCTAACTGAGTAGCCCCTCTACACCCTCCACGTTGAGTTTGGGGGCAGCCAGGCTATTGGGACCCCCAAGTCACTGCAGCCGTTTGGCGCCACGGGCCAGCAGCAGTTCCACTTTTACCCAGTGACTGTGCCCAGTGATGGGCACAGAGACCCACACCAGCCCTTTGCCCAGCTCCCGGTACCTTTCACCCAGATGCTGCCCAGGCGGGTGGGGCGCAGCTGCTGTCCAGGCTCCGCGAGTGCCTTCTAGCAGCTGCTGTGTTGGTCCAGCATCCCCCGCTGAGCTGGCCCAGGCAGGTGTGCAGCTCATTTAGCCCTTGGGACCGCCTAATACAAAGGAACCCCGTGGTGAGAATGCCGTCCCTGACCTTCCCTGCCCACCCACCCTACACTTCTCTGTGGCATCTCAGCATGAAGTGGGCCACCGGGAGCCAGGCAGAGAGCAAGGGCCTGGCTTACTAGCACACACTCTGCCTTCAGCACTTCGTCCTGGAAAGGATCCTGCCAGACAACTTGGGCTAAATTCATACTTTATGCCTGCAACCAATGCCCCCTGTGTATGCAGGTCCAGCTGGCTGCCAATGGGCAGGCCGTGCCCGGTCCTTTCTAGACTGTAAATGGGCCCCACTTGTGCTGGGTTATGTGGATACAATCATTTTCAATGGAATAACATCTCTCCCAGCAGCTGACTGCCAAAATCAGAATACTAAGGGCACACACCACTGTTCTTTGGTGGCCAGTTTTGGGAGGGCAGAGCTGGTCAGGCCTGGCTGCTGTCAGTGAAATGACATTGGAAACCACTTAAGCAAAGCACTTGCAGTTCTCCTTTCAAAGAGGGTCAAACAGAATCCCAGCCTGGCCAGAGTTGAAAGGTGCATAAATACCACCTAATCCAAGGGTCACACATGTAAATGCCTTTAGGCACCAAGCAGCTAATGAAAATGGGAGAGGAGGGGAGATGTAAGCACATGGGGAGGGGGTGGTGGGGAACTGGAGTAAGAAGCATGCTTTTCTTACTAAAAGGCATTTAAAATCATTTCAATGTGCCAACCAGCAAAGCAGGTCTGCAGGCCCTGAGGGCCTAAGAGCTACAAGTTTGGGAGTGCTGTTGGAGACACAAAGCCCAGAGAAAGGAAAGGACTTATTTAAGGTCACCCAACTAGTGGGTGACAGAGGCCCCCTTCACAGCTATTTCACAAAATGAGTCTTCATTCTTTCAGCAAACAAGTCCAGACCATCACCGGGTCCTAGGCATCCTCCTTGGGCTGTCAGAGCCCCCAGAGGTGAACCAGACATGACATCTATCTTCAAGAGAGTCTCAGTCCAGTTGGGAAGTGGCAAGTGCTAAGCCTGGAAATTGAAGTTGAGAGCAGAGAGCATGGGGGCCTTGAATGCCAAGCCAAGGCATTTGGGTTTTATGATGGAAAGGGCAGAAAAGACTTCGGAAAGTCTGAGCAGGTCTCAGAAAGCTGTTCTGCAGGAAGATTTGAGACAGGAAGGAAGGGGGCAGGGCACAGCTATTGAAGGAATGACACAGCAGTTAACACCAGGATAGCGGAGGTTCAACTCCCAGTAGGCCTTGAGGCCCAAGATGGAGGGAGATTTGACTTCCAGTGGACCTTGAGATTCATTATATGCTGATTGTAATATGTTAGCATGGTAAATGGCACTCCCACAGGCGCCATGACAGTACAAAGGCTAACCATAAAAGGTCAACAAGTGGGTGATGGCCAAATTCCTGGGAATCCCAGCCCCTTCCCCTAAAGTAGTTGGACTAATCCTCCCACTTGTTAGCATATGAAGTTACCGAGCCCATAAAAACTAACAACCCCAACGTCTCATGGCCACTCTCCCTTCTGAGATGACCTGCACTTTGTCTATGGAGCGTGTATCTACTTTTATTTTAAACTAAGCACCCAACCCCCACACTTCGTGGCCTTTCTCTTGCCTTCTGAAACAGCCTGTTCTGTCTATGGAGTATGTATCTCTCTGAATAAATCTACCTTTACTCAATTGTGGCTCGCTCTTGAATTCTTTCCTGCGTGAAGTCAAGAACTCACACTTGGCAGGGCACATCCCAGGGACTCAGCCAAGACCTAGGACATGGCCATCCTCTTGCCCCACATTCATTTTCCTGTATCAGATTCATCCAGCAATGGTAACAAGATGGATTGCTAAACAAGGCCCTACTGTCCAGCACAGTGAACTATATTCAATACCTTGTAATGGCCTATAATGAAAAAGAATATGAAAAGGAATATATATATGTATAACTGAATCACTATGCCATACACCAGAAACTAATACAACATTGTAAATTGACCATACTTCAATTTAAAAAAAATTTTTAACTTAAAAAAAACAAGATGGATTGGGGCCAGGCCCCAGTGAGGGGAGGTGGGGTGGGAGGTGTAATTGGAGGCACAGAGAGTGGCTGAAGAAACCAATAGTCTAGGCCTAAGCTAATGAGGTTGAGGCACACTGAGAGGGGTTAAGGATGAATGTGTGAGACACTGCAAATCAACAGGATGGGGTTTCCAGAGTTGTGAGCACACACATGCATGTGTGTGTGTGTCTGTGTCTGTGTGTCTGTGTGTGAGAGGATGGGCCTGGGGTGAAGGAGATGGGCTGGCAAGAGGCAAGAAGAGGGAAGAATCAAGATGACTCCAAGATGGAGTGTATGGGTGGAAAGCCAACAGCCAGGAAAGAAATCCAGGGACCCAGGCTGGGGGAAAGTGGGTGGGTAGGGATGCTCGAATGTTCCCCTGTGACAGCAGCCTCCAGACCAATGGGAAGAATCTGGGGTTGTCTGTTTTATGTTGTTGTAGCTTCTCCTTCCTCAGTATGGAAAATTGAGCCAGGCCTCTTGACCTCTCGACTCTTCCGCATGCCCGGAAGTGACCCCTGGGGAAATCCCACTCGGTGCCTCTGGTTGAAATGGTCCAACGATTTAACAAATACTAATCAAATAAATAACTAAAATACATTCTCCACCCCCGGCCTCTTTCTGTCCCCCACTCCAAGACAGCTCTGTGGGAAAGTCAATTTGGGAATTTCCCACATGTGTCTATGACCACAACGCCAGAGCAATGGTCTGACTCAGCTACAACCCTCAAAATTCTGTATTTGCTTCTTGTATCAAAGGCAGCATGCTGGCTGGGAGAACTCTGGTGATGCTGTAAAATCATTCCCTGTGTCACCTCAGGGGCTACCTGGGACTTCTGTGCTGGCTTCCAAAGGCCTGGGCTGCCAGGTAGAGAGAGGCATGCCAGGCATGTGCCCAAACCATCAAGCCCACCCAGATGACCCACTCCCCACTGCCCGCATTCCCCACAGGGAATGTTCATTTGCCTTCTGTTCCCTCTCAAGTTGCCCTTTCCTTTTCCCTCTGCAAGAGAGTGCAGCATTGGGGAACAAGCCAGAACCACTGTGGGGTTCCAAAAATAGATGAAGACTTCCCGTCCATGTTTTGGCCACAGAAAGGGGACTTGAAAAGCTGCAGATGAAACTGAAGCTGAAGGACGCATGGGGCTCTACAAAAAGAGTAGGGGCTTTGGAGTCCAACTTTGGTTCAAATCTCAGCCTGGCCTCCTTCCAGATAAACAGTCTAGTCACAGATTTTTTTTTTCGTGTGTAAAATAACAATTATGATACTTCCCTTCCAGGGTCACCAGGAGGGTTAAATGTGATGATGCATGCATGGTTCCTGACACATAGTCAATGCTCAATAAAAGTTAATTTCATCTTTCATACCTTCTGCTTTGGAGGCAAGATCTTTTTAAATAAGGACCAAGTGTTGGACCAAAATACTACCTAATGAGAGGGGTTGGTGGGAAGAAGAGCCAAGGGGAAGGGAAAGGATGCCAACATTTCATCTTACCAAGTGGGGATTCAAAAGATGCAGATGATACTTGATGTAAGAAAAACATGAATGTGTTAGTATATTGCACAAGTTACTAGATTAACCAATAAAGGAATACAAAATGGGGGTATAGCCATATAATGGTGATGAATCCTCAAATAGCTTATCAGGAAGTCAACAGATAATTTCTAAAACTTGGTAAATGAAGGAATAAAAGAAGTACTTTATTTTGAGAAATGAGGGTAAATGTAGGAAGAAAAGAGTTAAAATCAATTGCCTTCCAGAAAGGGGACCGGGTGGGGTTCCTGCAGGACACTGTTGTTTCTTTCCACCAGCATGTTTCAGCTTTGATTACAAAAACCAAGCCAGGAGTAAGATGGAAAACCCGGGCAGTGCCCCTGTCCACCACCTGAAGGAATGGCCCACAGCATCGCGGCTGCCATGTGCTCCAGCTTTAGCCCCCTTCTCTGTATGCTGTGCATGTCCCTCATTAGAGGCAGACCAAAGCCTTAAAACAGAGGGAGAAACTTGATTGGAACAGTTGCTCAAAGAAGCTCCCTTGCAAGGGAGCAGAGATGGCAGTCGGAGCGGCATGGGGCACGGGCCAACTTGAGAAGCCCTTTACACAACACATTCTCCACTGGGAAGGGTCTACCTGTCCCACCCCTGGGTCCCCAATCCGATGATCTGTTCACACTAGCTGACCATAGATACTATCCTGCTGTGCCAAGATACTGCACATACGGCTACATGTGCAACTCCAATCTCCCACAGCCTTGCCCACAAGGGGTAAGATCTATGCCAACTTCCCACCCAGAAGGAGCCCACCACGTTCCATCCCACTGCTCGAAACTTCTGCCTGGAGGCTGCCTTGAGGTTCTTCTCTTAAAAATTTATTCATCCAGAATCGATTGATGCCCGATAGGAATGCAAAGACCACTTCAAGGGAGAGGAAGTTAAACCTTTTTCACCTTCAAGCAGAGGGAGAATTAGAAAAGTGCTGAGGGAAAATTTTGCCTACGTGACAGTTTTGCCTGTGGCTAGGCCAGGATTAGAATACCCTGAAACAGGCATGTGAGCACGTACACACACGCGCGCACACACACAGAACCGGGGAACACGCATCCACACAGAAACACCTCCTATGATCTCTAATAATCCCTTTTCCCTTTGTCAAGTCTGCCATGGTGGTTCCTTTCTCCTTCCATTTTTTTTTCTTTTCCTTTAACAGTTTTATTGAGATACAATTCACATACCATGCAATTCAACCAATTAAAGTAGACAATTCGACAGCTTTTAGTATATTCACAGACTTGTGTATCCATCACTACTGTCAATTTTAGAACATTTTCCTCACCCCCTAAAGGAAATCTTATACCCATTAATTCTGTATTCTCCCTTCCCCACAGGCCCCGGAAAATACTAATCTATATTCTGTCTCTATAGGATTTGCCTATGGAATCATACAATATGTAGGATTTTGTGTCTTGCTTCTTTCACTTAGTCTACTGTTTATAAGGTTCATCCCTGTTGTAGCACTTATAAGTACTTCATTCCTTTTTATTTTTTTTAAATTAAAGTATAGTTGATTTACAATGTTGTATTAGTTTCAGGTGTACAGCAAAATGATTCAGTTATAGATATTCTTTTTCATATTCTTTTCCATTATAGGTTATTACAAGATATTGAATATAGTTCCCTGTACTAGACAGTAGGTCCTTGCTGTTTATCTATTTTATATATAGTAGTGTGTATCTGTTAATCCCAAACTCCTAATTTATTCCTCCTCCCCACCCTTTTTCCTTTGGTAACCATAGTTCGTTTTCTACGTCTGTGAGTCTATTTCTGGTTTGTAAATAAATTCATTTGTATCATTTTTTCTAGATTCCACATATAAGTGATATGATATTTGTCTTTCTCTGTCTGACTTACTTCACTTAGAATGACGATCTCCAGGTCCATCCATGTTGCTGAAAATGGCATTATTTCATTCTTTTTTATGGTGGAGTAATAGTATTCCATTGTATTTATATGCACCACATCTTTTTTATCTATTCATCTGTCAATGGACATTTAGAACTTTGTTCATTTTGATGGTTGAATAATATTCCACTGTATGAATCTGAATATACTATATTTGTTTATCCACTCACATACTGAAGGACATTGGGTTGTTTTCATCTGTGTGCTGTTATGAATAATACTCTTACGAACTTTGTACAAGCTTTTATGTGAACATTTTTTTCCATTTCTCTTGGGTACAAACCTAGCAGTGGAATTGCTGGGTCATACGATAACCTGAGATATATATTTAATCTTTTGAGGAACTGCCACACTGTTTCCCAAAGTGGCTACACCATTTTATGTTCCACGAGCAGTGTATGAGGGTTCCAATTGCTCCACATCCATGCAAACATTTACTATTTCCATATTTTGGATTATAGCCATCCTATTAGTTATGAAGTGGTATCTTGTGGTTTCAATTTGCATTTCCCTCATGGCTAATAATGTTGAGCATCTTTTCATATGCTTGTTGGCCATTTGTATGTCTTCTTTGGAAAACTGTCTATTCAGATCCTTTGCCTATTTTTAAATTGGGTTATTTGCTCTTTTGTAATTGAGTTGTAAGAATTCTTTATATATTCTGGTTACAAGTGCATTATCAGATACATGATTTACAAAAATTTTCTCTCATTCTGTGTGTTGTCACTTCACTTTATTGATCATATCCTTTGAAATAAAAAAGGTTTTCACTTTTGATAAAATTCAATTTATGTTTTTTCTTTTGCCACTTGAGCCTTTGGTGTCATATCTAAGAAATTACTGCCTAATCTAAGGTCATGAAGATTTACACTTGTACTTTCTTCTAAGAGTTTTATAGTTTTAGCTCTTACACTTAGGTCTTTGGTCCATTTTGAGTTAATTTTTGTATATGGTGTGAGGTTAAGCGTTCAACTTCATTTTTTTAAATTGAAGTGTAGTCAGTTACAATGTGTCAATCTCTGCTGTACAGCATAAGTGTAGTCAGTTACAATGTGTCAATCTCTGGTGTACAGCATAATGTCCTATATATATACACACACACACACACATACATACATATATATATTTGTTTTCATATTCTTTTTCCTTAAAGATTATAAGATATTGAATATAGTTCCCTGTGCTATACAGAAAAATTTTGTTTTTAATTTATTTTTATATATAATAGTTAATATTTGCAAATCTTGAACTCCCAAATTTATCCCTTCCCACCCCCTTTTCCCCCGGTAACTGTAAGATTGTTTACTATGTCTGTGAATTTGTTTCTGTTTTGTAGATGGGTTCATTAGTGTCTTCTTTTTTCCTTTTTTAGATTCCACATATAAGTGACATTATGTGGCATTTTTCTTTCTCTTTCTGGCTTACTTCACTTCGAATGACAATTTCCAGGTCCATCCATGTTGCTATAAGTAGCATTGTTTTATTATTTTTTAGCCTGAATAGTATTCCGTTATATAAATACACCACAACTTCTTTATCCAGTCATCTGTTGATGGACATTTAGATTGTTTCCATGTCTTGGTTATTGTATATAGTGCTGCTATGAACATTGGGGTGCATGTATCTTTTCTAATTAGAGTTCCCTCCAGATATATGCCCAGGAGTGGGATTGCTGGATCATACAGTAGGTCTATTTTTAGTTTTTTGAGGAATCTCCATACTGTTTTCCATAATGGTTGCACCAAACTACATTCCCACCAACAGTGTAGAAGGGTTCCCTTTTCTCCATACCCTCTCCAGCATTTATCATTTGTGGACTTTTGAATGATGGCCATTCTGACTGGTGTGAGGTGATACCTCACTGTAGTTTTTATTTGCATTTCTCTGATCATTAGTGATACTGAGAATTTTTTCATGTGCCTATTGGCCATTTCTATGTCTTCATTGGAGAATTGCTCATTTAGGTCTGTTGCCCATTTTTTGATTAGGTTGTTTATTTTTTTATTATTAAGTTGTATGAGCTGTTTGTATATTCTGGAAATTAAGCCTTTGTCTGTTGCATCATTTGCAAATATCTTCTCCCATTCCATAGGTTGTCATTTTGTTTTGCTTATGGTTTCCTTCGCTGTGCAAGAGCTTATATAACTTCATTTTTTTTTCACCTGAGAATTGTCATTCCTTTTTATTTCCAAGGGCAGCAACTTAATTGAGAACTGGGTCTAGGCAAAATCGTGACTCATAATAATTACAAATATCATTGATTAGGTCTCTACAAGGTACTCATATATGCTACCTCTTATCTTTACAGCAACTCCTCAAGGTAGACCTTTGTACTATTCTCATCTCACAGTTGATCAAAGTGAGAAAGATGAACTTGTCCCATGTTGCCCGACTGGCAAGAGGCAGAGCCAGGATCTGCATCAGGCTTGTCTGTCTCCAAAGCCGAGACTCATAGTGCTGCACCAGGCTGCAGAAGTAGGTGTCATAATAGTGCTTCAGATATGTTGGTTGAATGACTCAATAAGTACAGGTTGTTGACAGCAGCTGATGTTGCACAGGAAGTGATCCCAGGGTAGGCTAAAAGATGCCAGGGCCAAGAGCAACCTAGCAGAAAAATGAGCAGTAACTTCAGAATTGAGTACTGAATGCACCAACGGCTTTTGGTCTGATATAGAGGTGCCATTCCACTCTGCCATGACTGAATAAAATGTCTAGCTTGGAGATCTTTTTCTTTGAGTCCCACACAGAGTGAAGTTAAAGACCTATAGTAGTTTGTTGGGCTTGGAAATCCATGATGATTACCTGAGAAGCTGTTCTGAGTAGAGTCCTGTCACCAAATGAGGGCTCCTAGCTGGAACTGAGTATAAAGCACCCAAAGTCAGGGGCTTACCAGGCCAAGAGCAGCATCTGACACCAGTCCAAGATTCCCATGCAAAAGAGAACATTCTAATCAGGGTCTGAGAATGCACAGACACCTGAGAATTGGCCAGTAAAGGAAAACCTAAAAGAAAAGTTTAAGAGATGCTTAATGATTTTTTAGGTTATTTTCTAATAGTAATAATAACAGCAGCTTAAAATAGGGCTTCTTATGTGCCAGGTACTGTGCTAAGCACTTTATACGTATTAATTTATCAAATCCTCATGAGAACCTCATGATATAGAACTGTCATTATCTCAATTTTACAGATGAGACAATTGAGGCCAAGAGAGGTTGGGTAACTTGCCCATGGTCACACAGAGAGTAAGTGGCAAAGCTGGAATCTGAATGTAGGCCACCTGGCTCCAACATCTGTGCATTTATGGTACTAGGTTGTATAAATACAAGTGGAATGTAGACAAGGGAGGTGGGGGAAAACAGCACAGCCACTTCCTTCTAGAAAGTTATGATTTCAGAAGCTTTCCACCATCTTCCTAGTGACGTGTCTAGAGCACTTTTAAAAGTTTTTAAAGGCTTACCAATAAAAGATGGTGCCATGATTAGGACTGTGATTTTACCTTCTTGGGATAGGTCAAGAAAGAGAGCTCAGTTAATCCAAAAGTTTCTAATGCCACTTACTATGGGCACACATATTCTAGAAGGACAAACACTAGCTAAGGTTTATAAAAAGAACTACATGGAAACAACCTAAATGTCCATCAACAGATGACTGGATAAAGAAGGTGTGGTATATTTATATAATGGAATACTATTCAGCAATAAAAAAGAATAAATAATGTCATTTGCAGCAACATGGATGGATCTGGAGATTGTCATTCTAAGTGAAGTAAGTCAGAAAGAGAAAGAAAAATACCATATGATATCACTTACATGTGGAATCTAAAAATATGAGACAAATGAACTGCTATACAAAACAAAAACAGACTCACAGACATAGAAAACAAACCGTGGTTATGGGGGGAAGAGGGGGATGGAGGGATAAATTGGGAGTTCAAGATTTGCAGATACAAAGTACTACGTATAAAATAGATAAACAAGATCCTACTGTATAGCACAGGGAACTATATTTAATACTTTGTAATAACCTATAATGAAAAGGAATATATATAAAAAACTGAGTCACTATGCTATACACCAGAAATTAACACAACATTGTAAACTGACTATACTTTAATTTGAAAAATAAAATAAATAGGAAAAAATAAAAGAAAACTCATTGTGTTTGAGACAATGTTCTGAGAGCTTTCATGGACTTTTTAATTTAATAATCACATCAATCCTTTGAAGTAGGTACTATTATTACTCCCGACTTTGCAGGTGAGAAGATGAGACATAACCTTTCCAAGGTTCCATAGATTATGTGGTAAAACTGAGATTTAAACCTGGGCAGTCCATCTCTCCATCTGGGGCACCTAACAGCTGGGCTAAACTGATCTTGCCAAAGCCTATAAGGGAAAGCTTAACCACACCTGCTACCAAAAAAGCTAGACTATAACATTATCCTGCTTTCCTCAAGCAGCCGGCCAATCCCTTCCTTGTTTTATAACTTGTTTGAAACCTACTTGTAAATATCCCTGTGCTGACTTCAGCAGTTTAGCAGTTTTCACAAGCACCCATACCATGGTCACACATTTGTACCACTCTTTTCTACTGGTTTATCATCGAGAAAAAAATATGCCCTATGATTTTCCAGAGGGAAAAGTGAATCTCAAGTCTCTCCCTTATCTTCCTGCCCCTGCTTCTATGATATAGTGGGAAGACAACAGGATTTAGGGTAGACAGATCTGGATTCAAATCCTGCTTTCTCCACCTCCAGGCTAGGGGGTGTTGGGCAGGTCACTTCGCCTCGGTTTGCTCTTCTATGAAATGAAGATAATAATAGCAGTTACCCCCAACCCCGCCTTCCTCCTCCTCTAATGTCAAACACATACTGAGTTCCTGCACTGTCCCGGGCGCTTGGCATAGGGGGAGAAAGTAAAATGAATAAGACAGGAAAATAAATTTGGGGAATGACAAGAAGTCCAATGTGGCTGAAGTATTATGTAGAAGGAGGTAAGACTGAGACCAGAGCAAGAAAGTCTTTTTTCTAATATGCATTTCCATGTTTATTATAGTTCACAATAGTCAAGATATGGAAACAACCCAAGTGTCCATCAATGGATGAGCAGACAAATGTGTATATATATATATATATGTGTATATATATATATATATTATATATATATATACACACACACACACACACACTATACATACACACACACACACACACACACACGACAGAATACTACTCAACCTTAGGAAAAAAGGAAATCCTACCATTTGCAACAACATGGATGGACCTTGAGGACATTATGCTAAGTGAGGTAAGTCAGACAAAGACAAACACTGTATAACATCCCTTATATGTAGAATTTAAAACACAAAACAAAACAAAGGTACTGAACTGGAAAAACAGAGTGGAATGATTGTTACCAAAGGCTGGTGGTGGAGTGAGGAGATGGGAGAGATAAGGATACATACTTGCAAGTAGTAGATAAATAATTCCTGGCGCTCTAATACAAAGTACAGGGATTACAGACAATGAAACTACATTATACACATTAGACTTGCCAAGAGAATAGATCTTAATTGTTCCCACCACTAAAAGGGATGATAATTCTGTGGCACAACAGAGGCTCACACTACAACGGCAACCATCCTGTGATATAGATGTACCAAATAAATATGTTGTACATCTGAAGCTTACACACTGTTATATGTCAATTACACCACAATGATGAATGAATGAATAATAAAAATGAAGCTTTAAACAGTTTTAAGCAGTATAGTAAAATGTACCCATTCTTAAGGGTATCCTTATCTCCTTAGACATATTTTACAAGAGAGTCTTGAATGCATATATGAGAGGCAAGGGAGCCTTTGAAGGTCTTCATACAAGAGATGACACAATCATGATTAACATTTATATTGAGTACTTCTTCCAGGTTAGCCATGGTTCTTTTTTTTTTAATTGAAGTATAGTTAATTTACAATGCTGTGTTAGTTTCTGGTGTACAGCATAGTGATTCAGTTATACATACATTCCTTTTCATATTCCTTTTCATTATAGGTATTGTAAGGTATTGAATATTGTTCACTGTGCTAGACAGTAGGACCTTGTTGTTTATCTATTTTATATATAATAGTTATACTTTATACATAACTATATAACTAATTATATATAAAACATACATATTTTATATGAAATATGTAACATAATATATATGTAATATCACATGAACTTATTTACAGAACAGAAACATACTCACAGACATAAAAAATAAACTTATGGTTACTAGCGGGGAAAGTGGGGGGGCGGGGGAGGGATAAATTGACAGTTCAGGATTTGCAGATACTAACTACTACATATAAACTAAATCCTCACAACAGGCCTATGAGTAGGTGGCACTATTTTTCAGCTTTTGCAGATATGGAAACAGAGAGTCAGAAAGATGAACTCACTTGCCCAAGACCACATCACTTATAAATGGCAGACCTGGGACTAAATCTATATAAGTTGGATCCTGAAGCCCCACAAGGCCTTGTGATTTTGAGATAACTGAATGAAGCAAGGTTATACACAGTGGACTGGAGGGCAGGGCAGAAAGCAGAGATCATTTAAGGGGCCATTACATCATGTAAGAGAGGAGGCCAGCAACACGGAGGCAGCAGTACAGACCCTGAGCAGATAGCCTTCTAGAACTGGGCAACTCAGTTAATGTGGGAGGTAAGGGGGGAGTTTATTCTATTCCAGAAATGGTGGGGGAGGGGAAGCTTGTCCCCTCATGTTATTAAAAAGAAAGAATAACTGTCAACGTTTTACAACAGGATAGTTTACATTAATATCTGGATTTCTGCCTTCTCTTAATGAACCAGAGGATTTGGCAGCACTGGGCTCACATTCCCACAGGGCACCGATGGGCTGGGGCCCAGCAATAGCTTCCTTCTTGAGGCAGAGGGGCCTGCCCCCAAGGCCCTCTGGGCCCTGTTTCTTCACTTAACCTAACCTGGATGGCCAACAGGGGCCCTGGAGCTCCTAAGCCCTGAATTTTGTTAGGCTGCAGACCCGGATGCTGGGAGGAATGAAGACAGTGGGGAGGAGCTAGTTTGGGAAAGGAGAGAAACACTGTCTTGGTAAATAAAGCAAGCTCTGGGCCAAGAGAAGGAAGAGCTAAAGCAGCTAGGGGAGGGAGGGCAGGGAGTGGGCCTTGAGATGACAACTGGCATGACAAGAAGGGGTAGAGGTCAAGGGGTGGGTGAAGGCATCGTGGGGGTCCAGGCTTTTTAGAGGAGCAATTGAAGACATTTACTGATGGTGAGGAGGAATAGAGGAAAGAGACAGAGAGAGAGAGAGGGAGGGAGGGAGGTGGGAGTAGGGGAGGCAATGTCTAAAATCCAAAGGTTCTAGCAAAAGCTAAGAGGCCACACTGCAGATGTGCTGGGAAGCTGTGGGAGGAGGGAGGTTGTGCTCAGAACAGAGAATTAAAGAGTGAGATATCTTGATAAAAACACATCCAGGGATGATGAAGAGAGTGAATTAGAAGAGTTCAGAAGGATAAGAAACACGGTCCCAAAGCAGTCATTCCTCAGTGTGCCTGAACTTCCTTTGCCAAAGGCAAACTGGGGCGTGTCCCCAGGGAACAGACAGGTTGATACCCACCTCTCCATCCCCATGGCACTGCAGCCAGGGTTTGTGGTCGCCACATTTGGGCACAAAGCAGCAGTGGCTGCCCAGAATCAAGACACACAAAGGCCAAACAAGGGAGAAGAGAAGTAGAAGCTGCTGGGGTTGCCTCTTCTCTTTGGGATCCTGCATTTCTTTAAAACTCACAATTCCATTGATAAAGCAGTCAGAATGACTAGGTCAAGAAGAGACAGAACCTGAGGGGGGAGGGCATAGCTCAGTGGCAGAGCGCATGTCTAGCATTCATGAGGTCCTGGGCTCAATCCCCAGTACCTCATTAAAATAAATAAATAAACCCTATTATCTACCCCCCTCAAAATTTAAAAAGCCACACACACACAAAAGAGACACAACTGGAGAGAGAGTTGTGTCAATTCAGAGGACGACATCTTTTCTAGTAGCACAGCCTTACCACACTTTGCACTGAGGTCGGAGTTTCCCAGCCTGGGTGGTGTTCAGAATTTTATGCCCCAAAAGGAGAAAGAGAGGCAGAGAGAGAAGGGCGATGATCCTTCCTAATCGATCGGCATGCAAGGGGTCACCAAAACAGTGAAAAGTTACAGCACAGTCACAATCTGCTTTTTTACATTTTTGGACCCAGCCTGTATGTCTCTAGAGGCCAAACAAGGGGCTGTTTTTGTACTCTTGCCAACATTTAGTGAGGATACTTTTTCCAATAAAAATGGAAATGAAGTTTCAAAGCTGTAGCTGTGTTAGTAGCAGAGCTGGCCCTACATAACCACGAGTAGTTCCCAGGGATGAGGTTATTTCTGCTGCTCCAGGGATCAAAATGCTTTACACATAATTACTGCTGCTTCCTTTTCTGATTAACGCCTGACTCTGGAAGACAGCCACTCTGCAAAACATCAGCATTTAGGTGATAACCCTCCAACGATTTATTGGGTTTATTTTGTTTTGTTTTGTTTTAAATTTTAGTTTTTAATTTTATTTCCCTTAACGGAGACACTGGGAATTGAATCCAGGACCTCGTGCACGCCAAGCATGTGCTCTACTATACATCCCTACCCTTACTGGGTTTATTTTTGAAATGTCTTGCATTATAACCCTATTTCACTATTTTTGTATGCTTTCTATCTAGTAGAGATAATACATGGAGAAGGAGGCCCCACTAAATTTTTTTTCCACTGGAAAAATGTTCAGTAGGAGGGTGGGATTTCCAGGATGGCTGCATGGGAAGCTGGTGTTACTCCCCAGTGAAACAGTCACTGCACTGGTGAAAATTATTTTTAAAAACAACCATTTCAAGTCTCTGGAGATTTGTCCTCAGGGCATACTGCAACTAGAGAAACATTTATTCAAGAAAAGTTACTAAATCTTGGTAAGAACAGGGAGAGTCTGTGGCATTTGAGCCATGATGTACTCCAATTCCTCACCCCACCCTACCCTGCCCGCCAGCTCCATGTGACAGCAGCAGTGTTCTGGGTAAGCGCGGCCAAGAGAACAAGGCTCCCTTTCCCCCCAGCTCCCAGCCTGGGAGTTACAGTTTCACCTCAGGAGCATCTCTCGTCTCCCCTGGCTTAGTATTACAGAAGCTCTGTTCCAGGCGGCCAAGAGAACTAGGCTGCCCTCTCACACTCGGCCCCAGCTCACAGGGTGGAAGAAGCTCTACCTCAGGCTCAACAGACCAAGAATACTGGGGCCTTCAATCATCCCACCCCAGCTCACTCATAGGATGGAGTTTCCACACTAAGAGAGACAAGCTAAGACTGGAGGCTACCATCTCCTCCCCAGTGCCCACTCATAGAGCAGGAAGAATCACTCAGGAGAGGTGGGCATTGTCCCTATATCCAGTTTCAGCGCAGTGCTACAGAGTTTCTAGCCAGCGTTGCACACAGACCATAAAGATGGAGAGCTTCACAGCACAGCTCTGCCCTAAGGGAACTATTTAGAACAGACATGGAGGAGTTCATGTCTAAGAACACCATCAAAAACAGTGGAGGTTTTTCTGGGGGGGGGTGTAGCTCAGTGGTAGAGTACATGTTTAGCATGCACGAAGTCCTGGGTTCAATCTCCAATACCTCCATTTAAAAAAGAAACAACGGAGATTTGGGGGCAAGAAGTTAAGAAGGGATTGGTAGCTTCAACAAACTAGTAGCAACAAGAAAACTGGCAGACCAGCCAGGTTACCAGGGAAAAAGACAGCTAAGAAGACCCCCTTGTGGGATCACATTCATCTTCATGGATCTGGAAGGCTGTACACAAGCACTAGGGTGCACCCACTTTAGGAGCAATCAGAGAAGGACACAGGGCAGACTTGAAAACACTTCCCAAGCTACACACAGATAAAGCAGCAAAAGGCAGAAGTCCTACTGGCTTAAGGCACTTAAGCACAGCCTCTGGCCAGGCACTGACTGAGCAGGAAGCCAGACTTAAAATTAAATCACACCCTTCCCTAGTGGTCTGGAAGACAATCCCCTCTCAGGAATGACTGGAGAGAGAAATTCTAAGCTACTATTTCCTGGTTGAATGTGAGGCAAAATTGTAAACTCCCTGAACTGTCAAAGCAGTCTCCCAGCTATACACACACATGCAACTATAAAGATAGATCAACAGAGATTTTGCTATGTGAGGAACAACAAAAATATTAAGGAGGAGGAGGGGAAGTAGGAAGAGAAGAAGAAAAATGAACAGAGCCTCAGAAGAATGTAGGATACCATGAAGTGCACTAACTTATACATAATGGGAGTACCAGAAGGAGAGGTGACAGAGAAAAGGACAGACAAAATATTCAAGGACATACTGGCTGAAAACAATCCAAATTTGATGAAAAACATTTATAAGCACTTTCAAGAAGCTCAGTGAACTCCAAGTGGGATAAAGATAAAGAGATCCATACCCAGGCTCATCATAGCCGTTGAAATAGAGAAATGTTGAAAGGCAAAGAGAAAATCTTGAAACAGAAAGGGAAAATACCTCATTGCATACAAGGGAACTCCAATAAGAGTCAGGACTAATTTCTCATCAGAAACAGTAAAGGCCAGAAGGAAGTGGGATGTCATATTCAAAGTGCTGAAAGAAAAAACTGTCAACCTTTAAACCCAACATCACTGTCTTTCAAAACTGAAGGCAAAAAAAGAAAGAAAGAAAGATTAAGAGAATTAATTGCTGTCATACCTGCCTTACAAAATCTCAAAGGGAGTTTTACAGGCTGAAAGAAGTGACACCAGACAGCAATTTGAATTCACACAAATAACCAATGAGCTCCAGTAAGGTGATTATGTAACAATAAAACAATATAATTACAATAAATAGGTAACAATAAGAGACAATATACTTACATGTTTCATTTTCTTTCCTGCCTTTACTGATTTAAAAATAATTTCACAGCTATAGAATGGTATGTTTGTCTTATGACATATAGAAATGTAATATATTTGACAATAACAGCACAAAGGAAGTGGTTGAGAACAAAACTGTACTGGAGTAAGGAAATGACACTAGATGTTAACTCAAATCCACAGGAAGAAATGAAGAGAAGCAGCAATGGTAATTAAGAAGGTTGGTATTTTTAAAACTCTGTATATTCGTGCTCTCCTTTCTTCTATGAGCTTCTTTAAAAGACATAGGATTATATAAAGCAATAATTGTAACCAGGTATTGTGAGATTTGTAACATAACATGTATAACAATAATAGATAGCACAAAAATGGGGGAGGGAAGAGAGCCATAGAAAAAGAATTTTTGTATCTCAATGAAATTAGCTTAGTGTAAATCTGAAGTAGATTCGGATAAGATGTATATTGTAAGCCTTAAGACAAAGACTAAGAAAACAAGTCAAAAATATAGTTTAAAAATCATTAAAGGAACTAAAACATTACACTAAAAAAAGATTACTTAATGCAAAAGAAGGCAGTAAAAGAGAAACAGAGGAACAAAAAAGCAAAGTGGCTTAAGAAACCTCTTAGAGAAAGAAAAGCAAACTAAATTGACAGCAAGCAGAAGGAAGTTAATAATAAAGACTGGAGAGGAGACACACGAAGTAGAGTAGAAAAATAATAGAGAATCAACAAATTCAGAAGTTGGTAATTTGAAAAAAATCAACAAAATTGACAAATATTTAGCTAGACCAAGAGAAAAATAGGTAAGACTTACCACTACTGCTCTCACAAAATAAGACAATATTATGAACAATTGTATGACAACAAATTAAATAACTTAGATGAAATGGACAAATTCCCAGGAAAAAAACAAGTTATAAAGCTGACTCAAGAAGAAATAGAAAATCTGAATAGATTTATAACAAAAGATTGAATTAATAATTTTAAAACTTCCTACAAAAAAGTCCAAACACAGATAGCTTCACTTATTAATTCCACAAACATCTGAATAAAAATCAAAACCTTCACAAACTCTTCCAAAAAACAGAAGAAAAAACACTTCCAGACTCATTTTATGAGGCCATCATTATCCCAATATCAAAGCCAGCAAAGGACATCACAAGTAAAGAAAACTGCAATATCCCATATGAATGTACATGTAAATGTCAACAAAATATTAGTGGACCTAATCCAGTAACATATAAAAAGAATGATACACCATGAAAATGTGAGATTTATTCCAGGAATCTAAAGCTGCTTTCACATCTGAAAATCAGTTAGAAATAATTAAAGGACAAAAATGATATGATCATGTCAATAGATTTAGAAGAAGCATCTGACAAAATCTAACACCCTATTAGGAGTATTTAAAAAGCACTCAATAAACTAGGAATAGAGGGAAACTTCCTCAACTAGATAAAGGGTTTCTATAAAAAATATCACAGCTAATATGCTACCTTATGGTAAAAAACTGAAAACTTTTCCCCTAAGACAAGGAAGGATGTTTGCTCTCACCACTTCTATTCAACATTGTAAGGAGAGTTCTAGCCAGGGCAATTAGGGAAAGAAAGAAAGAAAAAGGAAAGAAAGAAGGAAGGAAGGAAGGAAGGAAGGGTGGAAGGAAGGAAAGGAGGGAGGGAGAAAGGGAGGAGAGAAAGAAAATAAATAAAAGGCATCCAGTGGGGTGGGTATAGCTCAGTGGTAGAGCACATGCTTAGCATGCATGAGGTCTTGGGTTCAAACCCCAGTACCTCCATTAAAAAAAAAAAGGCATCCAGATTGGAAAGGAAAAAGTAAAACTATTTGTATGTGCAGATGACATGGTTTTGTACATAGAAAATCCTAAAGAAACCACTAAAAAGTTAGAACTAATAAACAAATTCAACAAGGTTGTAGGGTACAAGACCAAAATAAAATACATTCGTCTTCCTTTTTCTTCAGATGCCCAATCTCACATCAGGGACAACATCTTTTCTTAAGCATCTCTGAAAACTTCAGGGCATAGGTAGACATATTGTATTAATATTTCCATATCAGCACATAAAGAAATACCTTATTCTTTTTTTTTCTCCCTGGAGAATATTCTACTATAAGAGGGTACCATACTTTATTTATAATACTGAATGAGAGACATTTAGGTCATTTTCTAGAGCTTTACTATTACAAACAATATTGCAATGAGTATTTTAAGCAAATGTGTATTTCTATACTGTGTATTCCTAGAAATGGAATTGTTATCTCTCTTTTTGTTTTCTCTCTTTTTCTTTGACTTTGGTTCCCTTTTCCTTCCTTGGCTTGTTGTCCTTTGATTTATGAGAATTCTTAATTCACTAAGTAAATTAGCCTTTGTTCTTATACGTGCACTAGTTCACATTTGTAAGGTTGTGAAAGCACCCCCTCACTTATTTCATCATTTATCTTTAATATTATTTGTGGTATATTTTGCCTTGTAGAAATTTTTAAATTATATGTTGTCAAATGATTACTATTTTTTTCTTTAAGTTTGATGGGCTTTATGGGTTTCCTAGAAAGGCTGCTTCCATACCAAGATTATAAAAATAAATTCTCCCACGGGCACTTCTAATTACTTTCATGTTTTTACTTTTTAACATTTCAATCTTTGAACCATCTGGAATTTATTTTGATGTAAATTGGAATTTAACTTCATTTTTTTTCAAATGGGTAACCAGTTGATCCTTCATTATTTATTAAATAACCATCCCATATGGCTCTGAAATGTCACTTACTTCATCTACTAAATCACTTCATGGATAGGGGTCTGTTTTGGGACTCTTATTTTCCATTGTTCTGAAGGGTCATTTATGTATCAGAACCAAACTATTTTATAATAGATTTCAATATCTGGTACTACTACTAATACTCGATTTCAGAAGAAAAAAAATCTTCTCTTGGGCTTCTGGTCAAGATGGCAGAGTGGTGGGACCACGAGCTTGCCTCTCCTCATGACTATAAAAAACCCACAACTGAATGCTAAACAACCATCGAAAAACAGTCTGGAACCTAGCAAAAAAGATTTTCTGCAACTGGAATCATAAAGAGGGAACCACAGCACGATGGTAGGAGGGGTGTGCTCATGATATAGTTGGGCCCCAAAGCCACCAGGTGGGCGACCCACAAGCTGAAGAATAGTTAAGTCACAGAGGACCTCCCACAGGAGTGAGAGCTCTTAGACCTGTATCAGGCTCCCGAGCTTGGGTCCTGGCATTGGGAGGAGAAGGAGACCCCAGGACATCTGGTTTTGAAGGTCAGGGGGGCTTGGCTCTGGGAGCCCCATGGGACTGGGGGAAACAGAGACTCCATTCACTTGAGAAGCATACACGGAAACTCATGTGCACCAGGTCCAAGGGCAGAGGCAGTGATTTCATAGGAACCTGGCCAGACCTGCCTGCTGGATTTGGAGGGTCTTCTGGGGATGTGGGGGATGGCTGCAGCTCACCCGGGGGACATAAAAGCTGGTGGCGGACATTCCGGGAGTGTTTATCTACATGAGCTTTCCTGGAGGATGACATCTTGATTGAATCATTAGCACCAAGACTTAGCCCCACCCAACAGCCTGTAGGGAAGCCTCAGGCCAAACAACATACAGCCCCACCCATCAGCAGACTTCCTAAGCCACAAAGGCCTCTAGACGCAGCCCTACCCACCAGAGGTCTAGGGCCAAGCTTCACCCAGCATTGGGCAGGCACCTGCTCCTCTTGCCAGGAACCCTGCATAAGCCTCTAGTCCAGCCTCATCCACCAGGGGCAGATACTAGAAATAAGAAAACAATAATCCCAAAACCTGTGGAAGAAATCCACAAACACAGAGAAAGATAGTTGATATGAGGTGGCAAAGGAATATCTCCCAGGCCAAGGCACAAGATAAAATCCCAGAATGAGAAATAAGTGATGAGGACATAGGCAATTTATCTGAGAAAGAGTTTAAAGTAATGATGGTGAAAATGTTCAGAGAACTCAAGAGGAGTATAGATGCACAGAGAGAAGTTTTTAGGAAAGAGTTGGAAAATATAAAGAATACCCAAAGTTGAAGAATAAAATCACTGAAATGAACAATAGACTAGAAGGAACCAAGAATAGACTAAATGAGGCAGAAGAACGGATCAGTTAGCTAGAAGACAGATCAGTGGAAATCACTATGGCAGAACAGAAAACAGAAAAAAGAATAAAAAGGAATGAGGATAGTTTAAGAGAACTCTGAGACAACATGAAGCGCACTAATATTCACATTATAGGGGCCCCAGAAAGAGAAGAGAGAGAGAAAGGACATGAGAAAATTTTTGGAGAGATAATCACTGAAAACTTCCCTAACTTGGGAAAGGAAACAGTCACCCAAGTCCAGGAAGCACAGAGAGTACCACACAGGATCAATCCAAAGAGGAACACACCAAGGCACATAGTAATCAAACTGACAACAATTAAGGATAAGGAGAAAATATTAAAATCAGCAAGAGAAAAGCAACGAATAACATACAAGGGAACTCCCATAAGGTTATCAGCTGATTTTTCAGCAGAAACTCTACAGGCCAGAAGGGAGTGACATGATATATTTAAAGCGATGCAAGGGGGAAACTTACAACCAAAACTACTCTACCCAGCAAGGCTCTCATTCAGACTTGATGGAGAAATCAAAAGCTTCACAGATAAACAAAAGCTAAAAGATTTCAGCACCACCAAACCAGCTTTACAATAAATGTTAAAGGACCTTTTCTAGTATCAAACCATAAGAAAAGAGAAAAAAATAAGAAAGAGAAAAAGAAAGATCTACAAAAGATTGCTTTGGCTGTTCAGGGTCTTTTGTGGTTCCTTATAAATTTTGGAATTGTTTGTTCTAGTTCTGTGAGGAACGTCGTGAGTATTTTGATGAGGGTTGCATTGGATCTGTGGATTGCTTTGGGTAGTGTGGCCATTTTGATAGTGTTAAGTCTTCCAATCCAAGAGCACAAGAAATCTTTCCATTTCTTTGTGTCATTTCGGTTTCCCGAGTATAGGAAACCTTCTTGGTTGGGTTTATTTCTAGGTATCTTGTTGTTTTTGATGTAATGGAAATGTTTATGTCGGTTATAAAATTTGGTTTTTGAAGTGGAAAAAAAGTGAACGAAGGGCTGCAAATGACAAAGTATCCTTTCTTATGGGTGAGTTGTACTCCATTTTATATATATATATATATGCTGCATCTCCATTATCTATTCAACTGTTGATGTGCACTTGGGATGCTTCCATATTTTGGCAATTATAAATAATGTTGCTGTTAATAGCAGGGTGTATGTATCTTTTTGAGTCAATTCTTATTTTGTGGCTGGCTTTATTCCTTTGATAACTATGTAAGTTTAAAAAGCTAAAGCTCTAAACATTCTCAGAAACAATGAACAGTACATGTATATAAATTTAAAAATATATGTTCAGTGAAAAAAAATGAGCTATCAAGCCATGAAAGACATGGAATAAACTTAAGAAACATATTACTAAATGAAAGAAGCCAGTCTGAAAAGGCTACAAACTGTACAATTCC
Organism: Camelus ferus; assembly: GCF_009834535.1. Classification (NCBI taxonomy): domain Eukaryota; kingdom Metazoa; phylum Chordata; class Mammalia; order Artiodactyla; family Camelidae; genus Camelus; species Camelus ferus. The sequence goes on along the minus strand of NC_045732.1, from coordinate 47,699,003 downwards.
AACCAAATGACATTCTGGAAAAGGCACAGCTACAGAAACAATAAAAAGATTGTGGTTTCCAGGGGTTTGAGGGGAGGAATGGAGGAAGGAATGAATAGATGGAGCACAAGGGATCTTTACGGCAATGAAATTATTCTGTATGATACTATAGTGGTAACTACATGTCATTATGCATTTATCAAAGCCCATAGAATGTACAACATCAAGAGTGAATCCTAATGCAAATTATGGTTTGCTTGATAATAATGTGTTCATGTTGGTGCGTTGATTGTACCAAATATGCCACACTGATCAGGGATGTTGAGGGTAGGGGTATATATGTGTGGGTGGGGAGGGCTATGTGGGAACTCTGTATTTTCTGCTCAATTCTGCTGTAAACCTGAAACTGCTCTAAAAAATAAAAAATAAATAAAATCTTCTCTCAGGCTTGTATAATAGACATAAAATTGACTCATAAGGCAACCACGTGAATCATATGGCAACCTATTCAGAAACAGAAAGGGCAGCCTGTTCATCACTTGGAATATTCTGACAGTCAACCTGGCTCACATTTTTAACGTTCACTCTACTGGATTAAAGGACCTCACTGAGGCACAAAAACTAGGACCTAGGAGGGCTGAATAAGTCAACAAGTCTACCGTCTCCTCTGACAAATGTTCTCATTTCCAAAGAGGCTGTGACTTCTTGGAGTGACCCTTGGATCATGGGAATACAGGCACAAGTCTGCCTCTGACCAGGCAGCAGGGCACAGGGATACATACTGTGGTATGATTAAATATTCAGATTGCTTAAAAATGCACCTGTCCAACAATGGTTACTACCAGCTTTAGGTAGTGGTGGAGTAAACTCACACCCATGTTGCTGCTGCTAGAGGAGGAACTGAAATTGACTGGTAGAGATAACCTTGACCCAGTTGATACAAGATCAGCAAACAAAAATATACTGTATATACCAGCATGAACCATCTGAAAATGAAGTTAAGAACACTTCTATTTATAAGAGCATCAAAAAGAGTAAAATACTTGGGAATAACCTTAACAAAAGGAGTAAAAATATCATACTCTGAAAACTACAGAACATTGTTAAAATAAATCAAAAAGATACAAATAAATGGGAAAACATCCCCTGTTCATATATCAGAAGACTTAATATTGTTAAGAGGGTAATATTTCCCAAATTAATCTATAGATTAAATGCAATCCCTATGAAAATCGCAGCTGTCTTTTTTTTTCTGCATACATTGACAAGCTGACCCTACAGTCCATATGGGTATGAAAAGGACCCAGAATAGTCAAAACATTCTTGAAAAAGAGCAGCAAAGTTGAAGGATTCACATTCGCAATACAAAAACTTACTACAAAGTTACAATAATCAAAAAAGTGTGGTACTATCACAAGAATAGACACATAGATCAACTGGATATAACTAAAAGATCAGAAATAAGCTCAAAATATATGGCTAATTGATTCTGGACAAAAATGCCAAGATACTTCAATGGGGAAAGAGTATTTTTTCAACAACTGCTACAGGGACAACTGGATAGACACATATGAAAAAATGAAATTGGACACCTATCTGATACCATACACAAAAAATTAACTCAAACATTATAGACTAAATGTAAAAGCTAAAAGTATAAAACACTTAAAATAAAATATAGAAGTAAATATTCAGGATATTGGGTTAAGGTATTTTTTCTTACATATGACACTGAAAACCACAGGCAGAAGAGAAGAATGACAAGTTGGACTTCATCAAAATTGAAACCTTTGCCTTTAAGGAACACCATCAAGAAAAAGTAAAAATAACCCACATTACATAAATATTCATAGTAGCATTTATAATATCCAAAAGTGGGAACAATCCATGTGTCCATCAACTAGTAAATGCATTGATAAAATGTGGTATATCTATTCAATAAAACATTACTTGGCAATAATACAAAATGAAGGGACAGGTTCAACTTCAAGCATGGTACTGTGAACACACAAAACTGGTGAAGAAAATCACTGACTTATGGCTTCCAGTCTGGCATGTAACTCTATCTTAACAACTAGTAAAAAGATGAACAAACAGAAAATCAACTCTTCTTAGATCCATCAAAGAAGTGAGGTCACAGGGCAAACTGCTGCTCCCCAAATTAGAGAGACAGAGAAGCAGATACAGAGAATCACAACTTACGGGAGTAGAAACCAGAACTGAGTTAGGGAAATCTGAACTGTACAGTAGTATCCCCCTTATTCATCAGGGATACATTCCAAGATCCCCAATGGATGCCTGGAACTGAGGATGGTACCAAACCATATACTATGTTTTTTCCTATACACACATAACTATGATAAAATTTAATTTATAATTAGGCACAGTAAGAGGTTAACAACAATAGCTAATAATAAAATAGGACAATTAATATGCTGTAGTAAAAGTTATGTGAATGTGATCTCTCTCAGAATATCTTACTGCACAAATTTAATACCCTTTCCATCTTAACTAAGCACTCATCACGCACTGTGGCTGTAACTTTTGCAGTTTGAAGCACAACAAGCAAAACTAGCATGAATTTCTTTATCTTTCATCACAATTTCATGGATAGGAGATTTGTTCTTACTGTAGATCTTAGCAACCTCAGCATATGATTTTTTTTCCTTTCCTTATTAGGTTGAGAAGAGAAGTTTCACCTTTTCACTTTCAGGAAGCACTTTATGACTCCTCTTTGGCATACCTGAATTGCCAGCATCACTACTCTTGCACTTTGGGACCGCTATTAAGTAAAATAAAGGTTACTTGAACACAAACACTGTGATACTGCGACAGTCGATCTGATAACCAAGATGGACAAAGGGATGATTCACATCCTGAATGGGACCAAGCATACCGTTGTAAGATTTCATCACGCTACTCAGAAGGGTGTGAATTTAAAATTTATGAATTGTTTCTTTCTGAAATTTTTTATTTAATATTTTTAGACTAAAATTTGCTGTGGGTAAATGAAACCACAAAAAGCAAAACTGCAGATGAGGGAGGACTATTACAATTGATGAATTGTTGGAGGCTCAGTATGGACAAGTCTGCGAGTTAAAAATTCTTGGTGGAACTCAGTCAGAGGGAGGGCCTTACACTTTTGTGAGTTTTACCTCCAGGAGCTGTACCACATTCTAGCAGTGAAGATCAGAGAAAAATCTAGTGCTTTCTGCACGGGGAGGAAAAATGGAAACATTTTGAAATATGCTAGACCAGTCTATTCTTCTTAATAAGATCTTCCCTCAGAAGAAGCTATTTCACCAGAGTCTAACCTGCTGGGGTTTTATTAGAGCCTAACAGGCCTGGGGGGAAGGGAAATACCCAACTCCAGCTCCACGATGATTAAGGGATCAGTTCTCCAAGAAGTTCACAGTCCAGGGGCACAAGCTCATTAAAAAACTGAGACCTAATCATAGGACTATAGAACACTTCCCCTCCCTTCAAACTTTACTTTACTAAAAGCCTATTTACTACAGTTTCTTTTACCTAGTACAACATGTCCCACTTACAACAACAACAACAACAAAAATTGCAGGGCATACTAAAAAGCAAAAAACACTGACTGAAGCAAAAATACAAGCATCAGAATCAGACTCAGATACGGCAGAGATGCTGGAATTATCAGACCGAATTTAAAAGGGTTATGATTAGCATGCTAAAAGTTCTAATGGAAAAAGTAGACAACATACAAGAACAGATGGATAATATAAGCAGAGAGTTGGAAATTCTAAGAAACAACCAAACAGAAATGCTAGAGACCCAAAACACTGTAACAGAAATGAAGAATGCTTTTGATAAGCTCTTTAGTAGACTGGATAGGGCAAGGAAAGAATCTCTGAGCTTGAGGATATGTCAACAGAAACTTCCAAAACTGAAAAGCAAAGAGAAATAAGACTAAAAGAAAAATCAGAACAGAATATCCAAGGATTGTGGGACAACTACAAAAGGTGTAACATACATGTAATGGGAATGCCAGAAGGAGAGGAAAGATAGAAAGGAACAGAAGCAAGATTCAAAGCAAGGAGGTCTGAGAGTTTCCCCCCAGTAAATGTCAGATAACAAACCACAGATCCAGGAAGCTAACACAACACCAAACAGGATAAATGCTACCCCAAACCTACACCTAGGCATATCGTACTCAAACTGCAGGAAATCAAAGATAAAGAAAAAATCTTGAAAAAAGCTGGGCGGAGGTGGGGAACCTTGCTTTTAGAGAAGCAAAGATAAGAGTTAACATCTGACTTCTCAGAAACCATGCAAGGAAGAAAAGAGTGGAGTGAAATATTTAAAATGTTGGGAGAAGAAAAGTACTAAACTAGAATTCGGTACCCTGTGACATTATTGTTCAAAATGGAAAAAGACTTTCTCAGATAAACAAAACTTGAGGGAATTTGTTGCCAGTAGACCTGCCTTGCAAGAAATGTTAAAAGAAGTTCTTCAGGCAGAAGGAAGATGATATAGGTCAGAAACTTCGATTGACGTAAAGAAAGAAGAGCATTAGGGAATAAATAAGTGAAAGTAAAATAAAAACTTGCATTTTTCTTATTCTTAATTGATTTAACAGCAGTTTGTTCAAAATAGCAATGGCAACAAGGTATTCAATTATGTATGTTCAGTTAAATGAATGACAGCAATGACACATGGACAGAAGGGAAGAATTAGAAATACTTTGTTAGTATAAGGTACTTTCATTACCCGTGAAGTGGTGTAGTGTTATTTGAAAGTGCACTTGGATTACTTGTTAGTGGCTATTGCAAATTCTAGGGCAACATTAAAAAGTAAAAAAAAAAAAAAAAAGTGAGAAAAAATCCTGAGAAAGAAGAGAAAATGAAATCATACAAAATGTTCAATTAAAACCATAAAAGGCAGGAAAAGTGTAGAAGACAAAAATAGAAACAAGGAACACAGGCAACAAATAGAAAACAGTAATAAATATGTTAGATATTTCTCCAACTATATCAATAATCAATTTTAACATCAATGACCCAAATACACCATTTAAAAGACAGAGATTGTCAGAATGGATCAAAACCAAGACCCATCTGTGTGTTGTCTATAAGAAACCCACTTTATTTTTTTCCTGTTCTTTTTTAATTTTTAATTTTTATTTTATTAAAGTATAGCTGATGTACAATATTATATGTTACAGGTATATAATACAGTGATTCACAATATTTAAAGGTTATACTCTATTTATAGTTATTATAAACTATTGGTTATATTCTCTGTATGGTACATATGTCCTTGTAGCTTATTTTATACCTAATAGTTTGTACCTCTTAATCTCTGACTCCTATCCTGCCCCTCCCAACTTCCCTCTCCCCACTAGTAACCACTAGCTTGTTCTCTGTATCTGTGAGTCTGCTTCTTTTTGTTGTATTCACTAGTCTGTTGTATTGTTTTAGATTCCATGTATAGGTGATATCATATATTATTTGTCTTTCTCTATCTGACTTATTTCACTTAGCATAATGCCCTCCACGTCCTTCCATGTTGCTGCAAATGGCAAAATTTCATTCTTTTTTATGCTAAGTAGTATTTCATATCTTCTTCATCCATTCATCTGTTGATGGACACTTAGGTTGCTTCCACATCTTGGCAATTGTAAATAATGCTGCTATGAACATTGGGGTGTATGTATCTTTTTGAATGAGTGTTTTTGTCTTCTTTGGATATATACCCAGGAGTGGAACTGCTAGGTCATTTGGTAGTTCAATTTTTAGTTTTTTGAGAAACTTCCATTCTCTTTCCCACAGTGGCTGCACCAATTTACATCCCCACCAACAGTGTGCAAGGGTTCCCGTTTTCTCTACATCCTAGCCAATATCTGTTATTTGTGTTCTTTTTATGATAGCCATTCTGACAGGTGTGAGGTGCTATTTCATTCTGGTTTTGATTTGCATGCCCCTAATGATTAGCACTGTTGAGCATCTTTTCATGTGCCTGTTGCATCTGCATTTCCTCTTTGGAAAAATGTCTATTCAGTTCTCCTGCCCATTTTTAAACTGGATTGTTTGTTTTTTTGATTTGAGTTATATGAGCTGTTTATATATGTTGGATATTAACCCTTTATCATTTGCAAATATTTTCTCCCATTCAGTAGGTTGTACAAGAAACCCACTTTAAATATAAAGACATACGGATTAAAAGTAAAGAGATGGAGTAAGACATACCATGCCAACACTAATTAAAAGAAGATAGAAATAGCTCAAACAGAGCTCAAACAGAACAGACTTCAGGACAAGTTATCAGGGATAAAAAAAAGGGCATTACATAATGTAAAGGGGTCAAGTGTCCAAGAAAACATAATCTTTAAAGTGTTTGCACCTAATAATAGAGCATCAAAAATATATGAGGCAAAAAGTGATAAAACTTCAAGGGAAAATAGAGGAATCCACCATTATGGTTAGAGACTTCAACATTCCTCTATCAGAAATGGACAGATCCAGCAGGCAGAAAATCAGTAAGGACATAGTTGAACTCAATAGCACCATAGGTCAACTGGATATAATTGGCATCTAAGACTATGGACTACTTCATCCAATAATAGCAGATTACACATTCTTCTCAAGTTCACATGGAGCATTCTCCAAGACAGACTGCATTCTGGGCAATAAAATACATGTTAAGTTCAAAAGAATAGAAATCATATAATACCTGCTCTCAGACCACAATGAAATTAAACTAGAAATCAATAACAGAAAGATTGCTGGAAAATTCCAAAATACTTGGAGATTAAACCACATACTTCTAACTAACTTGAGAATAAATCTCAAGAGAAATTTTAAGATACTTTAGATCAAATAAAATAAGAACACAACTTATCAAAATTTGTGGGATGCAGCAAAAGTAGTGCTTTGAGGGAAATTTATAGCATTGAATGCCTATATTAGAAAAGAAGAAAGATCTAAAATAAATAATCTAAGCTTCCACCTTAGGAAACTAGAAAATGAAGAGCAAATTAAATCCAAAGCAGAAGAAAACAAATAATGAAAAATTAGGACAAAAATCAATGAAACTGAAAATAAGAAATCAATGGAGAAAATAAAACCAAAAATGGTTCTTTGAAATGATCAATAAAATCGATAAGCCTCTAGCCAAGCTAACTAAGAGAGAAAAAAACAATGAAGACACAAATTACTAGTATCAGAAAGGAAAGGTAACATCACTACAGATCCCATGGGCATCAAAAAGATAATTTGGAATGCTGTGGACAACTCTATGCCCATAAATTTGATAGTGTGGATTAAACAGACCAATTTCTTGAAAGACACAATCTGACAAAACTCGCACAGGAAGAAATAGATAATCTGAATAGGCCTATATCTATTAAAGAAATTGAATCAATAATGAATAGCCTTCCCAAGCAGAAAGCACCAGGCCCAGATGAGTTCACTGGTGAGTTCTATCAAACATTTAAGGAAGAAATGATACAAATTCTCTACAATCTCTTACAGACAATAGGAGAGAAAATACTTCCTAACTCATGGTATGAGGCCAACATTGCCCTAATACCAAAACCAGACAAAAACATTACAAGAAAATTATAGACCAATATTTCTCATGAACTTAGATGTAAAAATTCTCAACAAAATATTAGCAAATTGAATCCAACAATGTAGAAAACAAATTATGTATCACAACCAAGTAGATTTATCTGTTATGCAAGGTTAGTACAACATATGAAGAAAACTGCAAAACTCTGATGAATAAAATAAAAGAACTAAATAAATGGAGATAGTCCATGTTCATAGATAGGAAGGCTCAATATTGTCAAGATGTTAGTTCTTCCTAATTTGATGTATAGATTCAATGCAATCCCAATCAAAATCCCAGCAAGTTAATTTATGGATTTCAACAAACCGATTCTAAAGTTTATACAGAGAGGTGAAAGTCTCAGAATAGCCAACACAATATTGAAGGGGAAGAACAAAGTTGAAGGACTCACATTATGTCATTTGAAGACTAACTATAAAGTTATAGTAATCAGGAGAGCCTGGTATTGGTAAGAGAATAGACAAATAGATCAGTGGAACAGATTAGAGAGCCCAGAAATAGACCCACATAAATATAGTTAACTGATCTTTGACAAAGGCGCAAAGACAATACAATGGAGCAAAGACAGTCTTTTCAATCAATGGTGCTGGAACAATTGGACATCCACATGCATAAAAATGAATCTAGACACAGACCTTACATCTTCACAAAAATTAACTCAAACTGGATCATTGACCTAAATGTAAAACACAAAATTATCAAACTCTTAGCAAATAACATAGGAAAAAATCTAGATGCACTTGAATATGGTGATGACTTGTAGATAGAGCACCTAAGGCACAGTCCATAAGAGAAATCATTGGTAATCTGGATTTCATTAAAATTAAAAACTTCTGCTCGGCAAAAGACAATGTACATAGAATGAGAAGACAAACTGTTGACTGGGAGAAAATTGTTGATAAAGGCCTGCTATCCAAAATATACAAAGAATTCTTAAAATTCAACAAGAAAACAAACACACCAATTAAAAAATGGGCAAACACCCTAACAGGTACCTTACCAAAGAAGATATACAGATGGCAAATAAGCTCATGAACTGATGCTCCACATCATATGTCATAAGGGGAATGCAAGTTAAAACAACAAGATATCACTACACACCCATGAGAATAGCCAAAATCTAGAACACTGACAACACCAAATGTTGATGAGCACATGGAGCAACAGGAACTCTCATTCACTGATGGTGGAAATGCAACAGCATACAGCATCTTTGAAAGACAGTTTAGTGGTTTCTTACAAAACTAAACATACTCTTACCATACAATCCAACAATCATGCTTCTTGGTACTTACCCAAAGAAGTTGAAAACTTTTGTTCACACAAAAACCTACACATGGATGTTTATAGCAGCTTTATTCATAACTGCCAAAACTTGAAGCAACCAGGGTGTCCTTCAGTAGGTGAATGGATAAATACACCGAGGTACAACCGGACAAGGGAACATTATTCAGCACCAAAAAGAAATGAACTATTAGGCCTTGAAAAGACATGAAGGAATATTAAATGCATATTACAAAGTGAAATGAGCCAATCTGAAAAGGCTGCATTCCAAAGCCAAGCACATCCAACTGCATGACATTTTGGAGAAGGCAAAACTATGGAGACAGTAAAAAGATCAGTGGTTGCCAAGGGGTTGGAGTAGGAGGTAGGGAGAGGATAAATAAGCAGAGAATAGGATTTTTAGGGCAGTGAAAATATTTTGTATGATGCTACAATGATGGATTCATGTCATTATACATTTATCCAAACCCACAGAATGTACAGCAAGAATATATCCTAACATAAATTATGGACTGGGTGATTATGATATGTCAGTGTAGGTTCCTCAATTCTAACAAATGTATAACTCTGGTGGGGGATGTTGCTATTGGAGGAGGCTATGCATGTGTTGCTGCAGAGGGTATATGGGAAACCTCTGTATCTTCCTCCCAATTTTGCCATGAACTTGAAACTGCTCTAAAAATAAAGTCTATTAAAAAAACATTTATAGTCTCTGGACATGGTCTTAAGGGTATACAGGAAATGAAAAAACATTTATTCAAGAAAATCTGCTAAACTACTGTAAAAAAAGTGAGATTCTGAGGTACCTGAAACAAGACTCCCTTCCTCCCTCCTCCCTCCCAGCGCATGGAGATAGAAACTCCACTGTATACTGTTGTAGCCAAGAACACAGGGCTCCCTCTTCCTCAGCTCCTGGTTGAGGGATATCTTCCTGGGAGGAGCAAGACATCCACGTTTCTTACCCTGCACCTAGCTACCTGTTGGTGATGCTAATTTCCAGGTGAGTGAATATGAGAGATGGGGACTCCCTTCTTCCACCTGTGGGATAGAGGCTTTAACTAGGGTGCAGCACTACTGAGAATACTGGCCATGATCATCCTCTGACCTGGCTTCTGGGATAGGGGTAGCATGCCAAGAGAGGCAAGCCAAGGAGACCTGGAACTGCTGCCTTTTCCTCCACTGAGCACTCAGCTCCTAAAGTGGGGGTGTTACTCAGAAGTGTGCCATTGTCCCTGACTGCAGCACCAGAGCTGTAGCGCAGAGACTTTGCCCTGGAGGAGAATCAGGCCACAGAACAGAAACCTCTGAATACCTTCCCAAAAGAATGATCTTATTTGCAACAGAGTGTGGAGTTCAAGCCTAAGTGCACTCTCGAAAAGGGTGGAGGTTGTGGTAAAGGGCAAGTGTTAAGAAGAATGATAGATTTCATCTGAAATATAGGCTAAGCTGTAGGGAAGCTAGTTTACTAGAGAGGAATGAGGAAAGAAACAGCTGGGAAGAGCCCTCCTGGATCATAACACATCTCAAACTCTGATCTAGGAAACTATCTCTTCAAAGGAGCCCAGATTTGATTGGATCAGTTTAGGGAGCAATTTATGCCCTAAGGGATTGTTGAAAACAATAGAATAATTAGCCAACAACTAGTGGAATTTAACAGCTGGGAGTGGACAGTAGAAGAGACAGAGAGCCCCTGCCAAAACCTAGAATGTCTGTGGGCATCCTAGCACTCTGCCCCCTGGGGAACATCATACGCTTCATGCTGGGAGTGTAAAGGGAATAGATTTCACTAAAATAATGCAGTCAGTGACTAAACAATTAAAAAAGCAAGTAAATAAACCCTGGGGTGGGGTTGGGGAGACCAGTACAATATATTGCTACAATATATTATCTAAAATGTCCAGTTTAGGGGGAAGGGTATAGCTCAGTGGTACAGTGGATGATTAGTATGCATAAGGTCCTGGGTTCAATCCCCAGTACCTCCATTAAAATAAATTTTAAAAAACCTAACTACCTCTCCCCACTAAAAAGAAGACAAATAAAATATCCAGTTTACTACAAAAAGGATAAGAAGTGTAAAGAAACAGGAAAGAATGATCATACACCAGGAAAAAAAAATCAAGCAACAGAAAGTACCTGTGACAATGAGCAGATGTTAGATTTAATAGGGAAAGACTTCAAAGGAGCCATTATAAATAAGTTCAAAGAGCTGAACAAAATTATGAATAAAGAAGTTAAAAAACCTGACAACTGTGTCACATCAACAAAAAATGTCAATAGAGAGAAATTGCTAAAAAAAAAAAAAAAAAAAGAAAAAACCAAATGGAAATTCTGGAGTTGAAAAGTACAATACCTCAAATTTTTTAAAAGAGGGAGAGCTGGTATACCAGTTTCCTAGGGCTGCTATAACAAAGTATCATAAATTTGATGGCTTAAAAAAATAGATTTATTGTTTCACATTTCTTTACACTGGAAGTCTGAAATCAAGGTATTAGCAGGACCCTGCTCCCTTAAGACTCTAGGCTTCCTTGCCTCTTTCAGTTTCTGGTTGTTCTAGGTACCCCTTGGTGTGTGGCAACATAAGTCCAACTTCTGCCTCCATCTCCACAAGGCTGTCTTCCCTCTTTATCTGTATCTGTGTCTAAATTTCTCTCTTCTTTTAAGGATATCAGTCATATTGGACGAATACCCCACCTTTCTTCAGTGTGACTGCATCTTAACTAATTATATCTGTAATGACTCCATCCCAAATAAGTCACATTCCAAGGTACTGGGGATTAGGACTCCAACATATCTTTTTAGGGGACACAATTCAACACATAACAACTGGTAACTATAATAATGCAACTACAAAAGGCAGTAAAAATGCTCATTTCTTCTTCTTTCTTAGCTGATTTTAAAATCAATTATATAAAACAATATATATCTAATGCATTCTTGGGACTGTTAGACAGGTAATATATTTGCCAATAAGGCCAGAGAGGAAGTTGGTAGAGACAAGGCTATATTGGACTAAGGAAAAGACTCAAGATAGAAACTTAAATCCACAGGAACAAATAAAATTAGAAATGCATTAACTTGGCAGTTACAAATAAACTTTAGCAAGTAGTCAAGTTTCTAAATATGGAATCCATGCACACTAAGAATCAACTGTATATAGTAGTAACATTTCTCCATGTCACTGGAATTAAGTATAAATCTGAAGCTGACTCTGAGAAATCAGTTTGTGTACGGTAAGCCTGTGAGCAACAAATAATAACACAAAAGTATAGTGTAAAAATCATTTAAAAATTAAAAATGCTGCATTAGAAAATATTCACTTAATGTGAAAGGATGCTGTAAAGGAGGAATAGAGAATAAAGACATGAAACAAAAAACCAAAAATTAAAATGGCAAACGTAAACACAACTATATCAATAATAATATTAAATGTAAATGAATTAAATAATCCAATCAAAAGATAGATTGTCACACTGGATTAAAAAAAAACTGTATAACTGTATAACCATGTCCTATCATGTTTTAAGTTCAAAGATACAAATAGATTGAAAGTGAAATGACAGAAATATATATATATGTGTGTGTGTGTATGTATGTGTGTGTGTGTGTGTATATATATGTGTGTATATATATATATATAGTATATATATACATACATATAGTATATATATACATACATACATACATACACACACATATATATAATGCAAACAGCAGCCTCAAGAAAGCTGGAATGGCTGTATTACTGTCAGACCAATTAGACTTTAAAACAAAACATGTTACTAGCAATAAGGAGGGGCATTTTACAATGATGAAAGGATCAATCTATTCAGAAGATATAACAACTATAAACATATGCAACCAACAACAGAGCAACAAAATTCATGAAGCAAAAACTGACAGAAGAGAAAGGAGAATAGACAACTCCACATAACAATTGGAGACTTCAATTCTCCATTTTCAATAATAGATAGAACTAGGCAGAAGATCACCTTTACACCTTAAGAAATGGAAAAATAAGAGGAAACTAAACCCAAAACTAGCAGAAGAAAGGAAAAGTAAAGGTAAGAACAGAGATAAATGAAGTAGAGAATAGAAAAATAATAGAATCAGTTGCACCAAAAAAGGCTAGTTCTTTGAAAAGATCAACAAAATTGACAAACTTTAGCTAGACTGACCAAGAGAAAAGAGAGGAGACTCAGATTACTAAAGTCATATGTGAAAGTGGGACATTACCAGCAATCTTACAAAAATAAAAAGGGTTATAGGAGAATACTATGAACAATTGTACACTAACAAATTAGATAACCTAGATGTAATGAACAAATTCCTAGAAACTACCAAAACTGACTCAAGAAGAAACAGACAATCTAAATAGATTTATAACAAGTAAAGATATTGAATCAGTAATCAAAAACCTCCCAATAAAGTCCAGACCAGATGGTTACACTGGTGAATTCCACTAAACAACTATGTAAGAATTAACACCAATCCTTCTCAAACTCTTCAAAATATTAAAGAGGAGGGGACACTTCCTAACCTATTCTATGAGACCATCATTAGCCTGATTCCAAAGCCAAGCACATCACAAGAAAAGACAACTATAGACCAAAATACCTTATGTAAATGCAAAAATCCTCAGGAAAATACTAGCAAACAAATCCAGCAACATATTGAAGGATTATATACCATGACCAAGTGGGATTTATCCCAGGAGCCTGAGGGTGGTTCCACATATGAAAATCCCTATCATTATAAAACACCACATTAATAGAATGAAGAAAAAAGACCACATACATGATCATCTCAGATAATGCAGAAAAAAAAACTTTGACAAAATCCAACACCTTTCATGATAAAAACATTCAACAAATGAAAACTAAAAGGGAACTTTCAAAATTCGATAAGGGCCATATATGAAAAACACACAGCTAACATCACACTCAGTGGCAAAAGACTAAAAGCTTCCTCCCTTAGATCAGGAACAAGAAAAGGATGTCCTCTCTTGCCACTCCTATCCAAAGTTGTACTGGAAGTTCTAGTCAGAACATTCAGGCAGAAAAAAAAACCCAAAAAACAGAAATAACAAACAAAGAAAGAAAAATTCATTGAGATAGGAAAGGAAGAAGTAAAACTATTTTTATTCACAGATGACATGATTTTATACATACAAACTCCTAAAAAAAAGAACAGCAAGAAATTAAAAAAAACACTATTAGAGCTAACAAATGAATTTATCAAAGTTGCAGGGTACAAGGCCAACATACCCAAATCTGTTGTATTTCTATACATTAGCAATGAACAATCCAAAAATAAAATGAAGAAAACAATTTCATTTATCAAAATGAATAGCATTGAAAAGAATAAAATACTTAGGAATAAATTTAACCAAGGAGGTACAAGATTTATACACTTAAAATTACAGAACACTGATGAAAGAAGCCCAAATAAATGGAAATACATTCTGTGTTCATGGATTAAAAGACTTAATATTAAGATATCAATACTACCCAATGTGATCTACAAATTCAACACAATCCCTAGCAAAACCTCAATGGCCTTTTTTGCATAAATGGAAGAGCTAATTCTAAAACTCATACGGACTTCAAGGGGACCCCAAATAGCCACATCACTACTGACAAAGAACAGCAAAGTTGGAGGACTCACTTCTGGATTTCTAATCATAGAAAACTAAAGTAACCAACACCATGTTGTACTGGCATGAAGATACAAGTGGAATACAATTGAGAGTCCAGGAATAAACCCATACATCTTTGGACAACTGATTTCGACAAGGGTGCCAACACCACTCAATGAGGAAAAAAAGCAGTCTTTTCAACAAATGGTGCTGGAACAACTGGATAGCCACACACAAAAGAATAAAGTCGGACTCCTACCTCATATCAGATACAAAAATTAACTCAAAATGGATTAAAGACCAAAATAGAAGGGCTAAAATTACAAAGTTCTTAGAAGAAAACATAGGGGCAAATCTCCATGATCATGGATTTGACAAGGAACTCTTAGATATGACACCAAAAGCATAAGCAACAAAAGGAATAATCGATAAATTGAACTTCGTACAAATTTAAAACATTTGACCACTCTCCCTTCTGAGACGGACCACATTCTGTCTATGGAATGTACATCTCTCTAAATAAACTTGCTTCCACTTTAAAAAAATTTAAAACTTTTGTGCATCAAAAGTCACTATCAAGACAGTGAAAGGACAACTCGCAGAAGCGAGGGAATATTTGTAAATCATATACCTGATAAGGGTCTAGTATCCAGAATATATAAAGAACCAATTTTAAATATGCAAAGGATTTGAATATATATTTCTTCAAAGAAAATATACAAATTGGCAACAAACATATGAAAAGATGCTTAACATCATGACTCATTAGGGACATGCAAATCAAAAGTACCATGCCCACTGGGATGGTTATAATAAAAACAACACTCAGTAATAAGTATTGATAAGGATGTGGAGAAATGGTACGGCCACTTTGGAAACCATTTGGCAGTTCCTTGAAAGATTAAACAGAGAGTTACTACATGACCCAGCAATTCTACTCCTAGACTCCAAGAGAACTGACAATATATATCCACTCAAAAACTTGCCAATGCAAAGGCCTATCAAATGATGAATGGATAAACAAAATATGGTATATACATAAAATTGAGTATCTTTCGGCAAAAATAAAGGAATGAAATACTGATACATCCTACAACATGGATGAATCTCAAAAACCTTATTCTAAGTGAAAGAGGCCATTTACCAAAGAAGACATTGTGTAGCATCATTTATTTGAAATATCCAGAACAGACCAGTCCATAGAGGTAGAAAGTAGATTAGTCATTGCCTAGTATGGAGGAGGGTTTGGGAGGGATTGGGAGTGATGGCTAAAAAGGTATGATACTTATTTTGAGGGTGATGAAAGTATTCTAAAATTGATTGCAGTGATGGTTGCACAACTGTTTAAACATAGTCAGAAACTTGTACACTTTAAATGGGAGAACTTTGTGGTATATAAATTACATCTCTATAAAGCTGTTAAAAATACTTTCATTAAAACCAGGCTGAAGTTTTGGTAGAAATATATTTCAGAAATATACCAGCCCTAACTCTTATACTTGTATAGTCAACAAACATGTGTGGATTAAAATTGCTTAGGGTAAATGGCCCCTCTCTAGGGGGCCACGCTTGGCTGACCTCTCAGTCTTGAGTACGTGAACAGAGCTGTGGCTGCATAGCTGTAGCCTGGTGGGCACACGAGAGCCCAGATGGGCAGTGGCTCCATTTCCACCCTCTTCCTGATTCTTTGGCACCTTATCGACTCCTCCATTTTGAAACTGAAACCCCAGTTTTCTTTTCCATTCTTGTTTTTTCTTTAGTGGTATGATTCCATTTTTAAAAAATTTTTTTAATTAATTTTTTTCTTTTCCATCCTTGGTAACTATTCTCTGCTCTGGTGTTTGCCTAATTCTTGCATTTCTCTTTTCTTCTCCTTTGTGCAGTCTCTGGATTTTGATATTTGGAATTAACTTGTAACTCCCAGCCCTCAGACTCTCTGTAGCTGAAAGAGCCTGAAGCTAGGAGATCTGGGCTCAAATTTCTCCTTCCTAGCTGTGTGCCCTTGGCAGGTAACTTAATTCAGTTTCTTCATCTGCAAAGTGAAAATAATGACTCCTACTTCATAAAGTTGTTTTGAAGATTCAATGAGATCCTGTATTTGAAAGCATCTGCTGAATTGAATCCAATATCCTATTCCATGACCAGTGAAATCATTCAGTTTACCATTAATAGCAACTAACTTCCTTTGGACAGAAATTAAAAGACAGAGAAAGAAGCAGAGAACAGAGGAAGGTCTGGATTATCTTCCCAGGCACAACGCCTATGGATGGCACGACCGGGAATGCTGCTGTTCAGCTCCTCACTCTGTAGTCTGGGGACAGTCCAAGGCACAATCTTATGGAAAATAATGGGTCCTCCCCCTGCCCCCACTCAGCTCCACTGCTGTCCATCAATGACCTATCTCAGCCACATGAATGATGGATGAAGTGAGCAAGCAACTGTCATTCCCTGTGTGGCCCTCTCCCAGCCGAGGACCTTCATGGTTTCCAGCAGTGTGATGAACTGGGAAGGAAGACTTTTGTGAGGAAACTATGACCAGGTCACCAAGATTGGCCACCATTTCCAGCTTAGGCTAGCCAAGGGTCCCAGCTAAATCTGTTTGGCTATTTGGTGCCTCAGATCAACGTGTGATGGGAAGGAGGCTGAACACTCTCAGCTACATGCAGGCTCTGGGATTAGCAGTGACTCGCAGTTCTCTGTGCTCCCTGGGGATATCCTCAGGGAGCTTTCTGGCCCTAAACCTGCTGCTGGCGCCTGGAATGCAGCCTACCCTCTCTCCCCACCCCCAGCACATAAACATTCATGATCCACTATGGAAACCCTAGTGCCTATTCAAGATCAGCTCGAATGTCACCTCAAGCAGGAAGTTTTCTCTGGAGCCCCTTCCCCCGCCACAGCCAGATGTGAGCCTCTCTTCTCTCCATCTTTCTACTGTTCCTCTCTTAAGGCATTTATCATGTTCTGTCGTGTGTGATGGTTATTTATGTGTTTGTCTTATTCCTCCTTCTCTACTATAGTCAGGGACTGGGGCCAATTCATCTCCTTACCTACCACAGTGCCTGCCACAGAGTAAGAGTTCATTCATTCAAGTCAACAAATATTTACCGACTACCTACTCTGGGCACTTACTTGCTGAGGACTCAGGAAGTAGACTCCCTGGGCCTCCGTGGAACACTGCTACCACCTCAGATTCCCCTCCTCTGAGATTTGTCTCCAAGGCACTCCTTTCCCACCTTACCCTGGGGCACAGCAGGCAGCCAGGGGGTGGGAGGCAGGGGGGGGTCTCAAAAGAGGGGAAGTAACTGGCCCTCCTCCCTTCCTCCAGGGAGCTACAAAAGATGCAGCTGTTGGGAGCATGACTTGCTCCGAGATGGCTGTGTGCGGCTCAGCCCAGCGCTTCTCAAACCCAGTCCATACCAGGTCCCCCTGGAGGGTTGTACCCCCGGGGACAACCCCTGAGGCATAGGGTGCCAGATACAGTTCCCGCCTAATCCCAAGATGTCCACCCTTTCCCACTGACCTTGGGCTCCCGTCATCAGGAACTGAACACTTGCCCCGCACGTGGTCCCGGGAAACTACATACAATGAATCACATGCCCAGAGAGTTTCTGTTTTCTGGAAACCTCTAGTCTAAGAAAATATAAGGCTTCTATTCTATGACCTGATCTGGTGATTTAGGAGGGCAGGGGAGCCCACTCTTCTGTCCCCTGAGCCCTATCAGAGGCCCGCAGAGATGAGCTATGGCTCCCAGATTGAGCCAGAAGGAAACCAGGACCATCAGTTGGGTACAAGGACCCTAACTCATCCCAGCAACACGGATAGGATTAAGGCTACATTCTTGGGAATATTATCTTTGAATAGAGTGTGAGGCAGTACCCAGTGCACTGGATTAGGAGTCAAGGCTGGATTTGCATCCCAGCTCAGCTACTTATTCACTGTGGGCAGATCATCTCTCCTCTCTGAGCCTCAGTTTCCTCATGTATAAAATGGGATTAACAATCCCTTCAAAATCCTGCAGCACTCCAGTCATCAGCCAGGAGCCTGCCAAATGTACTGTAGGCCATGAGAAAACAGAGAAGAGTGAATGCACTTCTTTTATAATGTTCTTTTTAAAAAATTGCTGCTTAGAAAATGTCATTAGAAAGGTCCTGTCATCTGGGCTGATAGAAATGTTAAGAGAGCTTCTTGTCCAACCTTCTCATTATACTGATGGGAAAACTGAAGCCTTGAGAGAGTAAGGTCTGCCTCAAGTCACACTAACAGTACAGTGCCAGAGGAATGTCCCTTCAACAAGTACCACAAAAGCTGGCCTCAGTGAAAAACTGACTTCTGAGGCTCTGCAGGTCCCAGGACCCCAAATCCAAGGCCACTGATCCTGAGAGTTTTCTAATGTAAGAAGATCTCATCATCATTAAACCTCCATTCTTTCCCTCAACTTAGGTTGTGTGGAAAGATTAAAGGTGACCAACTAGGCAAGAGGGTATAGCTCAGTGGTAGAGCGCGTGCTTGGCATGCCCGAGGTCCTAGGTTCAATCCCCAGTACTGCCATTAAAGTTTTTTAAAAGGTGACCAATAGGAAGACACTTGGGGGACAATGGAAATGTTCATTACCTTGATTGTGGTGATGAGTTTATGGGTGTATCTGTATATCCAAATTTGTTAACCTGTACACTTTATTATTTATTTTTATTATCTACTTATTTAATGGAGGTACTAAGGATTGAACCCAGGACTTCGTGCATGCTAAGCATGTGCTCTACCTCTGAGCTATACCCCACCCCTACACTTCAAATCTGTGTAATTTACTGGCAGTCAAATGCACCTCAGTAACATTGTAAAAAAGAGGGGAGGGACCCAGATGTTGAGCTGAAGAAGAGCTTAGCAGGGCCTGAATATTGCTAATGTGGCCTCAAAGTAGCTTTGTTTTCCGAGATCAGCATTCCTTCCACCCCATTTCACAGAGGCACCACAGGCAACTTTCTTCAAAACAGTCGTATCTGGGCTCCTGGAGCCCTGGAGGGGGGCCCCTGTCTACCGCTCAGAGAGCCTGGGGCCTGCCGGGCACGGTCTTCAGGCTGTCTTGCTCTTTGGCTCACCCTGTGGCGACGTAGGTGCAGGACTAACTTCTCTGACTTCTCTCCCCCTAAAGATTCATGGGAAACCTGCAGCCCAAATTGAATGAAAACCCAAAAAGTTGAGTCGTCGATGAAACTGGTTCATTTAGGTCATTCGAAAGATTTCCATCACTTCCCTCTATAGCCATCTCACTTCCACCCTCTGTCATTTTCCTTCATCTCGCAGCTCTCTGAGGGGACTTCTATGTGGTACCTAAGATTAGTTTCTAAGTCACAGAACTGACTTATTCTTTTTTTGCTCCCCCAGTCCGACAAATGTTTTAAAAATTTTATTTTTTATTGAAGTGTAGTTGATTTACAGTGTTAATATCAGGTGCACAGCAAAGTGATGGAGTTATACATATACATATATACATATATTTTCCAATTCTTTTCCATTATAGCTTATTATAAGAAATTGAATATAGCTCCCTGTGCTATACAGCAGGTCCTATTGTTTATCCATTTTATATATAGCAGTGCATATCTGTTAATCCCAAACTCTTAATTTCTCCCTCCCCTCCTTTCCCCTTTGGTAACTGTAAGCTTGTTTTCTATGTTCATGAGTCTATTTCTGGTTTGTAAATAAAATTTGTATCTTTTCTCGGTTCCAGATATAAGTGATATCATATGACATTTGTCTTTCTCTGTCTGACTTACTTCATTTAGTATGATAATCCCTAAGTCCATCCATGTTGCTGCAAATGGAATTATTTCATTCTTTTTTATGGCTGAGTAATATTCCATTATATATATATTTTATATATATATATATCTCTCACATCTTCTTTATCCAATCATCTTGACAAATGCTATTTGAGAATTTATTGTGTGCAAGGCTGAGCCCTGTGGGAAACAAAGATGTCTAAACCACTCCTTTGCACTCCACATAACCTCTCAGCCTGGGACACAAATAACTCTATCATGTTGGGCAAAAGAGGATGCACGCCATGAATTGCAAGTGCTAGAGCATCATCCAAAGAGGGGGTGCTTGCTTTCACCCGGAGCACTGGGGGAGCCTTCATGGGCTGGTAACATACAGCTGAGCCCTAAAGGATGGGTCATTGCCCCTTAATAATACGAAATGACATTTGGATGGTGTTTTGCATTTTACAAAATGTTTTTCATATAATCGTGTCTCATTATCACAACCATTTAAAAGGTAGGTGGGAGGAGGATAGAGCTCAGTGGTAGAACACATGCTTAGCATGCATGAGATGCTCAGTTCAATCCCCAGTATCTCCATTTAAAAAAAAAAATTTAAAGGTAGGTGGGCTGTATCATTAGGCCCATTTTAGAGACAAGGAAACTGAAGCTCACAGGAGATGAGCCTGGGAGGTATGACATTCAACCCAGGGCTACAGATTTAACACTTCTTTCCACTCCATGAAGCTGCTTAATCGGCAAAGGCAAGAAGAGCAATGAGGCTAGAAAGCCAGGAGTCTTTGGGCCATGATGGTTATTTCAGTCAGCAGGGAAATGAGGACTGTGTAAGGAAGCAGTGGGTCATAAGACTGGAAAGGATGCTTGGGATCCCCTTACTGGTAGCTTTAAATGCCTGGCTAAGGGTCTGTGTATTTATCATCTATGTTCTACAATAACAGGGGTAGATATTAACTAGACTTATTGCGGTGATCATTTTGCAATATATACAAATATTGAATCACTTAAAACCAATATAATGTTCTATGTCAATTATACCTCAAAATAAAAAAAAAAGAATAGGGTTAGAATTAGTGCTTGGAAGGGAGGTGGGGACAAAACCAGTGATGTCCGTAAGGAGCTTCCTTTGCTTTGCTTTTAGGCCCCTACCAAAACAAACAAACAACCTTAGGGTGACCCCAGTCCCCCTCCTTCAGCCATGAGTAGATTTCCAGGGAAGGCACATGGAGACACTCATCCAGGTTAAACAACAAAAGCCATTTCCTTCCGAGCAGCTTGCTTTCCAGCTCCCATGGAGGGGGCAGGAAGGTCAGGGAGCAGAAGGCAATGAGAGAGGGTAGGAAGATAAAGGGAGAGCCAGGAAGGGAAGTCAGGCTCCAGGCCACATCCTGACAGCCAGCCGGGACCAGCCTGAGGCTCTCCAGAGATGCTCTGGCCAGTTTCCCACTAGGACAAATTCAACTTGAATCAATCTGTTTTCCCCTCCAGCTCATTGTTGTTGCAGGCAAAAGAGAAAGCCCTTGTGTTAAGACCTTTCTCTAGTCATCCCAGAAGCCACGGCCACAGCATGCACTGGCAGGAAAGGACAGGGTCCCGTGCAGGCAGTGCAAAGCTCATGTGAGTCAGGGAGCCTGGGGCAAGTTACTGAGTTTCTCTGGGCTTTGGTTTCCTCAGGATAGCTGCTGGGCTCGCAGGAGAATTCGAAGAGCTCAATCAGATGGAAACCCAGAGTGGTACCCAGCCCCCAGGAGGGACTCAAAAATGTTAGCATCCTCAGTTCCTTCCCACTGTGCCTGGAACGGCTGCCAGGGGATGCCCACAGCACAGCAGAGCAAGATGTCATCTCACCAGCAGAAGCAGCCGAGCCTAGTGTTGATTTCTTTAGGCCAAACAACGTTGAGGAAGGCATCCCATGTCACGTTTCAGAAGGATAAGGGCTGGGAGAGTGCAGATGAATAAAAGGAAAAGTTTTGAAAAATCTTTCAAAGCCCCAGCACACCTGAGGCCCACTAGGGTAGAGTGGACAGCGAAGTCAGTGAGAGGACTCTGAGAGGAAGATGCAACCGAAGAAATGCACCCCTTCTCCACCTGGAAACCCTCCTACACTGGCTCTTGTCTGCTAAGAATTTGGAGGGGCTTCGTTTTGCTCTTACTTTTGTTTTCCATGAGGGTCACCAGCTCTTTGCATTCATTCAGAGATCAAATAGCAGAGGAAGTTCCTGGACAACATCTTTAGTGACAAATTCGGGCATTTTGATAGTTACCCTCTCAGACTCATTTTCTAGTCCTCATCTTATTACTCATGGAGAACAGGCAGGTTTTGAAGAAGGCACAGAACTGCTGGACGGACAAAAATAGGCTTTCTGCAGGGCGGGAAGGGCAGATTCATTTACTCTTTTTATCGTAAAACGGGTTCAAAGAAATTTGCCACCTCCTGCCTTTCCCTTCTTCTCCATTCCCTGAGTCTTTTCTTCTCCAGGGTGGCCGGCTGGCTGTCCCAATAGGGTGGGACCATATGGGCCAAAGATGACAGAAAACGGAGAATCAAAGACATCAAGGGCTCAGGGAAGGCCAGGTCCACAAGCATGCTTGGAGAGAAGAGAAAGGCTACAGGACTGGCTGGCTGCGGGGCTGCAGTGGAGAGTCTAGAAGTAATTGACTATATAACAGAGACTTCTTTAAGTCAAGGTTATTTTTTTCTAAATAAAATTAATTTAATTTATTAAATCTTTTTTTCAGTAACTTTTAAAATTTGCATTTTTAATTGCAGTATAGTCAGTTTACAGTGTTGTGTCAATTTCTGGTGCAAAATCAAGGTAATTCTAACCTACAAAACAATAGGCATGTCCGACTTCCAAGTGTGCCTGGAAGTCAAAGCTATGCACAGCCTCACAGGCAGGCCAAAACCTACCCGCCCAGCACACGAAAAGATGTTCAACAGGACTAGTCATCAGGGAAATGCAATTCAAAATCACAATGAGGTACCCCTTCATACCCATTACCCCTTCATACCCATTAAGGTGGCTATTATTTTTAAAAGGCAAAAAATAACAAGTGTTGGTGAACAGGTGGAGAAATTGGAACCCTTGCGGTGCGTTTCTGAGCCTTCCCAAGCAGAAAGCACCAGGCCCAGATGAGTTCACTGGTGAGTTCTACCAAACATTTAAAGAAGAAATTATCCTAATTCTCTACAATCTCTTCTAGAAGACAGAAGGAGTGAAAATACTTGCTAACTCATTCTACGAGGCCAGCACTACCCTAATACCAAAACCAGACTCAAACAGATATTGGTACACCCGTGTTCATAACAGTAATATTCACAATAGCCAAGAGGTGGAAGCAACTCAAATATCCAGCAATGGATGAACACAATGTGCTACTCACGTTGAAAGGAATATTATTCAGCCTTTACAAGAAGGAAAATTCTGACGCATGCCACAGCATGGACGAACCTTGAAGACATTATGCGAAGTGAAATAAGTCAGTCACAAAAGGACAAATGTTGTACGATTCCACTTATCTGAGGTACCTAAGATAGTCAAACTCAGAGTCAGAAAGCCGAATAGTGGTTTGTAAGGAGTTAGGGGAAGGTTAAATGGGAGGTTCCTGTTTAATGGGTACAGAGTTCCAGTTCTGGAAGATGAAAATCTTCTGGAGAGGGGTGCACAACAACATGAATGTACTTAATGCCACTGAACTGCACGCTTAAAAATGGTTTAAATGTTTATGTTATGAATGTTTTATTGCACACACAAAATAATGTGCCTGCCTAGTATTAAAGGCAAATGAAGAGAAGGGAACATGGAGTGATCCGAGCCCAATAGGGTTCTCACCTCTGCACACAACCCAGGGAGACATCTTGTGGGGCAGGGGAT